>NW_015555763.1:978465-1004644 GCF_001515605.1 Sinocyclocheilus anshuiensis
CGTAAAAAGACAGTATAAGTCATTATAATCCGTAATTATGTCCCCACTGGATGCAACAAATGCCTCGTTTATAATGGGTTTTAATGTTTTTGTCTCGTCGCTCCGGCCGGGACAGGGCATCACAGTATGGTAGGGGCGTAATATTTCCGTCACACGCTTGAGGTATTCGGCCAATCACAGCGCACTGGATAGCTGGCCAATCAGAGCACACCTCGCTTTTTCAGACCGATGAGCTTTGTAAAAATCGACGCGTTTCAAAAAGGCGGGGCATAGAGGAGTAACAATAATGTACAGTATGTGGAAAATAATGTGTTTTTTGAACCTTAAACCACATAAACACATTTCATTACACCAAATACACAAAATAATGTTCTTTTTAGCAACATCATATGACCCCTTTAAATTCATATTTATAATGACTTCAAAGAGTTTCTACTTACCGTTCATATGTCTTTGACCTCACAGGGATTTGAACCTCGTGGAACAGACATAAGTATCCGGCTAGCAACGTGGATGAGGTTACAGCAAAACACTGGACCTGGAAAATCACTGTCTCCATTTCCATGGCAACTCACAGATAGAATCTCAGGGTATTTCTTTGTCATCACATGATACTAAAAATACTTTTAAATATAATTTACCACTGATCATTTAACTAAATCAGACTGTTGCTTTTATTACTAAAGGATCGTATGCTATGTTTGTATTGAAAAAATCCTGTTTGTCTTACAGAGAGGACACAGTTAGATCTGAACCTCAATCAAGAGAACGTTCACGGAGAATGTTGCACAGTGATTACACTGAGCACAACTTTTTTTGTAACGCCCCAGGTGAGATTTTACTCACATGTTGTCAGGTATTTCCAAATCTAATAAATCAGTAAATGGAGCACAGCATGTTTTAAGTGATGTTTTCTGTCACCCAATCTGTGGTTCTGCAGGAGAGCGCTATGCTCAGCTGGTCTTCCGCTCTGGAAACTCTGCCAGTCTCTGGAGTCTAAAGGCAATTTACTCCATGTGCCAGATGGAACAGGAACAGGTAAACCAAGGACTATATTTTCCTAAAAGGGCATAATATTCTTAAGAAGTCGTTAAATGCAGTGTGGTGGATATATGATATGATGGATCTATTCATTGTGTGTTAATAATCAGATTCAGATATTAGAGAATTCAATGTGATCTCATTAGTAATCATACTGTAGGTATTTGCACATAAAGTTTGGTTCTGGCACACATACAATTTGCCTGCATTGAAAAACACACTAAAACATCATTAATGCACTGACAGCATCTAAAACACATCTAAATGCATTTTGCATATGAACAACTTTTAGAGACGTACATAATCTATACAAATGTATTTCTAATATAAATATAAAAGATTTGTAAAGTTTTTTTATAGCTCATGTAGATTTTAGATGCAGTCAATATGTCTGTTTTACTTTTCAGCATATATCCAAATATACAAGAAAGTACATGCAAACTGAATGAACGAATACTAATGAGATGAACAAGCATGAAAACTTAAAGCTATACACCTTTTACATTTGTAATACTTTTGCTGAGAAATGCAAGTAACTTTTTATTATTCATTTTAGATCCATTCCGGGACACAATTTGCTAAATTTTGCCAGGTCAGATCAGAGTTATACAGCTCCATGGTGAAGAATGAGTGCTGTCCAAGTTGGTCTCTGGGAAACTACTTGGCTGTTCTTAACAACGTTTCTTCCTGCTTTAGTCTGACAGCACAGCAGGTTTCTGAAAGCCTTGGCCTGCTCAGATTCTGTGCCCCTTACTACCATGATGGAAGACTGGTTTCATCATGTACTGAGAGGAGTAAATTTGGCCGCTGTGCATCCGTTCCACACCGCTGTAAACTGTCAAGTATCTACCAGATTCTCCATTACCTTGTGGACAAAGACTTCCTGGGGCCACAGACTGTTGAATACAAGGTCCCGTCCCTAAAATATAGCACTGTATTTCTACCAGTAGAAAAAGGAGATCCACTAATGAAAATGTATTTGGACTATATAGAGGGTCGCGAACTCACATACAATAACACCACCATAACAGGAATGGATTTGGGAATTAAACAAAAACTTTTCAAGTATTACTTGGCACGGGACTCTGTCTATCCTGTTCTTGCAGCTCTTGCACTTTTGTTCACAATTGGACTATATCTCAAATCACTATTTATAGCAGCAATGTCACTGGTTGCTGTCATATTATCACTTTCAACCTCATATTTTTTCTACAAAGTTGCATTTCGCTTGACATTTTTTCCACTCCTCAATCTTGCATCAGTCCTTGTGCTTTTGGGAAGCTGTCTGAATCAAGCCCTGACTTTTGTTGATTTCTGGAAACTACAGTTAAGCCACAACCCTCCAGCTGTCCCTGAGAAGAGAATGAATCGGGTTTTACAGGAAATCGGATACTTGATATTAGTGTCAGGTCTGACATCTAGCATCACGTTTTACTCGGGCTACATAAGCAGCATCACTGCCGTGAGATGCTACGCTGTATATCTTGGCAGTGCCTCATTAATCAACACATTATTTGCTCTCGTTTGGCTTCCGTGCACCCTCATTTTGCAAGAACGCTATGCTGTGCTGTCTTCAAACCCTGTCGCGAAGGCTGCTTGGAAGCCCTGCTGCTCCAAAAATACGGGTGGATTCTGGGAGACAAGTTCAAGAAAGCGCTGTCTGTTTACTTTGAGACAGAAGCTTCGGACATTAGGGCGAGGGTTTTCGGACACATCAAACCTGCTTTTTTTAAAGATCCTGCCTTGTGGAGTTGTGAAATTCCGATACATATGGATCTGCTGGTTTGCAGTCCTTGCCGTCGGTGGAACGTACATATCATGCGTAGACCCTGGCATGAAACTGCCAACTTCAGACAGCAGAACCACTCAGCTGTTCCGCTCCAGTCATCCCTTTGAGAGATACGATGCTGAATATCGCCACCAGTTCATGTTTGAGCGAATGAAACAGGGTGAAGATGAACCCATGACACTGACTCTAATTTGGGGCGTAATTCCATCAGATGACGGTGACCACTTCGATCCAAAAAGTAATGGATCTTTAGTTCTTGATCCAGGGTTCAATATAAGCAGTCCCCAAGCCCAACTGTGGTTGTGGGATCTGTGTAGAAAAATTCAAAACCAGAGCTTCTATTCTCCATTACCAGCTGACCAAGAAACAGTAGAAGACAATGTGTGCTTTGTGGAACAATTGATTCACTGGGTTTCTATACGTCGCTGTTCCGAAAGCGAGGATGCGTTTAGCTTCTGCTGCAATAATATTCCCTTTCCTTACCCACCAAGAGTTTTCGAGCAGTGCCTTAGCATGATGGTAGCAGAGCAGCATGCAGAGGGGCACTCACCCAGTGCCGGAGGCCTAAGGTTTGATTTGGAGGGTCGAATCACTGCCCTTGTTGTAATATTCAAGACTGTACAACTTTACAGCTTCAACTTCAGCAGAATGTCTCAGGTCTACCAAGAGATCTTATCGTGGTTTAATGGGGAAATGTCCAAGGCTCCAGTAGGACTGCAGAAAGGATGGTTTGTAAGCCAACTAGGCTTATATGACCTCCAGCATTGCTTGAGCTCAGAGACATTGGAGGTGGCAGGCTTTTCGGTAGCACTCACATTTGCACTGCTCTTACTAACAACATGGAATATTCCATTAAGTGTGTTCGTGTCCATTGCGGTGGGAGGAAGTGTGTTTGCTACTGTTGGCCTCCTTGTGCTTTTAGAATGGCAGTTAAATGGTGTGGAAGCACTCTTCATTTCAGCAGCTGCAGGTCTTTCTGTTGACTTTGTGGCCAATTATTGCATTTCATATAGCCTGGCCCCACACAATGACAGACTGGGCAGGGTTGCACATTCCCTGAAGAGAATGGGTTGCCCGGTAGCTACAGGTGCTGTGGCATATTTTTGCGTGGGCATTATTATGTTACCCGCAACTGCATTGCTTTTCAGAAAACTTGGGATCTTCCTCCTAATTGTGAAGTGTCTTGCATGTGGCTTCGCTACTTTCTTCTTCCAGTCGTTGTGCTGCTTCTTTGGACCCCAGAAGAACTGTGGGAGAATAACCCTACCCTGTGTTACAAAGCAAGCCACTAAAAATATACTGTCGTCCTGTTCGGCTACAGAGCCCGGGGCCACAAATCCTGCAGCTAATGGGGCATTTGGCTGTGGCACGGGTTCTCGGGTTCGAAGAGGTTGTAATAAAGAAAGCGAAGACTTTCTTTGCCCCAATCAGCAACACCATAAAAAGCGGCAACCAGTCGGTGGAAGGGAGCCAGAACAGTACGAACTGCAGCCACTTGCTTGCCAGTTGAGCGACAGCTTCGAAAATAGCACTTGCACCAGCAAGCTGTCCAACAGGCCTTCTGTCCTTTCTGATGACATTCAGTTCTGTGGCCTTAGTCCAAGGCAAGACTATGATCGAGTCAGCATTGAGGCTGACAGCGCAGAAATGTGTAGCAGGCACCTTAAGGGTTGCAACCCACCTCCAGCGCTCCAGACCTCATCCCCATACAAAGAGAACATGTTGCGTCCTGTAGTTGCTCCTACACAAGCTGCATCTAAAGAGAAGGTTTTGTGCAAGAAATGCCGCGGCCAGTCGAGCGGTGGGCTCCAACTTTGGAATGTGTCTTTGTCGTCTTCCTCTAGCATGGAAGAAATCATGATCACTCAGACTACAGACACTGTCAATGAAAGGTCACTCTCAGTAGATGAAGCCACTAGCTGTCATCTACACAAACGGCTTTTGTCTTGTCAGTCTCAGAGCTCCATGGAGGGACTTGAAGACTCCAATGAGACCTGCTTAAGTGAGGTAGAGCCTGCTATCTTAGTCTCTGAAGCTGTTAAGTTTGAGGAAGAGTTACAACCTGGCCACCTTAATGGCAAGAGGGACACTTTACGTCTGTCCTTGAGGGAGACTGTATATGACCTTGCTTCCCCGGGGTCTAGTAGGGTGAGGACAACCCAAAGTGAGGTGCCAGTGATACTGCCCAACAGCAAACCCGATATGCCTGATGTTTGGATAAAAAGGGAGGGAAAAGGTGAAGGTGGCAGCTGATCAATATTGTCAACACACTGAGCAAATCTAAACAACCACAGCATGGCCAGTACTTTATATGGTGGGCTTAACTTTTGTACTCAGCAGCATATTATTACATTTCTCAATCTGTCTGAAAATGCATACCAGATAACAAAGACTAGTTAATTGTTCGGAAATATACACAGTGCTTATAAAAATTGAATTGAAAGAGGACAGATTTTTTTTAGCATGATTCCTTGCATGTCATGTAAATATACACTGAATGTGCACCCACAATAGCCTTTGAAAAAGCCTTTCTTCAGGGGCCTTGAACTGCAAACTTACCAACACTTAAAGAACAATTGTGCCTGATCTTTTAAACAACCAAGCCATGAGCTTTTTAAACTCCATAATTTTGCAAAGATCACAATCATTATAAATTTATTTACTTTTTTTTTAGACTCAACCAGTTCTCCAAATACTTTTCAATTATACACTTGAAAAGCAGTGGTGACATACAAACTTTATTTTCTGACCAAATCTGGGAGACAATTACATCATCCTCAAAAAACCCAAACCATCAGAAGATCCATTGGAAACTATTGCATAGACTCTATCTGTCCCCTTTAAAACGCTTCTATATGCATCTGTCACCTTCCCCAAATTGTAATTTATGTCCGCAGAGGGCACTGGGTACATATTAAATTTTTTGGGGGGAATGCTCTGCACTTTTTCCTTTCTGTTCTCAGCTTGCTCATGACATATCATTCTTGTTAGATAAGGATATGGTGTTGACTCCAGAACTGTTCTTCTTAAATAACTACTATTTACTTTTAGCTGCTCTCACTGCGGCAAAGAAAATGTTAGTCAGTCGCTGGATTCCTCCACATACGATGAGCAGGCGTGTATGGGGCTTGTCTTTGCTAGACATTATGTCCTTGGAACTATCAACAGCTCACATTCATGGTGCAGACTAAAACTTTGAAGACCTGGAGTGCTACTTTTGATATCGTTAAATCCTTTGTTTCTTCTTTTTGATGTACAATTTATTTTGTATTTATGTATACTTTCTGTTTATCTTATGATTAGGTATTTTACTTTTCTCCACTGCAATGTCTTATAATTCCTCAGCACAGTATAAGTCTACCTGGTGGGTTGGGGTGGTGATTACAATCTAATATGTTGTATCTTCTCTATATTGTACTGACTACTCTATAAAAATTATTGTTCACAAAAAAAATTATACACTTGAAAAGCACTGAAATAACCCACTACAGTAATTTTACACTTACCTTATGCCAGGAACACTTGGCATAGATGTGCTTGCTACTGTGGCTATAACTGTTTTATTCATGAATACATTTTATTGAATGTTATGATACTACATTTTTAAACCTGAACTTTTCATAAAAGCTGTAAGGAAACATCATTTTGTTATTGCCAGAGCCATGGAAGTACCTCTTTTAAAAAAGACAATGACTGCCCATCAGAATATAGGCCAATTACAATGTTCTTTAGTCAGAATGCTTCAGTGTGTGGACATGTTTCACTAATATCCCTGATTTATGAAAAACTGCAATATGATATTTGAACCCTATACAAGACTGTGAGTGTTACCTCAATGTTCAGTATGTATTTGAAAGATACACATGGTTTAGAATGCAAACGTTTGTATGTAAAAAGTGGTGTTTTGTGATGTGCACAAAGATGTCAATCCTTTATGAAACTGGAAAAACTTAGCAAATGTTAGTTGTACTGAAAAATGATGTTTTGCTAGAAAGAACATCCTTCTTTTTATATTCAGATTCATTAAATGTTACTTCATTAAGGCCAGCGGATGCGTACTTGACATTGTCAAAGCATCTTAAAATACAAAGTGCCAAACTGTAAGAATGATTTGCGCCAAAAAGTTTTTTTTCCCTGAAATTATGCAGCTGTATTATAAAACCTGCTGGTGTGGAACTACTGTTGTTGATAGCCTGTGCGTAAAGTCAATTTGAAGTTGTCTGAAGATAAACTATGATGAAGTAGTTCATTAAAAAATAAAAATATTTTTAATTGAGATTACACTGCAATGACTTTCTTTGGTGGTTTTGAGTTCATATGCAAGTTGAAACTGGACTACATAAGACAATTAAAAACCTCAGCTTCGTTTCTATGCATAACATGGTATTTTGCATGACATTTTAATTAAAATTACTCTCACCTACTATTACTGAAGGGGAAATCATATAAAAAAAAAACATGATTTATTTTTATTCCCACAAAAAAAAAAAATCTCTTATTGCTGTATGCTCATGTCAGATGAGATGTTTTCCTTCTCAAATATAAGGAGCTGAAACAAAACAACTGATGAAACGGAAATGCACCGCAATACTGACTTAATAAATCCACGAATCTTAAATGAAAAGAAATTTAAAACGTATTTTTTTTAATTCACTCAGAATATATTCAGTAATCTAAGAGAACAAAAAAACAAAATCTCTGTAAACACATGCGGTAATATCAGGTAACAAATTATGCATGAATACATCTGATTTTAGTTTAATCCTGAAGCCAGTCTTCTTTAGCCCAGTCAGGCATTTTGGTGGTGTATTCAAAGTCAGGTCCTTTGTATCGTAATGCATGTAGGTACATAATCAAATCCTTCTCCGTTGGGTCAGGTCGCACAATTTTGCACTCACCACATAAATTATCTCTGACAAAAGCATTCGATTTTGCAGTTCTGGAGGCTTCATCTGATACTGAATCCTTTTCTTTATGAGCACCATTCATCTTGTCTGCAGTCTCGGCTGCAGATGTGCTCTTGTGAAGTTCTTGACTACCTTCTGCCTTTAATTCCTCCTCTGTTAATTTACGCAAACCGTCATCACATACAACACCACTTGACGCAGGTGCAGTTATTTGATCATTGTGTTCTTGAACACCATCACTACACTCTGTCTTTGGCCCTTGCTTTCCTAAAACCTCTTCATCGGGCAAATCCAACAAGTGCAGATTCTCTTTTGAACAATGCTCTTTTATAAGAGCTTCTAGAAGCTCTTCATCACTCATACCCACTAGCCCTCCTTTGGCTCTGTTTGGACCCCATGCAGAAGACCCATAGATGGGATCGTTGAGGATTGGAAAGCCGAGGAACTGAAGATGAACACGAATCTGGTGAGTACGTCCTGTGAGAGGCAGACAGCGGACCACACTAGAGCGCCCGTTATAGCAAAGTCTCTGGAAAACTGTGCGGGATTCTTTGCCTTTGGTATCCACCCTACAGAGGCCCACGCGGAAGGACACTACCAGGATGGGTTCTTCACACACCACCTCACCCTCTGGAAACTCCCCTTCCACACGACACACATACTCCTTCTCTAACTGAAAAAAAAAAGAAAAGAAAGTATAGTTTAAATCTGCATGAAATGAAAATTCACCTTATCTATTTTATAAATGCATGTTATAGACCTTTGCCTGACAATTCCAGACTTTTAGAGGTTGCATACACTGTAATTTCTAGCTAATATTTTAGTAAGGAGACCTGCACATAACATGCAAGAAAAAAATTAATTAATAAAAAAAACAAAAAAAAAAACCTGGCCATAAATTATGTTTATGGTTTATAAAGCATATTCTGAATTTGTGGTCACAATATCCAATTTTTCTTCCATTTATTTCATTCACGTTTAAAAATGTAGTGAAATATAACATCAAAATAATACATTAATTATTCACTTTTCAAACGGACAAATATATACACAGATAACATTTTAATTTGTGTAAAGAATGTTATTTAATTGTAACAAAATAACACATTAACAACTGATATTTAAATGCAAGTTTTAAATTGCTGTTTTTTTAAGGAAAAAAAAACATTGTTTAAATGTCCTGTCCAATGGCATTTTTTATATTTATAACTCAATTTAAATGTATTTTTTTCTCTCGGGCAAGTAACTTTTATACTTGGACAAGTAAATGACAAATTTACTTGTCCGAAGAACAACCACATGAGAATGCTTAATGTCAAGCCCTGAAAATGCTAAGTTTACCAGCTGCTGTGAGAAAAAGCTATAAACGACCCATCACCTGCAGCATACTCGCATGTGATATAGCCTAGTAGCTGGGACAACTTCTTTATGTTTACAGACGTGACGTAATGACGCAGTGCCATGCTCAAATTTCCCGCGAAAACCTACCCCTACCACTCAAATTAGAAAACGTTATTATAAAATAACCGTTGTGAATCGGGCTAAAACAAGGCGATAGTTTTGAACACTGGCTGGTTATGTTCTTGCTCAAATATTGATTCGGATAATTTTTAACCAAAAAAAAGTTATGGACTGCAGCTTTAAATTAAGTGATTTTTTTCCATTTTATTTTTAAGTGACACTCCTAGTTCTCCATAAATCTGTGGGTCTGGGTCAGAGTACCCCTTTAGACTAGTACCAACCACTGTAAACAGATTTTGGTTAACAGTTTTCCAAAGCTCAAGAATAAGTCAAATAATTTTCAGTGTTGATATAATTTAACCTTTACTTATATCTACAATTCCAACAAACTGTGACTGACAGAATGCAACATTTTTAAGACCGTACAGCAAATATGCCATTTAGAAATTTTGTCCTACCTGTCTCTCACGAACCATCGCATCCAGTTTTTTGGAGACCTCAAGTGTACGAGCAAACAGCAGCACACCTGAGGTGAGGCGGTCCAGTCGATGCACTGTGTGGAGGCCACTAAGGCCCTTCTCCTTTCCCAGAATGAAAATGACAGTATTGTGACGGTAGCGGCCACAGGGATGCACAGGAAGTGAGGCGGGTTTATCCACCACCACCACTTCACCATCATCCACCAGAACCTCCAAGGGCCTCCCACTCACAGGGGGCTCATGACGATGCACTGTGTTCCTCATAAAGTCATTATTCTAGACAAGCAAAAGAGATACAAAAATTAAACAAACCAGCACATATAAAGAGACAGTCAGTGAGTGTTGTCACGTGATCTCTTACCTTTAGTATTATATTCAGGTCATCCACAGGGCTTTCATTCAATTTAATACGCCCCTCTTTGACGGCCTTATTGTAGTAATCCAGAGACTCCGCCCGGAATTCACTCTTAAAAACCTCTAGTAGTGTTTTACCAATCCAGCGTCCCTTACAGTAGGTCGTAAAATCAAAATAATAAGGATACACTTTGCGAAGACCGCTTTCAAAATAGTAGGTTTCCGCAAAATGTTCTTGGCTGAAACTCACGCCTGGGTTGCGTTTCTGTGGCGGAGGCACGTACCGCTCTCCGGGACGCAGCTGTTTGCCGCACTTCTTTTGCTTCTTACGTTTGCCTTGTTTTGCTGCCTCATCCGTCTCCTCGTTTTTACGTTTACCGCGATTTGTTCTGACAGTGCTGTCCGTATCACAGCTGTCTTCTTTAGTCTCCATGGCGTGTACTTGAGTATAGAACTGTTGTTTTGCGAAGTTCAGATGTATTAGACTCTCGCACTATTTGTCCTGACATTTAGCTCTGTCCGTAGCGTTCCCAGAGTTTGAACACTCACGTTTTTGTTCCGATACAAGTGTCTCAGAAAATGATTGTTTTCTCTTTTTCCAAAGCAAAGTAATGCATTTAAACCTGCTACCTTCCCTTTGGCACACGTGAACATGCCATCCAGCGGCTCAGTGACAGAATTATTTCCGTCTTGGGTTGATGACATCATGTGACGTCATTTGTTTACGAATTATTTGTGGTGTAAAAATTTGTCTACTTTTATTCTACATTCTACTTTTATTCTATTTCGCAGGCCTAATTAAAAGTATTATATAAATATTTGTATTTGTATAGATTTGTTTCTTCCCTTTTTTGTATGAATTCTTTCATTTCATTTCATTCTTTCTTGAAACTTGATGTTTAAATTATTTTCCTGTGCACATTTACTGAATATTGAACACATGTAAATCAATGAACAGCTATTTAACACATATAATCTTTAGTGAATTAATCTGTAACTTCCTTTTTTGGGCAAAAATTGGTAATTTTTTCCTATTGACACTGGCCATTAATCTCATATCTCTTCACAAGATATATGTGCATTTATTTTTCTTTTTTCTTCTTCTTTTAACGCAGTTCTATGTATTTTTACATTTCCTGGCAAAGATTAAAAAAAATGGTTTATAGTAGTATCATAGTAGGCTACAGTATACTGCGCGTTATTAATTTGAGAAAAAAAAAACACAAGGCCTTATATTATGTTTACATTTAATTGTGTACATTTAACATGTAGATGAATACAAAAATTTTCAGATTAATTAAAATCTAATTTAAATCACACAGTTGTTTAGACAACTGCAACACTCAAAATCTGACTCCATGCACAGACTACAAAAGAAAGAGAATAATTTAACTAATTTTTAATTTCAACAGCTAAAAGTATTTTTGTTTCCCATTTATTTAAGCCTTAGCATATAACTTAGTAGTGAGACATCAAAATGATTAATCAAAAGTTAGCATGGTAGCAGTTACATTTCCACATATAACTGTACTCTATATTTCGATTGCTCCTTGCTGTATAGTATGTTAAAGCTGAACATGGCCACTTATGAAGCATACTGAGATCACAAGCCTTAGATATGGAAGTTCTTGCTCACTCAGTTTAAGTATGCGAAGAGACACCTCAGAGAATTCAGTATTCGTTTCAGTTCTCTAGCAGTTACTGCATTTGAACTTCAGTTTTAAGTCAAGAATCAGAATGATCTAGACGAGTATGTTGCTAGGCAGCAGGTGGAGATGGGATGAGAGCATTCCCTCAGCCCTAAGGGCTTTCTGAACCACAGCACCAGCGCCATCTCCTGCAGGGGCAACCATACTGCAATCAGAGCTCATCACTGGGAAGAGAAACAAATCAACAGCCACATAGATGTGATGAGCTACAGTACAATATAAATCACTCTATTCTGCTTCATCTCATAAGGACTGGATGCATACCCTGGCCATTGGCGGCGTTTGTCTGTCAGTGGGACGTAAACCACACCCATCAGTGCTTTCCTGAGGAAAGTACCATCGCTCTGACGGTCATACTGCTCGAGAACTTGGCTTCCACCCTCTGGGCCCACAGGCAAAACAAGTCTCCCACCTGGTTTCAACTGTTCCAGGAGCTGTTGATGCATATGTATAATAAGACTACTGCAGGCTATGTGAACAACAATTAAGTCTAATTCATTATGTGCATACAGCTTTAGGGAGTGTAGGAGCTGCTGCTCCAACATGAATAGCATCATAGGGGGCTTCATCAGGATAACCCAACAGTCCATCACCCACTGCAAGGCGAAAAAAAAAGAAAAGCATTTCACAAAAACAAGATTGTTAAACCATTCTTGTAATGTCACTAGCAATGACACAGGTCCAATGAGAATGTTTGTGCTTCAACATACAAGAAAACATTTTATTTTAATAAATTCTTTTAATCACTCACCCACTAATTTAATTTGTCCAGAGGCAAGCAATTCTGGATCGTCCGCCTGGACATTTTTCACAGAGGCTTGCACCAGCTCATCTATGTGGTCAATTCCCACTACTTTTCCAGAGGGTCCTACCTGCAGAATAAAGACAGCGCTCACCATTCTGGCAAAGCATGCAGTGAGATATCCACTTCCTGAACCCACATCCATGGCTGAAGCTCCTTCTGTTAACTTGTCACTGAGGACCTCCAGAGCATGTGCATGCTACACAAGAAGTCATTCATTATTGCATATTAAATATAACAGTGACAACTATTTTAGAAGTGTTTGCCTGACCTACCATATGAGGGGCACTGATTGTAGCCTTGTATCCTTTGTAGAAAAAAAACAGTGTGAGTGAAATTTTTTATTTTTTTTTCTAGTTTGCTTCATGTCTTCAAACCAATATACAGTGCACAGCATAAATGAGTACACCCCCTCTGATTAAATATAAAAGATGTATTTTCTTATAGAAAGATGGCAAAATTGAAATGTATTAAACATATTCTTAATAAAAACAGAGAAATACATGCCATTAATATCTGTAAAATAAGAAACAGCCAATTTTTGTTTAAATGAAGGATTGCAGAATTGAGTACAACCTAGATTTAATTCAGTCAATTCCCACTACTTTTCCAGAGGGTCCTACCTGCAGAATAAACATAGCAAAATATAATGTACAACAGGAATCTGTATATCTAATTAAATAAAATAATGTAAAATAATTTTTAAAAAAAAGGAAAAAAATGTGATGAAAGATGTTTAGATTTTATTGTACATAATTTTGTTATATAGGTTTGTGTCTTGGTGTTTAAAATTTGAATTATTGTTCATGTTGGTGTAGAATTGTATTTTCTACTTCAACGTGATATATATATATATATATATATATATATATATACATACATACATGATGTATTTTCTTATAGAAAGATGGCAAAATTGAAATGTATTAAACATATTCTTAATAAAAACAGAGAAATACATGCCATTAATATCTGTAAAATAAGAAACTTAGCCAATTGTTGTTTAAATGAAGGATTGCAGAATTGAGTACAACCTAGATTTAATTCAACCAAGTGTAATATTCTAGAACTTAATATGTCCTCCGTAACTCTTAAGTACACTGTTCTGACACTTCTTGGGTGTACAAGTTCATGACAAATTTTCACATCTGTGCTGTTTAACTCCTGGAGGACACCTCCTTGAATGCTCTGGTCTTTAATAGGGAGTGTTGCTCAGCTCGTCTCTACAGAATCCCCCACAGCTGCTCAAGAGTGTTAAGATTGAGTGAAAACATGTCCACTGAAGGATTTTCACCTCAGGAGAATGAATATCTTCATTGTCATGTTAAAAAAATGCCCAACAATGCAGGGAATGAGAAGAGGGTAGCATCTTCAGTTTCAGGTTTTTTTTATTACATCACATAGTGGTGTGTAAATTCATGACAGCTTTGATAAAGTACAATTTCAGCACTCATACATCCCTATAGAAGAGCTTTACTACCACTGAATGCCACTGTGGGAACCAGGCTCTCTCTGTACTCCTCCTCTAGCAACACCAGAACATTTAGGATGCTGTTAGATGCGAAATGACTGAATTGGTCTCATGAGACCAGAGTATGGATTCCCAGAAGTCTATATTTTATAAATATGGGCCTTGGAAAAAGCTAAATGAGTTTATTGTGCTTTGGCTACAGTCGGTAGTTCTGGTGTGGATAAACAACCATGCATGTCACTTCTGCATGCTGCATCTTACTCTGTGAGATAAAGTGTCTCTCTTTTCACAGCTTTTGCCGGCTCTGAGACACTTTCACAGTGTTTCTCCTGCTCTTTTTCTAGCAAAAACTCATCACTAAATGAAAGCTTAAAGTGAAGACCTGATTATTTCAGGGGCCTTTTCACAAGTCCATTGTTTTTGAATTTCTGTGTTACTTTGGATATATTTTCACACTTAAAACAATAATTTGGTATTCCTCTTGTACCATTGTCCTCTTTTATGCTAAGAAATAAATCTCCTGACAGTTCTCTCTCAAGTGGTTTCATTGTTGTCAGCATTAAGTCTGAGTATGATTCAGTGGGCCATATAACACTTAATTATCAAGAAATTAATTACCTTTAACAGTTTTGGTTCAACATACTTACCTGTTGATCAATACTTGCCTTAACCTTACACCAGAATTGTTTTTTTTTTGTTTGTTTTATTTAGTAATAAATAAAACCTCCTTTCAGGAGGGTGTACTCATTTTTGCAACACAACATTTTATCACTTTGATAAGAAAATGGAATTTTAACATTCTTCTTTGGTAACTGATCAAGCAGACTTGCTGGAATATTACCATAACATGTCTTCTAAGCAAAGAGTAATTGCTGAATATGTTAAGTTTCAGAGGGGGTGTACTCATTTATGCTGTGCACTGTAATATGCCTGCTGATGTATGAAATTCACCTATGGACTGGGGAGAGTCAGCATAAGGGTGGTCTCTGGAATAAATCCCTCTATCAGTGGCAAGCATGGCATTAAACACTCGGTCACTGCGGATAACTGCATGATCTGTCACAGAAGGACAACATTAAGCTCTTTACTACTGAATCTGTCCATTAAATGACATTTGTGTATTGAGATGTACAATAACATCTAAGCATTGTTTTTATATCACTATCTCTCTACTAACCTCTTAAGCGGGTGATGAGTTCTATATGTGTTTTGCCACTAGAGATCCATGCCATGGTTCTGGAGAGCAGCAAACCCATAGGGACCACTACTGCTGCCAGCCTGAGCAGCGTCTGCATTGCCTAACAAGCACTGCCTGCAACAAATGATGTCTGGATTTCAACAACTGCCAAGTTTGGACAGTCTGTAAACTCACTCTGACGTACACCTGTCCTGAGTCTTACCCTGCTGAAAAAGATTACCATCTTAAACCACTTACACTTTGCCAAGCTGGTCTTCAAAGTCCTTAAAACCCTTTCAAATCCAACTAACACAGCAACCTTAACAAACTGGGAGACTAACTAAAAGCAGCAAACCTAAGCTGGTGTAATATGTTTTTTTTTCCCCCAACAGATGTAAAACAATTACATGCATTTAATTTTGTGTAAACTAATCAAAACCAAAAAAGTAATTGAATTTGTGATGCATGCAATAGTGTGTTTGTTCATTCATTTTAATAGCTTTAATATATGGATCTACCTGTCTTTGGACCTCAGAGCACTGATGCATTCAACATGCGTCCTTGATTCAGGTCAACAAACGTGAAAATCGGACCTGACCAAAATGTATACGCCGGACATCAAATACACAATGAAATAACAGAATATTATTATATACACAACAAACTGGGCTTTAAAAATGTTGTACGTAGTTTTTTTTTTTAAAACGTACAACCAAAAATATCACTGAGCAATAAAAAGAACAACATGCAGCGTCTCCAGTACATGTTAGCATACTATTGTTTTAAAATGGTAACTGAGACTAAATAGGTGTATATAAATGACAAGTACATAGCTATCAAAACATCAAAAATCTTACTTTCGACCCGACGTCAACGTGCTGAAGAAGTAAGCGGAAGTAGTGTTTCTAAACACATCTCTACGACCAATCACATTCACGGAGTTACTGACGGACAGGTGTAACGGCCAATCAAAATCGGCGGGTAATCCCTGCCGGTTACTTGCTTCTCAGCAGCAGAGAAGGCAAAGCAAGAGAGAAGGATGGGTTTTAAATGCTAATGCTTGTATTTTGTTTTCCTTTTAATATATCCTTTTAGGTCTGAGGTGCATTGAGAGCATTGTACTTTTAGGTAAGCACCACTATGTTCATTTTATGACTGATAATTTTCTACTGCTCCATTATATGGGTTTGCTTGAGACCTAGTAATGTCAACTATCATTAAGACTTTGTTATGGAAACGACGATCGCTGTTAAAACTTAGCATTTTTTCCTTAGAAACCTAACAAGCCTGTCTTTTTATTTTTAAACCATTAATGTTGATATCCCATGTGTTTACAACACGCATGTCGATGCAGATTGTTTATAACTAATTCTTCATTAAAAATGTGCTTTAATTACTAGAAACGTGATGATCGACGACTTCGAAACTCATACGGTCCGATCAAGTGGAGATCTGTGGACTGAGATCTGCTCCAGTCTGCCAGAGCCCCAGGAACAGGATGGTGGACAATTTACAGACTCATTTGAGCCTTCCTCTCCAGGAAACCCTCAGACCAACTCTCCCAGAGCTTCTTTCAGCCCCTGGGAACCAATGGCTGACTCTGAGGTTTATATTGCCAGTTTAGGTACAGGAAATTCCAATTGATAAGCATGTTATTTAATACGGCCTGTTGATTTGGTTTCTAAGAGCATGTTATTTTGCTACAGAAAATCGATTGAAAAGGATCAAGGGACAATCGAATGACGTAACATCAAGGGAAATGCTCCGTTCCTTGTCCCAGGCTAAAAAGGAATGCTGGGATAGATTCCTTCATGATGCCCAAACCTCAGAACTGTTCCAGGAAGGGAACTTCGATCAGAGGTACTGTAAGGATGAGATCTGTTGCTCTCAGGCATCTTGAACTATTCAGCCTCACTTACTTTTGCAGATGGGATAAATGTCAACATATTATAAAAATTCAACTTTTAATAAATGCTGTTCTTTTGAACTTTCTATTCATCAAAGAATCCTGAAAAGTTTCCGTAAAACTTTTCCATAAAAAAGCACAACGGTTTTCATCCTGTGACACTCAAGACTGGAGTAATGACTGCTGAAAATTCAGCTTTGCCATCACAGCAATAAATTACATTTTAAAATATATTTAAATAGTAAACAGTTATTGTAAATTGCAATAATATTTCACAATATTACTGTAGTTTTGATTAAATAAATGCAGCCTTGGTGATCACGAGAGAATAAAAAAATAAAAATAAATAAATCTTGACCCCAAAAATCTTTCTACTTGGAAAATGCTGATATTTTTTTTGGACCATTCTGTCCACACACCAGACTGTTTCAGCATATATATTTTCTACAATTTCTCACTAGAATGGTCTACTTTAGATTACACAATAACATGTCAGAGGAAGGTCAGGACTCTGAATTGGCCAATCTAAAATACTTAATTTATTCTGCTTGAACCACGCTTTTGTTGACTTACTCTTGGATTGCGTCTGTGTCCCAACATCACCCATGGCAAGTATGCTTGCAGCTGCTTAGCCAGATAAGAAGCCCACTCTGGTGCAAGTAGGGAATGGTGATGATACCTTACCAATTGTAATTGGTCCTGAGGTCCTCTGAAGATGCAATATTTTAATTAGAATATTATTATCCTAAAGATTTTTTTCCATTAATGTCCTTGATTAGGCTATTATTCAGAAATCCAGGCAATTTCAAAAGATACATTTTTCTCTTTGCTGATGATACAAAAAATGGCATTTATTTCTGTGGTCAAATGAATTTAATCAGCTCTTCGGTTTGCGTGTAATTATTCGGTCTTGTGTATCCTGCAGTGCTTTGGAGCAGTTCAAGCGCTGGCTGTCTCCTGAAAGGGTGGCCATCAACGCAGAAGAGCTGGAGTACCTTCTCTTGCCCACACAGAACAGTGAGGCTCCTGCCAGCTCAACCCAAACTGACAAGCCAAGTGAGGAGGAAGAGTGCCCAAGCCCAGAGAAATAACCTTATCACAGCATTAACCTGTTTGCTGTACTGACCAGCAGTGCTAGGAGAATTAAGAGTATATGGGGTCTTGTTGTGGACAGCAACTAAATATTGTGATTCATTTAAAGGATTGGTTCACTTCCAGAATAAAAATCTCCTGATAATTTACTCACCCCCATGTCAGCCAAGATGTTCTTTCTTTCTTTCTTTCTTCAGTCACAAAGAAATTAAGGTTTTTGAGGAAAACATTCCAGGATTTTTCTCCATATAATGGACTTCAGTGGTGGCCAACGGGCTGAAGGTCTGAATTGCAGTTTTAATGAAGCTTCAAAGGGCTCTACACGATCCCAGCCGAGGAATAGGGGTCTTATCTAGCGAAACAGTCAGTCATTTTCTTTAAAAAGTAATAATTTATTCCTTTTAACCACAAATGCTCATCTTGCACTAGCTCGACTTCACGCATTACTTAGTCACATTGGAAAAGTTACGCGTGACGTAGGCGACCCAGTGTTTACAAAGCAAACGTGCAAAGAAAGTCAAATGCCCTTTACAAAGGGAAGTTGGAGGAGAAAATGAGATTTTTTCACCCTACTTTTTGAACCGGAGTACACAGACGAAGAGCTCACTGCGTGTGACCTTTCCGATGTGATTACGTAATGCGTGAATTTACAGACGCGGAGCTAGTGCAAGATGTGCATTTGTGGTTAAAAAGTATATACATTTTTTGTATTTTTTTTATTTTAGAAAATGACTGATTGTTTAGCTATAAGACCATTATTCCTTGGCTGGGATTGTGTAGAGCCTTTGAAGCTGCATTGAAACTGCAGTTTGGACCTTCAGCCCGTTGGCCAGTGGCCACCATTGAAGTCTATTTTATGGAGAAAAATCTTGGAATGTTTTCCTCAAAAACCTTAATTTCTTTGTGAATGAAGAAAGAAAGAAACGAACATCTTGGATGACATGGGGGTGAGTAAATTACCAGGAATTTTTTATTCTGGAAGTGAACTAATCCTATAATGTGATCATTTGATTCACATTTAAATGAAGGTGTCTTTGGTTGTGCATGCTTCTCAATCTGGTTTCAACTCAAGATTCATTTTTGTATCCTCATATTTGTTGAACTGAAAGAAATACATGTGTGAATTAAAAAACACAATCTCTTTCTTTGAGAAATTTTACTTGCCAAGTAACATGCTCTGCAAAAGCAGAAATCTGATTTGTTGAGAGAACTACAAGCATAATCTGAACAAAGTCAAAACCTGACTACATGTTATCATGGAGCATTCGACATATGTATTTTCAAATGAATGTAATTATTTACTATTGAATTTAAATTGATTTTTTTGTTATTCCTTTTCTGTAGTATTGTTATACACTAATCCAAACATACACAGGCAATACATTTATAAACACATTTTTTCATGCATATTTATATGAAATGATAATCGAATATATGTCATAAATGTGAACATTCCTCTGAATTCAAACATGTAGGTCATTGCAGTGGAATAGACGACCACTAAATGAAACGTTAGTAGAGAATGTTAAGTGTAAAGAGCCTATTGTCTCTAAACATGTTAGTAACTGTACACTTTATTCTGAAAAGATAATAAAAGCTATGAAGGAGCCATAATGAGATTCTTGTGTGACCTTTGTAGTGATGCACGCTGATATTTTTGCCCAGCACTAACCAATAGATGTCACTATTGTTAAATATGGATGAAGCAGCACTCCAGGGTATTCCTGTCATTATACTGTTAAAGCATCATTGCTTTGTTCCACAGGTCAATATTTTTTATTATATATCAAATTATTCATATTATGCGTATACAATTATTTTTTAGTGCTTTATTTACTTTGACATTTTAGTATTCAAATTAATTTTTTTGTTTCCAGTTTCATATACATTACTGATACTGAACCAGGAAAGAAAACATAGGTAATGTCTCGTTTGCCTTTTTAGGTGTCTCATTAATACATGTATTTTTGCAAGAGTGGTTCATTACTTAATACAAAGAATATTTAAATAACAAAAATATGCCAAATCGGAAAGAATGAAGGATTTAATAGGAGCGCTCGATTTGTTCGCACCTATAATGACGACCAAATATCCCGTCTTTGCAGGTTTTTATTTTAAATTGTTCTTTAATTAATGCGTTCGTTTTTATAATTAAATGATTTTTGTCATTTTTTGTTAGTTTTTTTTTTATTGAATTTAATTAGTTTTATTTATTTAATTACATTATCACTTTAGCCGAAGGGAAGGTCTGTGAAATCATGTTGGAACAATGCAAGTTTTTCTAGCATTATATAAGTAGGCTGGTCGTTACCGAAGGTTCCTCACACTTGTGCGCATTGACGGGTCGAGGGAAATCTCCAGTCATCTGAGCGATCTGAGCGCTCAATATGTACACGAGCTGCGAACGTTTTAAGGAGGAAATTTACGTGGGTTGTATTTAATAAAGGCAACGTAGTGATTTACCCAGTCTGTGAATAAGTCTTACCTGTATCCTTAAACTAAGTGCTCTTGGATCATGCAGCATCCACTGAAGAAGTGATCAAAAGGACAAAGGTGGGGAAATGTTTTTAGCTTAAACTGAAATAATGCTGTGTGTGTTGAAATAATGTTTTAATTGGCAAGCTAATTGAATTGCACAGAGCGATATTAAACACGATACAAGGTATTTTTAGGTGCAGAAAATTAATTAGTAGGATCAATAGCCTAGATGTCTCTAAATGTAAATATAGCCTATATATAGCCAAATTACCATTATTGTAATATTTGGAACTCGGAAACATGCATTTAATGGATATTAGATTTAATAATTGCTACTCAATCATCATAATTTCATACATCGAAAATAGTTTTTCGTCCTCTAAACTTCTCATTTATCACCAAAGGAAGGTAAGTCAGGTTAAGCTCTCATTATTGGACTGAATCTGTCTTTTTAGGTTTGTGGGGACTGGCTCCCCCATTACAACTGTTAAATGACCTCTTAAATGACCTCTCTAGTGCTGAGGAGAGAAGGATCTGAGTAATGTAACTGCTGTCTTCATTTAGACTTGAGGTCTGCTGCTGTTCATATACGGTCTGGTGGGAAGCAGTAGCAACATGTTCAGAACAGATCATATTGTAGACTATTTGACAGAAAGCAACATACAGGACTTTCAGTCTCACAGTGTTCTCTGCCTGTTCAGAGTGCCCATAACTGTCCATTAATAATGGAAATCCACTTACAGCAATATGAATGCATTAGGCAAACTAATCTACACAGGCCATTTATCTTTTGTTGTGTTGTGTTTGTTTATTCAGATGTTTCATTAGAACTGTCCTATGCTTTTATATTAATATTCCCAGTATGGGTCATGTTGTCACAACTAAAACTGACATTAAATCACAATTGCTTTTCATGCAAACTGTAAAGTCATTTATTCAATTTGCCGAAAAGTAATAATAAGCTGTTTCAACAGCAGATCATTTTTTTCTTTTCTATTACTTCTTATTCCATTCATCTTTTACAGTGAACACTTGTCAGTCTGAGCAACTAACGTCTTGTAAGGGTCCTCTAACAGATAGAAGCCAAAACGTCTGCTTAAGTTTTTCAGTCTTAGACCATTTCAAAGAGACTTCTTGTTCACAAGTACTGTACGTACAAGTGGCTGTTCATGGAATTTTATCTCAAAGAGATACACTAAAGCACTGTAGAGTACACTAAAGCACTGTAGAGTACACTAAAGCACCGTAGCTTTTAGAAACTGAAGAAAGAGTTAAGTGTTTTGCTATCGCGTGGAATCCTGACTGAGAATCATTTCAAGAGGTTATTTGTACATCTCTTCACTTATGAGGACAGAGAACACAGATTTGCTGTTTTCTTGTACACTGTAGTCCAGGGTTCCTCAAATCTTGCCCTGGAGGGCCAATGCGCCGCAGAGTTTAGCTCCAACCCTGATCAAACTCACCTACCTGTGATTTTCTAATGATCCTGAAGACATTGATTAGCTTGCTCAGTTGTGTTTGATTAGGGTTAGAGCTAAACTCTGCAGGAAAGTGGATCTCGTGGGCCAGATTTGAGGATCCCTGCTGTAGTCTGTTCATTTAATCAGTTTGTATGGTAGGTGTAGATTACTTTGCCATAAGTCTTTCCTTTATATTGTAGATTAGGAATAGCCTTTCTGTTCTACAGACAAAAAGTACATGACCTCTCCACTTTAAATCACACAAAAATAATGCAAGTGGACATCCAATCTGGGCCGGTGTAGTGATCTGTGCTGATATCACAAAGGTCATTTAGAGCCAACAAAGTGCTGAATTAGTTTCAGGCAAAAATGTTCCAGCAATACATTTATTTAAAAAAACATTTCTAAAGCAGTGGTTCTGATCCAGACTACATTAAATATGAGTTTACATACAAGAGTAAACATGGTTAGCACTGACCACAGTGTAGTGTAGTGAATTATTAGCTACCAACAGCAACCAACAACCATTGAAATACAAGACATTTAGAGTACAAAATGGTTAAAGTTCCTATTTATTTCAATTAGTATTGCCAATATTCAAATTTACAAATATACAAGCAATATACAAAATGAACATTCATAATAATTATTTTAATGAATATTATTCATGTCATGTTACATGTTAATATGTTAATACTGTGAAATATTGCTATAATTTAAAACAACTGTTTTCTTTTTTTTTTATGTAATTTATTCCTTTATGGTCTTCAGTGTTACACGATCCTTCAGAAATCATTCTAACATGCTGATTTGTTGCTCAAGAAACATTTATTACCAATGTTGAAAATGAGCTTTGATGAATGGAAAGCAGCATTTATTATTCAGTCTTTACATTTACTTGAAATCAGCATTAATTTGAAATATTTTGCAACATTAAGGATGTGTCACTTTTGATCACTTTAGTGCATCCTTGCTGAATAAAACAATGAAAAAAAAATCTTACTCACCCCAAACTTTTGAACAGTAAAATATACATTCACTTTCTGTTTACATTTACAATGTCTTCTATTTACATGTCACTTTTTTTTTCAAACAGGTGTCAGTGTTTTGTCTTCATACCATGACGGACATGGACTATCTCCATAACGAATCGTGGAAAAACATGACTTTAGATGCATCTGCCTCATTCAGTGGACTGCAGCTCCTGATGGACCTGAAGCCACTCTTCATCCCTCTGTATGCCATGCTCGTCCTGGTAGCGTGTTCTGGAAATCTCCTCCTCCTCCTCCTCATTGGACTGAACAAGAAACTTCACAGCACTACAAACTTCCTCATTGGAAACCTGGCCCTGGTTGACTTGGTTATGTGCCTGTTCTGCGTTCCCCTGACTGCATTTTACGCCTTTGATGAGCGCGGTTGGGTTTTTGGCCAGTTCATGTGTCATTTTGTTACGCTGATGCAGACCGCGACTGTGTTTGCAGCAGTTCTGTCATTAACCGCTATTGCGGTGGACCGATACGTGGTGGTCACTTACCCAATTCGGCGTCACGGAGGTCGTTTTTTCTGCGCATGGTTGGTGGTCAGCATATGGCTCTGTGCATTAGCAATGTCCACCCCAACTGCTCTGCACACGGTCTATCTGGATCTTAGAGCAACAGGTCATGAAATGGTGGTTTGTGAGGAGTTCTGGCACGGGCAGGAGCTCAGTCGTCTAATATATTCATGTTTCTTCCTGCTCCTTTCTTATTTTGTTCCTCTAGCTGCAGTTTCCATATCCTACTGTGCAATCTCCTTCCACCTGCAACACCGAGCTACGCCTCGGCTCATGGCCGCTACACCTTCCAACCAGGAAAAGTGGGGGCGCAAGAGGTCCAAGACATTTCGCCTCCTACTGGTGTCTGTTCTGTCATTCGCTTTCTCCTGGCTCCCCTTGCAGGTGGTCAACCTCATACGTGACTTGGACACCGACTTCGCCATACTGAGCAAGAATCACGTCAATGTGATCCAGGTGTCGTGCCACTTGTTAGCCATGAGCTCAGCTTGCTACAACCCCTTCGTTTACGCTTCTCTTCACAACAAGTTCCTGTCATGTCTATGCCAGAACATATTTCAAAGAAGAAAACCTCATCATACTCAGAGTAGCCTCACAACCTCCAGCCAAATGCTCCGCTTGAATACTTCTAGCACTCTAGCTGACATTCCCATGGCCAAGATTTCACAAGACTGAATCTTTTCTCCAGCACACAGATGTTGCTTTTTTATGTTGTAGAATTGAACCGACAAATTCTATACCATAATCAAAACTGATTTGTTAAACCAATGACTCTTTATAGTTTTTAAAGCTATATGTACTCCATTGATTCCTGAGGAAAATGTTCTGTGGTGCTGTGCCAAAACTACTCATGTACCCTCAGGTCATGCTTGTGTCGATATGTACAACATTTCGCCCGAATATGCTAAAGTGTTGCGAAAATATAGCCTCATCCATTTTGCCATGCTATTTGTCAAATTTGTTTACACAAATTTGTTTGATAGTTAATTTTTGTGAAAATTAAGCATGTTCAAAATTGTTCAAAAATTTTGTTGGTCACACTTTAGTTTGGGGACCAATTCTCGCTATATTAACTATCTATTAACGATCACTGTTGCTTCAAACTCCTAATTCGCTGCTTATTAATAATTAGCAAGGTAGTTGTTAAGTTTAGGTATGGGGTGGATTAAGGAATCTAAAATATGTGAACCTGGACCACACAACCAGTCTTAAGTCGCTTGGGTATATTTGTAGCAATAGCCAATCCTGAGCAGGAGCTAGTTGCTTAGGACCAGCACAGGACCAGCTTAAACCAGCTCACCAGCTTATAACCAGCTCAGGACCAACTAAGGACCAGCTCAAACCAGCTGCCATGCTTCAAAACATGCTGTTTTTTTTCAACAGGGTAATAACAGCCAATATGCTAGTAAAATGCATGCTAATAAGCAACAAGTTAATAGTGAGAATTGGTCCTTAAAGTGTTACCCTTTTTTCTTACTGTGAAAATTATGTTATGTCTAAAGTGATTGTATAAGGATTTGTACTTTGAATTCACACAGTTGGTATAAATGAAAAAAAGCTATTGTTCACTCGTGTTAATGTGTTCATTTAGTAGCATTAAGGAAATGTATTAATTATGTATGTCCATCAGCTTGATGTTAAATACTGCACTCAAGGTTTACTTAAAACAAAAAAATCCTCTGTAATACAATACAATGTAATACATCACATAATAAATTCATCACAATAAAGGTGTAGCAAGCACAGTATAAATTCTCAAGTATCTTCTTTGAGAATGCTCAGTGTTTAAATATTAAATATAAAATACTGTTAACACTTTACAGTAAGGTTCTATTTGTTAACATTAGTTAATTGCATTAGTTAACATGAACTAACTTAATAAATACTTCTAAAGCATTTATTAATCTTAGTTAATGTTAATTTTAACATTTACAAATACATTATTAAAATCAAAAGTTGTATCTGTTATTATTTAATGTAACTAGGCTAAAATGAAATAATTGGATTTTTTACAACCATTGTATTTTTTATTAACTAACATTAACAAAGATAAATGTATTGTTCATTGTTAATTAATGTTATTTAATGCATTAATAGTGTTAACTGATGGGACCTTATTTTAAAGAGCTACCAAAATATTTCATATACAAATACTAAAATAATTTTTACAAGGCAAGGTCTCTGTCTATGTATTAGTAGTGTGGGATTTTCAGTGATTATTTCTGCAGGTTATATGAATTCATTGTGACAAGTGATGTCTTTATGAGTCATTGATTTATTTAAAGGGGTCATATGATGCGATTTCAATTTTTCCTTTCTCTTTGAAGTGTTACATTGACGATTCAAATGCGAGTTTTGAGCCGTGTAGAGTACCGCTTGTTGTTTGTCATTTCTCTGACCACAAATGCAGACATGGTTTTATGTTTACGCGGCGCGATGCAACGCAATGTGTAAAAAGACAGTATAAGTAATTATAATCCGTAATTATGTCCCCACTGGAT
>NW_015555763.1:1004722-1027142 GCF_001515605.1 Sinocyclocheilus anshuiensis
TCCTTCGTCGAATCCGCCGGCCGCGCCGTTCTCAAGGCCGTCCGCCTCCGCTCACTCAAGCCCGCCCGCCGCCGCCGGCCACTGCTCACTCTAGTCCGCCGTGTGTTTCGTTGTGAAAGTGAAACTACTTTGTTTGGCCTTCCAAAAGAGGACACGACTAGAAATCTGGATAGCCGGCCAATCACAGCACACCTCGCTTTTCAGACCGATGAGCTTTGTAAAAATCGACACGTTTCAGAAAGGCGGGGCATAGAGGAGAAAAAATAATGTACAGTATGTGGAAAATAATGTGTTTTTTGAACCTTAAACCACATAAACACATTTCATTACACCAAATACACAAAATAATGTTTTTTTTAGCAAAATCATATGACCCCTTTAAACGATTCATTCAAATACACTGTTTCAGAAATGAAACACCATTGTGTTGCTTGCAAGGCTCTGTGGTGACTCTGTTGAACTATTTGCATTTGGTAGAGCAAAACCAGACAAAAATAACAAAATAACTGTCAAAAATTATTGGCAAAAATGCCTAAAATTTAAGTTTGCTCAAAATATTTTTTTTCTTTATTGAGATGTAGTATAAAATGGCTAACACTTTTCCCGAATATCAGGCTGCACATTTGCTAGTATGAGATTGCATTAAATGTATTTAAAATATATTTAAATATATAGAGATTTTTGTATATTTAATCTCCTCATATAATTTACTGAAAAATCCATGTTATCCTTTTTTCATATCGATGGTGTATCTTCATTTGGATTTGGTTCAGCAGATGGTAAATGAGCCAAATACAAATTACCCAATAAACATCCTGAATTTAAAATGATCATGGGGCACATTACTGTAACAAGCAGTTCAATTTAAAAGCACAAATCATACACCAGACTTCATGAGCTCACATAAATCACATAGCCACTTCGATTAGAGTATCGAATATTGAAAAGAGTATTTCTAATTAATGTAATTTACCTTCTTAAACTTAAACCAAAAACTAGTGTATACATATAATATTGTAATTCACCTTAGATTTATTGAGCATGGAATTGCATGAGTAGTCTAGTGAATGTGAGTGTGGTTTGCGCTTTGTACACTGCAGAGTTTTTAGACATTATTGCTCACCACCTTCAAAGGAAATGCACAAAACACTGTCAGGCTGCATAAAAGGCCATGGACTCTCTATTACTGTATTATGAAAGTGCTTTCATCTGCTGCACCTTCTGTTCATTTTTTTGTTTGTTTTAGTCACTTGGCTGCTTTCATATTGTTATGCATCAGAAAAAAGATGAAGCATAAGTGTTAGACTACTGATGGTTTTTCTAGTGTCTGAAGAGCTTTTAGAGCTTTATTTTAGTTTTCCTTTCAGTAGTCTATTTAACTGTGCCCTCATAAATTTATTAATTTTGCACTAAAATCAGCAGTAAAATACTGTGCATGGTTTCATTTGTGTTTACAGTATAGGAGGAAAATCCTGAGTGTTACTGCAACAATCCTTTATTTTCTAGTGGATTCTGTGTCAGATAAATAATGGATTATAATAAAATATAAATAATGGATTATAACAATAATGGATGAATAACAACAATAATGGATTTGGACGTTTGAAATCTTAATTACACATTCATTTTATCTATTCAAGTCTAAAAGGTGCATTTACACACTTTTAGACTTTTCTCAAACTTTCTGAGTGCCTCTAATTCAGAATCCTAGATATATTAAAATTTTTGTATTTGGTCAAGCAAACTACAGGAGTCTAAGGGATAATAAATGCCACATATTAACAAGATGAGAGATCATTCAGAGCCTTTCTGCCAAGTACATACTTCAGCTTTGCCAAACCGGACAGTAATTAAGAGAGAATTAAATCACTATTAGACAGGTGTTTCATAACACAAAAATACATAGTCTCAATATTTGCATTTATCTTAAACAACTCTCAATCCCACAACTGTACCATTAAACATGTTTAAAAATGCACTGTAAAGCACTAAACATTACATAAAAGTATACTGTAAAAGGTAAATGTTCTGTCACAGTTCAGTCTTCCAGACTCAGCACACTGAATAATTCGATCCCAAAGTTCAATGACGAAAAATAAATATAAATAATAAAAATGGCAGCACACAGCATTAGTTTGACAAGCAGGTGTGTGAAAACAGCCACAGATGATGAAATCACTCATGGACACCAAGCTATTAAATATTTACTTTATAAAAATTTACTCTGGGATTTGATAAATAATGTCTCTTGTTGTAAGGTATAGAAACAGATTTGTCAGATGATGATAAAGGATGCTTCAGACTTCTTGTCCTTCTTTGTTCCATTTCATTGACTGTTTGTCCAGAGTTTCTAGTCATGCTGTCCAACTAGCAAGTAACACTGTGTTCTTTCACTTGTGAAAGTTGCCTTAAAATGGATAGTTTACTCACCCTCATTGTTGTTTCAAACCCAGTGAACTTTGATCATCCATAAAAAACACACATCTATCTATCCGTCTGTCCGTCCCTCTCTCTCTCTCTTTATCTATCATCCGTCCGTCTATCTGTCTGTATCCATCCATCCAACCATCCATCCATCCATCCATCCATCCATCCATCCATCCATCTATCTATCTATCGTCAGTCTGTCCATCCATCTATCATGGTGCTTTTAGTCATTCTTGGAGCCTGACAGCTGGTCACCATTCACTAAGAGCAGTGTGAACATCCTTCTGAACATCTTCAATGTTTCACTAAAATAACAAAAATCATGTAGGTTTGAAAAGACATGAGGGTGAGTAAATAATCACCCATCTAAATTCTCCTGTGTATATCAGGTACGCTTCAGAAGAAATGCGAACCGAACTTCTCATCAGAATGCCACGTTTATGGATGATTATTCAAAGGGAGTGTGGGCTGAATATTGAGTGCAGAGAAAAATTGATTCAAAGCTAATTACAAGAAAACAGAGGAGGTCCTTGTGGGCTTTTTGTAGAGCCTGGGGAGTTTAAAAGATGAAAAGTAAATTGGCATCTGACAAAGTGAAGAACAAGCCTCTCAACAAAGATGCTCACCAGCAAAGGGCATCAATTATGGTCCATCTAAAGTGCTCCCTCTCTTCACCCCCAATTTTCCTCTCTCTCGATCCGCTGCAACATGCATCTGGAGCTTGTCCTACACATACTAATACCGGGTCTTTTGCAGCATAAGCCGTGCTAGATTGCTAGTGTCAACACTGTGATTATAGAGCTGTCTGCACAGGTTTTATTTTAACAAGTTGAAACTGCATAAAGAGCTGAACTCCAAATCTTTTTATATTCTTTCTCTGAACTGCTGAATCATGGACTTGAGGTATATTTTCACTCTCCTGCATTTGACAGAACTGAGTAAAATTTGGATAATTGGATGAATAACCAGTAATTGTAATACATTCATGTTCGTTTTCACATGGATGGACAAGCAATCAAAGATTCATGGGTGCCGACTTTGCCTTAAACAGTGCAAGCTAAAACAGCTATTTGCTTGTTTGTTCATGCAAAAAAAGATACAAAAAAAATACTAAACTACTGCAATGGTTTATTCATTTTTCAAATGGTTTATTCATTTTCTATTTTCAATCTGCTTAATATGACTCACCATATGAGGAAATAAGTAACTAAATTACTTCCTGACACTAAACATAATACACATCATATGGGCCCGGTTCCTGTCTGACGTGCTGCTGAGAGGTTTGCGATTGTAGCTCCGTGTACCTTTGTTTGTATGTAGGAATCTTACTATCACTCTATGTTGTTTAAACTGCTAAAATATAACTTAATTCTCACCATAATTTTTTTGCCATATCCACATGCATATTTATTTGAGTGGTACCATTTTTAAATGGTAGTTTTCTATATAACACCAGGGATGCAGAGCACATTAGTAAGGCCGCTGTATGCAGAGCGGTAAGGAAAGTGTGCCTCGCTCTCACGCTCTTTATGAGAATTTTTGTGTAGTTTCCTGATCACAAACCCATCGAAAATTAAGCTGATAACTGTATGGAATGGAAGGATACCAGATGGAAGGGTAGTTCAAGATATATTCCGTACCCACCACCACAGCTGTTACATTTATTTGGTCATCTTTATTTCCTACAAATACAAAAGCAACAGTTATTCTTTTTCCTGTTGAATTTTAATATTCTTATAATACTTGGTATTGTGGCCATCTCCTCTTCATCTGTTCTTCATTATTTTGTGAGCCTTCTTGCTGTTGGCTGAGTAGATGTTCATTTCATTACTCTAATTAAGAAATGCATCAGTTTGGATTAGAGAACATTTAATAATGTGAAAAGAGCATTAGACTATGTGGAAAAAGCTGCTGCAAATTGAAATAGACACTGAATGATATTTATTTCATATGTCAAAAGTTTGTAAAGTCATGTAGCCTACACTCATGAACCTTAAAGCTTTACCTGATTGAATTATGTTTTTACTTCATGTTTAGCTGCTTTTTTTGTTGTTGTTCTTTTTTTTCTCTTTTGTCTGTGGGATACCATGAAAATTAATATTAGTTCAATAATTTACCATTTTGACACTTTTTACCTTTTATATTATAACAGTGATTAAGAATTAAAATTACGTATTGAAGTATGTGGACGTCTTTTTGTCGGGTGCTGCATGGTGAATCATCATTTCGGAGCTCCATTGATCATGGCTTTTCATTGTCGTGGTGCACGAGCTAGTGGATTGAACAAACTCAATCCAGCTGTTCTGAACCTGAAAACTCTGAGTTTCCCATCTCAGGATAAGTCAACTCAGAGTTCAAGTTTCAACTTAGAGCTGGTTGAACCTCCTTATTGAAACGGGCCCCAGACCACAACAGAACCGTTATGAAAATAAAACCAAAAAAAAAACATGGTTACTATAGTTAAACCGGTAACCACAAATTAACCATGGTTTTGCTACACTAACCATAGTTTAACCATATTTGTGGTTATACTGGTCAATACGCCAAAAAAACGTACTACATTTTTACTATCATAAAACCACAGTTAATTTTTGTAATTTCGTAAGGGAAATGTTTCAAGGGGACCCCAACAACCCTTACAAAAATTAACCATGGTTTTATTATAGTAAACGTGTAGTAACCATGTTTTAACTATAGTAACAATTTTTTTAAATAGTTAAACCATGGTTAATTTTCGTAAGGGAAGTTGTATTAAGGTAGCCAGCTTACATAACGTTTCACAGTTACAGTAGCTTATTTCGTCAGCTTATGTAGGCTAATAATATCCAAAAAAAGCTAAGGAATCATATCATCAGGGTGTTAAATAAACAAAAATCTCACCTTTCAGAGTAGACATTGATAATCATGTCCCAGCCAGGTTGGTTGAATTGGGTGGTTGCTCTACGCCCTTAATAAACAAACTCCAGCTGGTCCAAAATGCAGCAGCTAGAGTTCTTACTAGAACCAGGAAGTACCTTATATAATATATTAGCCCGGTTCTGTCAACTCTGCACTGGCTCCCTATTGAACATTGTATAAATTTTAATATCTTGCTAATTACTTATAAAGCCCTGAATGGTTTAGCTTTATAGTCCTTCATCCGCTGCGATACAGCCCTGAATGTCAGCAGAGACCATGTCAACTAGATGAATCCTAGAGACAGATCCCCTGCGAAGACCGCATCAACTAGACGGCCATTGGCACAAGACCACGAGAAGCAGACAAGTCCTCTGCACAATCTGACCTGTGTTGCAGCCTGGAATTAAACCACACCATGCTGGTTTCGTCTGGCCAGAGGAGAACTGGCCCCCCGACTGAGCCTGGTTTCTCCCAAGGTTTTTCTTCTCCATTTCTGTCACCGATGGAGTTTTGGTTTCCTGTCACTGTTGCCTTTGGCTTTCTTAGTTGGGGATGCTTAATTTCTGGCAATATTGTCGGCTTGATTGCACAGACACTATTGGAAGAGAGCACGAGTACTGTTCTGCACTTTTCACTCCCCAAGTGTTAGCTGCCTTACCGAACCATTCCGTGTTTTCTGTTTTAGTCTCGTGTATCGTTTGCGTTTATCGCTCTCCTAGTAGTAGCACATTATGGAGCCAGTTTCCTGCCCTAGTTTCTAGTCCTTAGTTCCTAGTCATAGTCTTGTCTTGCCTGCTTTCCCGTGTTACCTGATTTTTGCCTGTTTATCTTGGATTAACCCTTTGCCTGCTGTTTCGGACTGTGTTTGCACCTCGCCTGGACTACTGCTCGTGTTATTGGATTTCCCCTCTTGTCAAGCCCTCTGGATAACATTCGCTGTCGACTGACTCACGCCCGGTTTGGATTACTCTTTTGTCTTGCCTTCAATATACCTGTTTGCCATTGTCAGAACCTTGCCTGTTTTTATGACCATGCCTCTAAATAAAAGCTTTGCAGATGGATCCGCACGTCTCGCGTCTCGTTCGCCCCGTAACAACATCACGGAATCATCAATGAACTGACTGAAAAACTGAAAAATTGAGAGTTTGTTATTGCACTCTTGCATTATTGACAAAAGATTTTCCTGTTTGACACTGTAAAGCTGCTTTGACACAATCTGTATTGTATAAAGCACTATATAGGTGACTTGACTTGACTCTTCCTTTACTGTCACAGGTAATTGTCCTTGGAGATGATGATGCTAAATTTAAGTGTTTTCCTTGGGTCATTCCTACTATGCACTACTTTCTTTTATTTTGATATTATAAAGATGAAAACTGTTTATTTTATTATAGAAATAAGTGAATGTTTTTATTTTATTTTATTTTATTATTTTTTAATCAATTGCTGAATCAATTATTATCTTGTTATCTGTACATACAGTCACATCAATAACACTGCCAGAGAAAATTGAAGTTCCTTTGTAACTTTAATTTTTTCCACTCTCTCTCTCTAAAATGTTTACATTTGATTCAAAGTAATTTAATACATTTACAGAACATTAAATAGCACATCAAATACACATACATTTTTTTTTATCACATCAGAGTTTTCTCAACAATATACAGTAGGTTTTCAAATTCATGTAAAAACATTTGCTCTTTATTTCCCTCTTGTTAGGTGTATTTAAGTTTGATTTTAATTTGATATTTTTTTTAAATCAATTATTTTGTTATCTGTACATAGTCACATTAATAACATTATTAACACTGCCAGAGAAAATTGCAGTTCCTTTGTAACTTTACATATTTCTTGTTATATTTTTTTCCGTTTAATTAAGTTTCATAAATTTCAAAGTCATTTTATAATTTAAGAACATCATTTTACCAAGTGTCAATTTTTCTAGTATATATGGAATTTTCCAAGTATTATGATATTATATTATATATTACATTATATTGGAATGTAAAGGCTGATATATACAGTTAAAGTAGCATCACACATTTTAATCACACTTTTTCTCAACAATTTCCACAATTTTCAACAATATGTGACCCTGGACCACAAAACCAGTCTTAAGTCGCTGGGGTATATTTGTAGCAATAGCCAAAAATACATTGTATGGGTCAAAATCATTTTTTTAAAGTTCACAAAGTAGGTGACTGCATAACAGGAATGACCCTCGAGCTCATACAGTAAAGTGCACCGAATCTAACCGATTCAGTCCATTCTCACGTCAGCTAAATGATACACTCTGCTAGACAAAATGCATTACTGTCTTTTTTTTTTTTGTTCCACCCAATTCACTGTCCGCTTGAAAGACAGAGGCCACTCCCTGCAAATTCCCATATGCAAATGAGGCCATCAGTGCACTTCAGAAAGCCATTTCAACCTCCATTTCTGACCAGCCCTGTTTTGTCTGCAGTGTCATGCAGCTTTTATTAACATGTTTCGTTCCTGCTTCACAGGCTTTAGTCTTGATGAATCCCTTCTCATACCAATTACAATGATTCTGCTTGACAGTCAGTCCCTCAGATTCAAGAAAAGGTCTCCATAATGGCTTCAGATTAAGACCTGATCTCTAGGAAAAGCAATGAGTGGCTGAGCTTCAGTGGCTAACCCATTCAATGCTCACTGTTGTGCGTGTCACTTGGATGGGTGAAATGCACAGCACAATTTCAGAGTAAGAGACCCCATCCTTGGCGACACGTCGTCACCACCACCACTGTCACCATATTGTACATAAACCTTGGATAGTTCTAGTAAATTCAGTAAATAAAACTAAATTAATTTAATTTCAACAAATTCACCATCAATACAGATGCTGCATCCAGTGCATTCAACATGTTTTCATTTTTGACACTTCCCCAACTCAGGGCATAAAGAAAGTTCAGAGTTCAACTTATATACGGTCCTTCCTGTGTGACCATAAGTCCAGAGCTTCCGAGCTGGGGCATGTCAGTGAGAAAATGTTGAATGCAATGGATTCTGCCTCTGTGTTAAGTTGCACGTACAAAATATAGTATTGTACAAGTGCGATAGAACATATATGATTCACTTTAAGCAAAAACACACACTTTATTTATCATTTTGTGGATGCATTTTTTTGTAGAAAAGGTACATCGCCATCCTGTTTTGACCAAATGACTCGAACATACCTGATGTCATAATTATGACTTCCCAAATCAAATACAAACTTCCCAGAAGGACTTGTGCGCTATGCAAATAAACTTGGGCTGACAAAGCTCTCTCATTCGGCACGAATCCAAACGTGTATTACGCGCTTTAAGTTGCATATAAGTCGCTATGGAATAGTCTAGTCGCAGGTCATTTCAGAAAAAAAAAAACCGTGACTAAAATATGGTAGTTTTTAAAACACTGAAACATGAAATCAGAGAATGATGGAGAACTTGAGACTATTATACATGCATTAACAGGAATTTTCATTTTAATGCACAAAAGGAGCTCAACAACTGAGCATCTACGACACAGCAGTGGTTAAGTAGCATTGAGAGCATTGATGGATAAGGTATTGTCCCCTCTGTCTGATCAACAGCGGGGTAAAGTAAAATGAAATGAAAAAGGCCTGTTAGTATTTCATTACTATGCAAATGCGTGACTCAGAAGAGTTCAGTGACCTCCAGCGCTAGAAGCTCATATTCAAGGTAGAGTTGCTACTAGATGGAGATCTCATTTTCATGCAGCACCAGAAAACAGTGTCTGGTTTACAAACACTCTGTCATATCCTCCACTGAAGATGACAAATAAAAACTATGATATGAGAAAACCGCTTTACACAGGCGCTATCATTTGAAACTCAAGAACTGCTCCTGGGTGCTCTTCTTTAGATTTTTATTTCCCCCACTAAACAATAAAAATGTGGAAATGAATTACTGATTTGAGTTGAATTTATTTAAAATGGTACCAGTATTCTATCTTAAAAATAATCCACTGCAAAGTACAAAACAATCGAACTAGCAAGACGACGAACGCTGCAACAGTGTTACAGCATTAGTAATATTAATACTTTGTTAGAAAATTTCTTTGTTGAGAACTGAGCTTCATTCATGGTTGAACTACTGACAAGCTACTAACTACTTGCCTATCTGACACGGACCAGTAATTATGCATAATGCCTGATAGCCAAATAGCAATTTAGAGAACTGTAAAGATATCAACAATAAAGTTGTTGATATCTATATTTGAATTATTTAAAGAACTCTAAAAACTTCAATTGTAAGATTGAAATTGTAAAAAGGAATTGTAGCGAATCAGCTCATAAGGGAAATATGAATAATTAATCATAACTAGTTATAATTAATTATAAATATTTAGATCCGCTGTAGATATTTACTTGACATCTCAGGGTCAACCGTCTGTCAATTCTAAGAACGTTCATTTACTGGTTAAGGGAAATAACTTTCAGACTGTACAACTCTACACAGAGCTTGTAGCATAAATCTGCATGATTAAGTGGCCCTCCTGCGGTGTTACGCATTTCGGGGGAAGGGTCCATAGGTCCTCATATGGCTTGTTAACTGAGGGGTGTTACAGAGTATTTGTTAAATATAGCTAACAAAATATATATTGTTTGTTTGATTGGTCCAGACGCTACAAAATGGTAAGATTATTGGCAAAATATGGCAAAATAATAAATATGCTTTATTATACACTTTATCAATATAAAATAATAATGATAATAAATAATATTATAATGCTTTAATTTCAGAATTTCATGTATTGTAACCCTTTTAGAAGTTGTTTATTGTCTTTATGCTTGTAAATGTTGCACACAATGTGCAAGTAAAATGCAATGTGAACGACAATCTTGTTAACTGTAACGAAGCCTATCTCTTTGTGCTGTGCAAAATCTTTGTGCAATATATCAGTACTTCAGTAAATCTAAGTATTTGTGTGTATATCTAGTAATTATATACATATTTACAGTACATCATATTTTGTGTGTTCAGATGAATAGTGGGCCACTTTCAGTTTTATCTCACTATTAGTGCTAATCATGCTTCAAAACTAAGACAGGTGCAGTATATCTAGAGTAAAACAGCTGCAAGTAATTTCCTCCCTGGCAACATCCATCATATCGTTCAATCTCAAGCTCTCAAACTATCAGAAGCATACTGATTTTGCCCACTTAGTGTTCTTCCATGCTTTCTGAACATTTATAATAAGCAATGACAGATTTAGTACTTCTATATGGCAAAATTCAAACCATACCAAAAATGAAAATGTATATTTTTATTACTAAGTTTTTATCTATTGCATATTTTTGAATTGTATAAATGTGGCAAGTTATTATAAAACCATTCACTCAGACATGGGACATTTTGCATTAAACTGTTATCCTACAGAATTTTAAAACATTATTTTTGGTGATTAGGCTCGTTGCAGGACAGATGTCCAAGAAACTACCTGTGTAAACAGAAGTGAAGGAACTTCAACATTAGAAATCTTATCGTTTGGGTTACACAACTGTATTTCAAGAGACAAAACGTGGGGAAAAGACGACAAGAAGAATGTCTTATTGACCATATTTGCACATTCTACCTATCCTATCAGGATTGTTTTCTCTTTCTGCAGGTTACATTTTTAACAAACAGGTTGTGACAAGTGATTTTCTTTATGAGTGAGTCATTGAATCATTCACTCAAAAACACTCATTCATTCAGAAATAAAACATAACTTCACACTGCACTGACAAATGCAGACAAAGACATGTTCGTCAGGTTTTGTCAGATTAGTGTGGTAACCCAGTCGGCGTCTCTTGGCACTGGGCTGTGCTTGTTTTTGCCGACTGAACATGTTCAACTGATTCACTCAAACACCACTTCAGCCAGAACGAAATGACATACTGTGGGTTGCTATGAGACAAAATGGTTGATTCTTTTTTCAATCTGTTGACAGAGCAAAAACAGACAAAATATTATAGTGAGTGTAAAACAATTTACTCAGTATTAACTTCCTGTTTATTGAACTGTTGCATAAAAACTATATTAAAATTTTTTCATGGTTTAAAATATACATATTTTAATACGGTTTAGGGGTTCAAATCAGTTTGTGGCTACTGTATATTAATAGAATAAATTACATTATAGATAGAATATATTACAGTTAAAATGTAGCTAAAATGCATTTTGTTTACAGAGGAATAAGCACACAAAAAGAAAAAGCATTTTTGCCCTAAAGCATCTGTTGCTGTCTCTGAAATATTATGTGCAATGTATTTCTTTAACTGTCCTTCTTTCTTTAAGATCAAGACAGGAATGATGATATTCTGCCCGAAAAAAAAAGAAAGACAGAAAAATGCATATAAATGTATTTTATGTGTCACCATAAATAGCCTGTAAAGAAGAACAGAGGTAACACTGGAAACACTGCTCCTTGATGATTTCATTTACTCTCTCACCCATTTGTAAAGCTGCTGATGTGAGCAATGGAGATATTTCTCGCTTCTCATATCCAGAGCCTCATTTTTTTTTTGGAGTCACTCACTGATCTTATTTGGGGGGACTGAGCAAAAGGTGCACCATTCAAGTCTCTCACAGCAATACGCGAAATGAAATACAAGAACTGATATGGGAATAAATCAGATGCCTCGTGAATATTTATAAGGCTGCTTACCTGCTCAATTAACTTACAGATTTAAATGCCATGGAAACATTTTGAATCTCTAGCTGTGTGCATTTGGTTGATAAGGGATGAGTTGCAAAATTAGATTTTGCTTTCTTTCGTTTTCTTTCATTATGTAAGATTTGATTACAGCTCTGAAATTGTTTGTAAATATGTTATGGGTTTGTTATGCACTGTATGCACTGGACTGGGAATAAATAATAAATCTGTGCTGGTTCTGCATGTTAAACATTTGCATTTTATAATGATTTGTTTTCCTGCAATGAATAGATTTTAAACGTTTGTAATTCGTAAGTCAGGCCAGGGATATTTACCAGATTTACTCATATGCCTAAGAAAATTTTATTGCTGAGGTGTATTAAACATTTTCTGCATCTCCCGATCCAAATATAGCATTAGCATTTCTATATGATTTCAGATCAGAGTAAACAGACAAAATTGAAATGATTAATATAGAGAGCAACTGTTGCTCTTTAGGGTAAACAAACAGCAATTATTCTGTAAGAACCGATGAAAGCACTTGTTCATTGGACAGATGGCAACATCAAAATGTGCTTATCTTACAACATTAGCGTAACTGAAAACCAAAAACATCATTATTGCTTCCATCATTTTTCACATGGATCATTAATAATGGAAACAAAAGACTGCAGAAGAATCTAATTTAGCTCATGGTGTGAACTCCATTCAAGCTGTCTGTTGCACTCAGGTATATTAATGAACAAAACAATACAGAAATCACCAAATGTTCACATATATTTGTACTCAAAATGTGTATCAAATGCCATATAAGACTTACCATATATGGCTGTTGTCAAATCCATATCTCTATAATGTCAGCTGCATGGAAATTTTATTTAGTAAAATGTGTGCTGGGCATCATATAAGATGCACCTGAAAAACAAAGCATTAAGAACAAATGCCTTCTGGCCTGAAACCTGTATAAGAAAGTAAATAAAACAGCTAGCAGATTTTTCCATCTGCTTTCAAGTACTTTCCAAACTGGTCTCCATGAGGATTGAAGGATCCAGGTAGCAAAATAAATCTGCAAATGCATCATACTTTGGTTCTGGGATTGGTTATGCTTGAAGGGCACTGAGAGTTTGAGCAGGTCAAGGAGGAAAATTCATTTCAGAAGTCATAAAATGGACAGCTTCAGTAAGCTACTAAGATGACCAATGAAGAAAATAGTTCAGTCAAAAATGAAAGTTAGCTGAAAATGTACTCCCCTTCAGGCCATCCAAGATGTAGACAAGTTTGTTTCTTCATCTGAAAAGATTCTATGAAATTTAGCATTACATCACTTGCTCATCAATGGATCCTCTGCAGTGAATGGGTGCCGTCAGAATGAGTGTTCAAACAGCTGATGAAAACATAAATCCACATGACTCCAGTCCATCAATTAATGTCTTGTGAAGCGAAAAGCTTCAAACGAGTCCTCTATCCATAACATTGCTTTCTCCGGTGAAAGACGTCGTCCCCTCTGAATCGGTTAAAAAAATGCACAGATCAAGCACTGTTCACAAGCAAAAATAGTCCAAAAAGGCTCTAAATAAATATGTTGGTGGATTTTGAAATGAGAAGACAACAGGGGATGGACTTTTTCACTGTAGGAATCCTTATTATGGATTATGGACTTGGCCAGATATGACGGTTTAAAGTTAAAAACGTCTTAATGATGGACAAATATGCAGCTTTTTACTTCACAAGACATTAAGCGATTGGAATCGTGGATTATTTCGATTTTTTTTTTATGTTGTTGTTTGAACTCTCATTCTGACGGCACCCATTCACTGCAGAGGATTCACTGCTGAGCAAGTAATGTAATGCTATTTCTACAAATCTGTTCTGATTAAGAAACAAACTCTTTTACAGCTTAGATGGCCTGAGGGTGTGTAAAGTTTCATCAAATTTTCATTTTTGGGTGAACTATTACTTTAAAAACAGATGTCTCTAAAACAGTGGATGTTATAGTTGAAGTGATGTTTTCCTGTATCCAAAATTCCAAGAGAACATAAATGCAAACCATGAATGCACTGCAAACCACTTTAAGGCCAAATTCATAAATGTAAATACACCCTACAACCAGTCAATTGAAATTAAAATGCATGGCAGTTAAATACAACAAACACAAGTGTTTTTGTTGATTTTCATTAAAAGAGGACATGGAAATGGTGGATGTTTCACTGTTCAGCTATCATTGTCTCATTTCTCTCATAAGACTGAGTTAGTGCTGTCGGGCAAAAGAGGGTCAAGGTAGGTTTAGCGTGACACCCTGTGGTAACACTGCTCCAGTGCAGCTTGTGTTCTCTTAACTATATAAAATAGACATCAAAATGACAATCATTGTCAACTAAAAATTGAAAAGGAGCTGTTCTCCATCAGGTTTTTTCTTAAATATTTGTCTAATACTATTAGTAATGAGGTCTTTTAATACACACTGTAATATTAATTGAACATTGATTTAATTTAGATTAAAGCAACACACAGAGCCTTCAGGAAAAATATGCACACAACGTTCATTATGTAATATGGAGCTTTTTTATTAAGCTTTTTGACATAGATGCCTCAGGACGGCTTTGAGAAGCTATTAACATCTCACAACCAGTGTTAAATGTGTAATTACGTGCTTTATGCTTCATTTGGATCGACGTCAATACATCAGAAGGCAAGGAACTAAACACACGAGACAAAGACCTTGATGCTCATATATTATTTATTCCTTTTAAATATTTTCCTCTTATAATATACATTTCTATCTTAAATAATACAAATGCGCTGTGCTAGATCTATTATTTCAAAGAATGCCCAGTACTTCCATGCTGCACTGAAATACAGTGGTGTGAAAAAGTGTTGGCCCCCTTCCTGATTTTTTTTTTTCATATTTGTCACACTTTAATGTTTCAGATCATCAAACAAATTTAAATATTAGTCAAAGATAACACAAGTAAACACAACATGCAGTTTTTAAATGAAGGTTTTTATTATTAAGGGAAAACAAAATCCAAAACTACATGGCCCTGTGTGAAAAAGTGTTTGCCCCCTGTTAAAACTGTGGTTTATCACACCTGAGTTCAATTTCTCTAGCCACACCCAGGCCTGATTACTGCCACACCTGTTCGCAATCAAGAAATCTCTTAAATAGGACCTGCCTGACAAAGTGAAGTAGACCAAAAGATCCTCAAAAGCTAGACATCATGCCGAGATCCAAAGAAATTCAGAAACAAATGAGAAAGAAAGTAATTGAGATCTATCAGTCTGGAAAAGGTTATAAAGCCATTTCTAAAGCTTTGGGACTCCAGCGAACCACAGTGAGAGCCATTATTCACAAATGGCAAAAACATAGATGTATATATATATATATATTTATATAGACACGCTCGCCCACATACACACAAACAGCCATTCATCAAAGGAGCAAAGAGCCTGGAATTCATGGTCAGTTTTGTATACAGAGGAATGAACAATCCTCTCCCTCTCTCCTCATTTTGGTACACAACATGTTGTATTTGCCATCCAGAACATTCTTCTAGAGAAGTATACATTTCAAAAATACATAATTTTCACACTAACAGCAACCATTAAGGAGTCTACTCAACCACACCGCCAACCAAAGCAAAACGAGCTCTGCTTAAATGTTCCGCGAAACCGCTATGGCATTAACACATCTAAACTGGCATATCTGATGCTAGATGACATTTACTGCAATAACTGAGGGCAAAGAGTATAACTATTGAACGACAAAAATCATCTCATCTTCATCACAATGACAAAATTATCTCTGACTGATTAATATTCACTCAGATCTCAATAACGTGAAAGGAATGTATTCAAGAATACCTTAAAGCGTATCTGAACACAAAAAAGGATGTTAACCTAAGACAAATTGATGTAAAACAAACAAACAAAAAACAAACAGGTCTCCTCTTCCATCAGTTTAACCGTTGAGACCCTGTGGGTACAATTACACTTTAACTCTACCATCTCATGTAAAGTCTGCAATCTTCTAAAGAAAAAGTCCAAAATAGGGAAGTGTGAAGGTCAGCATAGTGTAATCAGACAATCTTATCAATGCTTTTTAGCACAGATAACAATGTGGTGCAAAACAAGCAGGCCAAAAACGTGAAGAGGCTTGAATAAAAAATAAAATAAAAAATCAACCAACCAGTATTTCTTCACATAGAAAACTGTTAACTATTTAAAGGCACAAACAGACCATATAAAACAGCTTTCTCATATCGTAATTAGCGATCTTGTAACAAAACTACCATGTAGGACAAGAAGCAAAGGGCACACGTTGAAAGCAGGCCTGTGCGCGCGAGATAAAGTTTGTCCATTCACATTTGTAATTGACAGTTAGCGAGTTCTCTCGTATCTCTTTGAACACGTACAACAAATACACAGTATTTTCCTGCATTGGAGATCAGTAGCAGATGACATTTTGAACTGAGTCAGACTGCTGACTCGGTGAATGATAAGTTTTAGTGCAAACTAATGGAGTTGCAAAGGTGGATGTTAAGGAGTTGCGTGATAACCTTTGGTTTGCTGGGAAGGCAGAAAACGGGGAAACTCGGTGTTGGATATAAGGCAAGTCATGATGGGCAACGGGAGGACGAAAGCTCATTACTCATTGGTCGATCAACAGAATGTTAAGTTAACCAAATGCATTCTGCGATATTTGGTCCGCCATGATAAGTCTGTGATTCCCTACACCCTGTTTTGATGATTGAATGAATGATTGGCCATTGTGTTGAGGATCAAACTGATTGGTGCCTCCTAAAACAAGGAGCTTGTGTTCAATTTATCTAAAAATAAATATTTTTTCCCTTCAATCTACAGATTATTAGGTTCAATAATAAGGGTGCGGTTACTTCCAAAGAGAGAATATTAGAACTCTATTCCATAATTCAAGGTCATTCTTAATGTACCTGGATTAAATTTCTTCGTCTTTTTACACTCATTCAGCAAATATAAAAGATAACTGCAAAAATAAATACTCAAATTCATGGAGTGAAAAATCACATTTTGGCGATCGGTACCTTTGAACTCAAGGTAGTTGTGCTCAGAATGCCATTCTATGAAGTCACAAGGGATAACAGTTGCAACTTTTTTCACTTTTTCAGAAGTGCTACGCCGAGAGCATTTATCCTAAAGGGAAAACAGAAAATAACAACTCCTCCCTAAAGACTTGTGGCCATCCAGCTGATAGGGCTTTGATTGTGTCACGACGTTTTGGATTCTGGTTTCAGTGTATGGCTCCATTCAAACCTACTGCAGGTTTTTCAGCAGACGGCCGTAGCGGAAGTCGTAAACGTGGCGGCAGACGAACACCAAGTCGGGGTCGATGTCGTTGGGCATGCAACGATGAGCTGGAATTACATCGCTGGAAGGAGGGACCAGGGAGCTACGTCTGGGAAAGCCCTCCTCACCACACTTCACCAAGGCACAAAATCTGAAACATTCCAAATCACATTTGATTTATAGAAAGGATAGGAGGTGATGATACATTTGACACTTCCAAAGAGCCGATAAATATGATCGCTCACCTACAGTATTGTGCTAATGTCAACACATAGCACTTATCCTCGATACATGCCACACTGTTTTCATCCTGATGCCGAGATGCGAAAATCTCATTCTGGAAAAATTCACACACACCATCAATATTTTATAATCAACTTAAGGGAATCCATGCTGTAAATGTATAAAATAAATATTGCAACAAATACAATGAGAAAAAAAAAACTTCGTATTCTTTTGAAACTTAGTATTAAATCAAATATTGATGTCGGAAGATGCAGGCATGCTAAAAAGTCAATTTAAATATTCCCTTTATGAATTATAGTACATATACAGTGCTCATAACGTGTTTGAGAGTGCTGGGAGTCATTTGTTTGCCCAGTGTCCCTATTTCAGCGGTTTACTGAACACAGGAAACTTGTGCTGCCTACTTCCTCTATTAAAATCCTAATCAAAGGAAGTCAAATGTTGACATTGCTAGTCCCCGGAGGACCACACTGCTGTGCCATGAACAATTCTAGACTCACCTCACAGTGCATGCTGGGATTACGACCCCCCTGAGTGTGTTCTGGGCGGTAGTACCAAAACAAGCTCATCATCAGCTCCGCTGAAAGTAGGCATCAAGTATTATGAGCTCTTCTGTGACTTTCACTGATGCACCAGAGAAAACAGTATTTAGAGGAAGACTTACCTGACTCAGGGTCTTCCCAGAAGGCAGAGACTTTGGCCACATAAGGCGAGGACTTCTTCCTGGGACCTGAGCGCAGTAGCACTGTGTCTCTGACCCTGATCACCTCTCCATCTCTCTGCACTCCTTCATAACACCTGCGCAGGGATGTGGAGTCCTCACCCTTAAACGAAATGAAAAATATAGTTACACATCACATTCTATCTCATTATACACTTTTGGATCATGTCAGACATTTGAAAAACTACAAATTTGAAAAACTCCAAGAAGGGTCAATGTGAAACCAGCCTAAGTGATTAAAGCTTTACTTAAGATAGCTTAATCAAGTAGTCTGGCTTGCCTGAATGACTACTCTCAAAATGCATTTCAAAAAGTATTTTTAACTTGACATCTTACACATGTAACATGTGGACCACAGGTAAGGCGCTTTAAAGGAGATTAATTTAAAAATGCACCCTTTAAAAATAAGCACGGCGTGCTGTTAACATGCTAATTAAAGCAATGCCACTAAAAATAGAAAAAATAATATTTGAATTGAGTGCAGCAAAATATCTACACTACCATTCAAATTTGGTGATGAGCAATTTTTTTAATGGTTTTGAAAAAATGTTTCTTACACTTACCAAGGCTACATTTATTTGATCAAATATAAAGTAAAAACAGCAATACAGTGAAATATTACAATTTAGGATAACTGTTTTATTTTAATATAATTGTAATTTATCCCTGAAATGTTATTTATTCCTCTAAAGGCAAAGCTGAATTTTCAGCAGCCATTCCAGTCTTCAGTGTCACATGATCATCCAGAAATCATTCTAATATTCTGATTTGGAGCTAAATAATTTATAATGATTCTTATTATTACCAATGTTGAAAACAGCTGTGCTGCTTAATATTTCTGAGGCAATCGTGACAGCATTTTTAATATTTTTTTTGTAACAAATGTCTTTACTGTTAATTTATCAATTTAATTTATTTTTCCTGAATGAATGAATTTCTTTAAAAAAAAAAAAAAAAAATATCTTACTGACCCCAAACTTTCTAAAGGTATGTGTATATGGAAATTTTGCACAAATACTGATGATACTAAGGGGAAAATATATCGAACCATGATTACACAGTAGAGTCTCTCATCAAAATGACTTGTTTTTATTACTCTATTTGACTAGGCTAGGACTAGTATCCAAACCCTTAAAGAGCAGCACAAAGACCGAGTACAGGCATGAGTCAGCAGTGTGGTTGAGTAAACAGATTGCCTGCTGAATCCTGAAGTGTTGTGTTCATAAACTCTCAATTTAATACAGATGTTCTAGTTCATAAAAACACTAAAATGGAGAAATAAAAAAAGCGGCACGGTGCAAACATTTTTAAAACACAACCGTTCGTTCATTGTCTGAGGTTTGCCCACTGGCATAATATTTAAGAAATATTTGCTTAAAAGAACCTCACTGGAATTTAATAATAATAATAATAATAATAATAATAATAATAATAATAATGTCATTTCCAATGAATGCAATTCACAATGTTTACTAATGACATTTTGCGAGTTCTGTTCTAAGGAAAATGCCTGGGGCATCATTTAGTCATTCGTCAGGAATAAACGCAAACTCTTTCAATGAACCGCTGCTTGAAGTCTTGCTCTGGGCACCTAAATGTCTTTTAAGGAAACTTCCAATATGCCAGTCTGTGCTGACACCATCCCAAGACAGGGCAACTCAAGTACGTACCACGATGAATACTTCCTTTTCTGTTGCCACGCCAACAGGCAGCCAGCCGTTTGTTGGCCGGCGACGGCTGATCTTTGACTGCTTGGCAGCGCTGCTGCCATGGCCCGCTCCCAGCTGGCCATCCTTAATGTGGGGGCAAACAGCAGAGTCCCGCACCCCAGAACGAGAGCCACTGGGTGGCTTGGCCCTCTGAGGGCATTCCCGTCCCACTCTAATCTGCACCTGGGGTTGACCGGCATCGGGAAGAGGCGTCTTCAGGTGGGGCACTGATTGGGTGGGTGGAGGCACACTGGATATGGGGCAGATGGACAGTGGCAAGGCAGAAGGCATCGTGATGGACGAGCTGTGGTCATCCAGGGGGTAAGAGTAGTCTTCTACAGGAGTAGAGGAAGCAAAAATCATTGGTTCATAAAATTCTCAACATGCATTTATGATCATAAAAAAAACTCCATATTGCATGTAATACAACATAGCAGACTAATGTAGTCATAAATGAGTCAGTGTGCCAGATGCTGCGTGGTCAGATGCAGAGCCTGTAACCACAATTATATACAACCTTGAGGGGATTGGATTTTATGACAGTAACAACATATCAATTTACAAATGTGAAAACAGTGAAACACTTGATTATTAATACATAATTGAACTTCCAACATAACAATGACAGTGCATTATCAGTCCAATAACATCCAATTGCTGTGATACAAGGGTGCCGTAAGGTTTGTGTAGGCATCTGAAAAACACACATGACCAAATTTAAGGGTGGATGAGCCAATCTTGGGAAACCTCCTGTCAATTGCCTATGCAGTTCCCATAGTGATGAGGAAATTCGAGATGTGAGCCTGTACATGTGATGCATTCTGTTAACGCATGAAAAGGGATAAGAAATGTGTATTTTATTATCCATCTTAGCCCAGAAATGAAATATCTACTAATTTCATGTTGTTCCAAAGCTGTACTGCATCCTAATTTTTATCCGTGGAGCACAAAAGGTTTTCCGTTCACACCTTTATTTTTCGCATACAATGACAAGTTCATTGTGACCACAGACTGTCAAGTTCCAAAAAGTAAAAAAATGCACTATAAAAGCAGTATGTCTCATGCACTAAATTAGTCTTTATGATCAGTTGTTGTATGGAAAAGATCTATGTTGTGAAGATTCTCCTTTCGCGTTCAGCATATGCATTTGGCATGACATGAGAGTGAGTAAATAATGACAGATCGTATTTCATCACTGGTTGAACTATGGATTAAATTAGTCTAGAAATGCATACTTGTTACTTTTCATGAATTACTCAGTAGAGTACATATCTTTGGGTGAACTATTTCTTTAAACTGCTTAAATGTGGGACGAACTTTGGAAAATGTAACCGTGCAATTACAAGAAATGAAAATTGCATAGTTGGGAATAGTCAAATTAGGAGAAAAAAAAACACTTAATTTGAATACCATTTTAAGTTTTATAGTTCATAACTGACCTTTAAAACTTTAATATATATTCATTAAAATGTACTCACCCTAAGGCCATCCAAGATGTAGATGAGTTTGTTTAGCATTACATCACTTTCTCACCAATAGATAAGAGAATGGGTGCCATCAGAATGAGAGTCCACACAGCTAATAAAAACATCACAATAATCCACACGACTCCAGTCCATCAAATAATGTCTTGTGAAGTGAAAAACTGTGTGCAAGTGCTGTAATGCTAAATTTCTCCAAACCTATTTTGATTAAGAAGCAAACTCATCTACATCTTGGGTGGCCTGAGGGTGAGTACATTTTCATTTTTGGGTGAATTGCTCCTTTAAAATGTTTTCTAAATTAAATCGTAAGTCTTCCATTTTTAAATTAAACTGGGAATCTGGTGAGGCTGCTGAGTTTCATTTTTCAGTAATTTAATGCGGTTTAGTCTATATACGAGGTCAAATCAGCACAGGGTTGGAGGTCAGAGAGTGGAGGCACTGAGTGACTTATCTGAAATCATTTCAATTATCTTTTTACAAACGCAAAACGCTTCAGTTTACCATGTTCATTCAGCTCTTCAGCTTCAGCACGCGCAGCTCAAACGGCTGCTATTTAAAACAGTGGTATTAATTTGTTACTTTTTCAAAATCATTGATACATTATTAATAATAACTACCACTTTTATTTTTCTCTTATTATTATCATCAACAATATGGTTTAGTAATTAAAATCATTTAATTATTGTCCGTGCAGAGGCTATTCCGTTTTATTGATCTATGGCGCATTCATTTTGATTCTTTACACGTGTAATGATTATCGGTATCGGCCAAAATGTTCATATCGGTGCATCCCTAGTTTTAACCTGCAGCAGGACTGTCTCCCTCAGGGACCTCTCACGCAAAAGATCAGGCACGCAGGACAGGTCTATCAGTGCTATCACACTACCCATCCCCTGAGGTCTGACGTCAATGAATAGTAAACGCAGACATTTTATTACAATCTGGAATGC
>NW_015555763.1:1027277-1043289 GCF_001515605.1 Sinocyclocheilus anshuiensis
CGAAAATCTAACAGAGACAACAAGCGTAAATTGAACACCAATTTTGAACAAATCAAACAGCCCTCAAACTAAGTGCACACAGTGACATGCGGTTGGAGCGGTAATCGCACTCACAAATGAAGGATAACAATACTTAAGATAACCCTGTTCACAGTGCTTGGCCTCTGTGGACAGAGATCACTTTTAAGGAATATTGCAGTCATTGTAGCTTCAATCAAGCATGAAGCGTTATTTGAAGAAAACTTCACTTCTCCCTACAGCATACAGACATCTTTAATCAATCTGCACTCTCCTAATACTCAGCTTTTAGTGCACATTGAACAGTACTGAATTGTTCAATATAGCAGATAGTGTATGTAAAAGTATCTTTTCAAGTGTAAAGCTTTGCACTTATAGAAAATTACACAACTTGCACATTAATTTAATATCAAACCAAATATACCAGCTTTAAAGTAATACTAAAAATGCTTTTGCTTTGCTTGTTTGTCTTGTCACAGTAAAGTCATGCTGTACCTAAAGAGAAACCCGCAGAGAGTCAGATTACAGTCTCATTAAAGGAGATTACGGTGAGTGAAAAATTACATTGTATAACCCAGCCGTGTGGTTAAAAACCAACAAGGGAGCATGTCTGCAGAGGTCTCTGCCTGTGCCGAGGTTCATAAGTGGCTGCGAGACCACAGCTGCCACCTCACAATGAACAGACAGTTCAAGTCTCCTGCCAACAAAAATAACCAGCACCCTCCCCACCTGTGGCAATTACTCACATTCGAACCAGCAGCGAACAGACTGCAGGGAACATGTAGCCACAATGACGTGGCTGGGGAAGGGAATTTCATTTCATTTGACTCGTATTCAACCCAATATTTTTTTTCTTAAGTCCTTGATGCGACCTCGATGGGGTTTCTCTTGACATCCCTTAATGTCACTGTATTTGTTGTGTGCACCTTTAGATCAATCAGAGACTGCGTGAGCTCATTCACAAAGATGTCCGCCACTGAGACTGGGTCAAGGTTGAGGATACAAACATGGTAAAGAATGATGAATGTGGAAATCACTCCATACACATTAGAGAAACATTTTCTCTTCAATTCAGTCATTCGTTATTTTACATACTGATGTGATTTCAAAAACAAGTCTACTAATTTTTTTTATTTATATATTACAATATATTCCTTATTTTAATACTTTTTTCATAATAATCACAATAAAATCACTGTAATTATTATTATTAGTTTTGTAGTCATATTGAATTAGTCAAAAACAGTGGAAATATGTTTTCAGAAAAAAACTTGTTTTTTTTAAACTCTGAAATGGATACTGAAAGAGGTTTGAGTTGGTTCTTGCAAAAAGCAAAGTATAAACACATTTTTTCACAAATTTCATCTGCAAAGTAAAAAAATAAATAAAAATTAATATAATTTATATTGTCTATGCAGGTGACCTCCCCAACAAAATCTCTCCACTAACTCTAGAATGATTAATTCTTTCCAAATATAGCTATTCTAGTCATCTGGTGATATTTCATATTGCAATATATATTGCAGAAATGCAAAATATTGCAATGTGATTTGGTGCTCAAGCAACATTTCTCATTATTATCAGTGCTTGATCAATTTTGTAAACCCTTGGTGAATAAAAGTATTAATTAAAGAAGTATTAATCTTACTGACTCTGAACTTTTGAACTTCAGTGAAAATAAGTACTTAAATTAGATTACATAAATGTACTGTATGCATTTTAGCTATGCTATATATTAAGCACAAGAAGAAGTTACTAAAAAAATTTGACATTTACAAATAAAAAGTTAACCTTATTACACTTCCTTTCGGTTGCGCTCTGTTTGGCACACATATGTGCATGCTTGCTTTATGAAGTGTTTAAAGTTTGACGGCATCTTGCTAGCTTATTTTTTTCCAATTGTATCAAATGTAGCCCTACTTAAATACAAAATGCGACACAGTTTACCTACTACCACTTTCTCCTCTGTACTTCAATCATAAATCTCAAGAAAAGAAATCAGAGTTAGCAGCAAGCAATCTCTTTCAAGCTCAAAGGCTCAAACTTCCCTGTAAAGTTACGGTTATGGAGCTAATTTGACAAAGCAAGAGATATTTTAAACTTTTCATTTTAAACATTTTATTTTCCATCCTACCTGTTTCCATTTTGTGCATGCAGCTGGAGCATCCTGCATTGTATGAGCAGCCCCTGCTAGCGATGGGTTGTGTGGGTCTGTAGGCATAGCTGCTGAGCCTGCAGGCCTCTCCGTAACAGGTGCCCACAGAGTTACAGTATGCCGGATGAGGGATCCCCGTAGGATGGGACACCGAAGAGGGCAGCAGTTTGGGTCTCTGGACCCCGCTAGTGCACATTGTCAGCGGGGGTACGGATGAGGGTGTGTGGCTCCCTGGATTTGAGCTTACGGGAAGCGTCGGAGTCCCGTGATGAGCGATGTGGACGTAGTACCCGGGGTAACAGGGATAAGGATGGGCACCAATGGGCATTGCTGGATGCGTCAGGGTGTGAGGAGAAGGAATAAATCCCTTCAGAGAATGTTCATCAGTTTCCGGGAAAGTTTTCTGGCCGAGGAACAGGGCTAGTCTATGGCAGTACTCCACTGATCTCTCCTGGGAACAGCAGTAATATGATTTCACATCAGTCTCTGTTTTCTCTTCCTTCACAGGCTTGAGGGGATAGCCGAGCATGGATCTGCACTGATATCCGGGACTAATAAAGCCATGGCTTCCTGTGCTCCCATCCCACAATGCCTCAGTGTGGAGGGCTTGCTTCTCGTAGAGGCTGCAGCATTGCTGCGATACTTTTAACTTGGACTGACAGTCCAAGTTGTGCTGCCGTTTACGCGATTTCAACTGTAGCTGCTTCCCTCGCACTGCTCCGCCGCTCGGTTTGCTATCTGTTTTACCCCTGCGCTTCACTCCCGAGGACGTGCTGGTCAGCTTGAGCAGGGCAGCCGCATTTAAACCCGCTAGACGTTTGGGAGCAGGACTGTTTAAAGTCTGTAGATCAATAGCGTCAGACTCCGTCTTTGCTTTTTTTGGGTTTCGACATTGTTCGGTCTCTCCGGTGCAAGAGCGTTTCCGGTTGTCTTGGCCTTTTCTGGAACAAACATGATCTTTTGTGTCTTTAGAGAGAGAAGTGTCTGCTTTTGTCTGTTGCTGCTTCTTTGAGGGTTTTGATGTCTGTTGGGGGTCCTCTCTGTCCAACAGCAGACTGTTAACGGCTTCTGCGTTCAGAGAGGCCAGCCGCCTTTGGCGAGGTTCAAGGATGAATTCTGTGTATAAGGCAGATTTATCAGGTTTCACTTTGCTTTTTGGTTCAGGCGCTGACCGGCAAGTCTTACAGGCTTTCTTGCGACACTTGCAGATCTTCGCCTTCCCCTGCATTTCCTTCACCTGGGCCTTCATGCCTTTCCTGCACGTTTCGCTCTCATCTAAGCGCGTCAATAAGACACAGCAGTTAAGCGCGCTCACTTCACCCAATCCATGTCGTCCCCTGAGAGGGTACAGCTTCCGGTCTCTCTCAGTGGTCTTTCCTTTTATTTCCTTACCTTTTCCTCTTTGGGTAGAACATCTTTTAGCCTTCTTTTCTGGCCAAGTTCTGTCCATAGTTGTCTGACAGCTCACCTGGTCCGCAGATTCACTCTTATATCCACATAAAGAGTTCCTCTGCCGTGCATGGGTCATCACACTCTGCCATGCAAAACCTATCAAGGAAATATCAAGCATTGTTAATTTGCAATTTCAAAGCTGCAACCACTATGATTAAATTTATAGTGTGTACAGAAGCCATTATGACTTTTTTAACCTCTACTAATTAATATTAATGCGAATGGCTATGTCAACTAATGTTGAATAATCAGCACAAATGTGGCCTTATGTTCCACCTTAATCAGGTTGCTGGTCTGGCTAGAGAATTTTAATTGGGCAGCGACAGACATGGTCAGTAAACGGCGTAGGTGCAATAGGCCTAAAAAAAATTAATGAGCATATGCTGTTTTGGCCTTTTGTAACAAAAATCTTTCAACTTGAGTACATAAAATGCATTAATAATGTATAACATTTCTGAGATTTTAACTCTTGAGATTTATCCTAAATCATTCATTTAGCACATACTGGCATCACGGCTCTAGAACTGATTACACTCATCTCTAATAGACCTGGAAAACTGCCATAACTAGCCTATGTGCATTCTTCAAATGTATGATGATATAATTGCTAAAACATGTACAGAGAGACTGCAAAACAGTCCCGATACATATGAACATATGATTGACATGAAAGTACCACAATGTCTGAAACTTAGGTCAGCCATTCCTATTTACATTCTGCATAATTTTAAGGCATAGTCCACCCAAAAAATTAACATTCTGTCATTGTTCACTCACCCTTGTGTTGTTTCAAAGTAAGTCATATCGCTTTATTTCTTCTGAAAACTACAAAAAAGGAAATGTTTAATGTGCCCTTTTCCAAATAAGTACAATGACTGAAACTCTCAATGCCTTTAAAACAACAAGACACTGAGTAAGTAATGACGCAACTTTCATTTTTGGGAATTCCTTTAAGAGACAGTTGAACAGAGACACTTGATTGGTAAAAATAACATAAGTCTGAGTGCCTCTAGTTTCTTAAGTGCCACTTAAATTGCTGTTCTCCAGATAAAAAGTATTTGATTTGCAATTTTTGTGGGACATTAAGGTAGAATTCCTTTAAACTTGCAGATGAGAAACAAATGCAGTATTCAAGGACATTCATCAATATCTGCTCATGACGACATTCTGGAGATTTAACATGTCCAACATGTTTCCCCAAGACCTATTGATTAAATGAAAGGCAAGTCAGGGGTCAAACACACATGGAGACACGACAGTAATTGGGCTCCATATGAAACTTAACACTAACTGACACAAAACACTAACTCTCTGACCTATTGACAAGTTCCTCTTCCTTTAAAATGAACAGAAGTCCTTGAGGCTTTCTTGCTGAATCTGACGTTTGACCTAGTAGCTATTATTATACAAAGACATCTTTTTGTTTGATGCATCGCTCTAATTTCAAATATGATTTTGCGTTTTATGTCCTGTATTATTAGTATCACTGTGCTCCACCATGAAAGACAGAAAAGCTTTGAAAAGGTATGAATGCTACAGGCTTGCTTGGATTGTGTGAATAGATTCATTTATTAATGTGCTCGGTTATTAAGTTTGACAGCTGCTGTATTTGAAACTCCATCTGTCAAATAAAAGAGGTCATCATAACCATCAGTCAACCTCAGACGCTATGCAGCGCTCTCCTTTACAACGCACAGAGCAACTTCAGCACCCTTGAAAGAAACACTATTATGCACATTCCTAAAACCAAACAGTAAAATATGGACACAATAAGGCATCTACCATAATTGACAACTGTAGCATTCTCTCATTTCAGCAACAATCCTCTTCAGCTGTCCTACTGCTCTCGACTGTTTAAAATCATTCAGCCATGCCAGATAAAGAGAGGAATCATTCTGTGGTTAAACTAACCGCAAAAGTGACTAATCAAAAACGTGCATTAAAAAAATATTCCGTTTTGGATTTCCATTAGTTATCAATAAAAACAAATAAAAAAAAGCTCTAAAATCTTTACCACAGATCAACATTAATCCAGAAATAAAACTTTTCACTCTCCCTTCAAAAAAAATATTTTTTGAAAGCCTATTACTTCTCTTCTATTGCTAGTATAAAGACCATTAACGCAAATTAATCCTACAGTGTGCTCACAAATGTGGAAAGCTTTAAATAAACGTTCAAAGTCCCACTGAAAACTAAATCAACATTTTGTAATTCTGTGAATGTCACAAGTTATTGATCTGGAGGGATGTGGGGCTTATAAAATAACAGACTAACTGCTGGTCATGTCCAATTGAGTGACACAACACAAACTCTCCAATGAAAGGTAGCTGGAGGATGAATTGTTGGCACGATAATGTGGAAAATTAGAGGTTCTCTTTTTAGTTTCAGGAAGGGTGAAGGGAAATGGACTGCTGCCCATTATTTACCACCATTCCGGGTGTTTTTTTCGGGCTGAGGTATCAGCCCATGACTTTCTGGCAAATAATCGGAGAGCCATCTGGCGTTTTGTTCATAAAACGAAGAAAACGTTAGGAAAAATGCGTCCAGTCTGTGCTTTAATAGATGGGAAAGCGGTGATATCTGACGTTTAGAGACGAAAGAAGTTGCCTTTCCCTTCTAGTAATTTGAAATTTACCCCTCACTCACTGTACACAAATAGATGTTGTTCATTTTTCCTCCAACACTGCAGATATGGAGAACGGAAAGGTGTGGACGGAAAAAAGAACTGAAAAACGAAAGAAGGAAACACATCTGAGTGAAATGTACATTGCGATTAAGGTAATCCAGGATAAAGGCAGCAAGCGCGTGCTGCTGGAGGTGTATAAAGATGAGTGGAGCTCGCGCGGCTCTTAGGGCGTATCACATATACACACACACAAAAAAAAACCCAGATCCGTTCGCTTCACATCCTACGGTTTCTGCCACCGCATACCTCCCAGCTGCGAAACTGAACCAGCACGGTCAACTCGAACCAGAGCAATTAATGCAAGTGCTGAAAATTACACTAAACAGCCAACCGTGAGAATCGAACGCCGAAGCGGAAAGCGCTCGGTCGGTCCCTGCCGAAATTTCCAAGCTTCGGGATGGTATCCTGAGCACGATGAAAGAACAGTTTCGCAAGTCTAACTAAAAAGCGCCTCTCGAACCGAATTTACACACCAATGTGTGCGGATCATGTCATGTTTCGGGCTATTTCCCCACCGAGAGCGAGAGAGAGAGCGAGCGCTAGAGAACAGCGCATAAACAAGATAAAACAGATTAGTAATCCTTCATTTACCTCGTCATCCACTCACTCCGCTGTATTCCCGATCAAATAATCACATTCCGCGAGCAACGAGGGTCCTGTTGTTGGGCTATTACAATAATATCGATGCTCAACAGTGAAATGAAACGAGGGGAGCACACACAGCTGACAAGATACGTTTAATCGGTGACCTACTTCCGAAGTAGCGTGCTGCTCGAGATAATATTCATGCGCTGCATTCGTGAAAGCCGCTGCTGCGCTGGGACGAGGTCTCGTTGGCATCACTCAGGTAGTTGAGTGATGAAAAAATGCAAAAATGACAGGCATCGGCTGAGGTTTAAACCTCATCGCTCCGTAAACTCACTGGTGGCCAGTCCTTGATCGCATGCAGTGAGCAAGTGCCTTGGATCAACAGCTATTACATAATGGAGTGCCCTGGACTATCTGATCATCAGTAATACTCAGAAACTATAATGAAATAATTGCCAAAGGATAAAAGTTCGCATGAGGTTATCAGAGCTGTCTAGGCACGAGTTTTAGTTTAAAAAGATATTGAACTCTCAATCCTTCCAGGAACAAGCCCTACTTCCCTTATTGAAATCTAATTCAAACAACCGGTTTTTTTTTTTTTTTTTTTGACGTTCTCAATAGCCTACAGAATGTTTTCAAGCATAGGTCCTTGTCTCTTTAATGTAAGATGCATGTGAAAACAGGTACCTCAGGCTATTATGAACAAATGCATAAACAAATGACACTGAAAAAGATATGCAATCGCTGTAATCCTGTTCTGGGGTTTAAAAACACATTTTCAACTGAATAATGATTTAGTGTCCCTATAGTATAAATATTACAGAGAAATGTTACTTAAACTCTCACACTCACTGATATTTGTTTGAGCACTAAATATGCCTTTAATTTGCAGACTATAATATAAAGTTAGAATTATATATGGATTTTAGTTTGTTCATATACAGCTGAAAATATAGCTTGTTCAATTAACTTAAGGAAAACCTTTCCACGCAATTAGTTTAGGTTCGTACAAAAGGACGATACAAGTTCATTTAAACAAATGAACAAACTTATTTCCTGAACAGCATAGCATGGAATTAACCAGAAGAGACAGATCTCAGTTAAGTGAAGCAACTCACATGATCATCATCCACATCCTAAAGAGAAGTGCCACTCTTTAACACAATGGTAACCACAAAACTCAAAAAAAAAAAAAAAATTATATATATATATATAATAGAAACTCTTCTAAATCCCCAACATAAACCAAAGGTCTGTAAAAATGTACCTTGTTAACATTAAGGAACTTTATGTATTGATTATACACAGGTGTTTTACCCATATTTTGAATTACACATTTTATTGTGTCAACTGATTAGCAAAAATGTAAACATGAGTAATGGCCTTAAAGACTTAAAGTCAGATGTTTTGTGTATAATATCTTGAAACAATGTATAACAGCTGGATGCTGTTAAAACTGCTATGAAATATAGATGTTGGTGTACATTTGCTTTGTCTTCAAATTATAAATTAGAGAGTCAACAATAAAGGAATAGAGGAAAATAGGGCAGTTGAGTATGAAAACCACACTGTAAATCGATGGGATGTATATCAAGTTTTACAGCTGCAGCCTGATCTCCTTGTTAAACTAAATAGTTTGCTAATGCCAAATTTACATTGCAAAAGGTGACACAGAAGTGCCTCTGAAGTGGCATTTAGATGTATTTCCACAGATTGTTTAATGCTGTTCAGAGGTGACAAATGCATCCACACAGCAATTACAATGGTATTCTTTTCATATAGGGGCTGCGGTGCATCAGAGTAGGCATAATTTAGTCGGGCCTTTATCCGGTATTGCATCTTTACAGGCACAGAACAGCCTCAACTCGGCTGTGTAAGTACACCTTTAAAGGAGACATATTATGCCCCTTTTTACAATATGTAATATAAGTCTCTGGTGTCCCCAGAATGCATCTGTGAAGTTTTAGTTCAAAATACCCCACAGATCATTTATTATATCATTTTGAAAATGCCTATTTTGAATGGAAGCAGAAACACGCCGTTTTTCGTGCCTGTCTCTTTAAATGTAAATGAGCTGCTGCTCCCCGCCCCCTTTTCCAGAATAGAGCTGCGCCATTACAGCTGGTACCTGCTAAAAACATGTTTTGGTTCTGATTATCATGTTTATCGTGCTGAAATCATGCGTTTTAAACCATATTCATTTAAACTTCTTTCTGAGTTTATCTGAGCCTAGTCTGAGAAAACGAGCACGTCTGATTTCGCTCCCTTGGTGACGTATATTACGCTGCTGCCACACAGATCTAAAATAAACAAGCGATTTATTTCCCAGCTGTTTACCTTCACAGACATAACCGACTGTTTTTGTAACTCGTGTGCTTTTAACGTAAACTTGTGTGTGAATGAGAACTTAAAGGTCCCATATTTGTACACCTTTGCTGTGACAGCCGCTTTCTGTCTGTGTGCTTCGGATGTGTGTGCAAAACCTAGGTTATCTAGTTTATCTACGTTTTCTGAGCGCACACATCCGAAGCACACGGACAGAAAGCAGCTGTCACAGCATGTGAGTACTAAACTAAGTTTTTCATGATATGTCACCTTTAAGATAACTAAAGATAGCCAAAATGTGACTGTGATGAAGATATGATGTCTTAGAGAAATGTGGATAAAATATCCACAGAGGTTACATCTAGTTAAAAATACACCTGGGTGTTGATATGAAGCTACATACCAAGTGATTTGAGTAATCCATAATGATAATCCTGTACAATGATAACCAACAGTATCACTATACAGACATAAGAGGACAAAAGCTTCAAGGTCCTGCAAAGGCTAATCTGAGAGAAATGCCCGCAAAATACTATTTTTTTTAACATATAAATTTATGTGTTTAATACCATTCAGAAATATGACATATTTAATTTAGGAAGAATGAATGGAATTTGCATTCTTAGACCAATAAGCTTAACAGATCAAATGGATAAACACTTAAGAATCTTCACAAAACTTGCTGAAGGCCAGATCTTAACACACACAATCAAACATTAACTAGGATCTAATGCTCAAAGATTCTTCCTCCGAGTCTGCAGTGTCTCAGATAAGAGTGAGTATCAAATAGAGATGTTTAATGAATGATCCCTAAAATGACTGCCATCCTGTTGATTACGGTTTTAATCAGGGAGCCTTTAAAACACACATTGTGTGGCAGGATGGCAAACACAGCCTAAGCTATGACAAATCTTAGCAATAAAGTGGGTGGAAATATAAAACCCTTCTATCAAGCATCTGAGTCCATTAGTATCTTGAGTCGAAAAAGCTTCAGAAAATGAAACAGTGATTTTCTGCTTTAACCAATCATGATAAAAGCAATGCAAATGTCTGTTGTCGTCTCAAATTTCCATTTGACTTTTAAAACGGTAGAACACTCTAACGAAAAACATATGAACAGAGGTAACAATTAACACTGCAAGCAAAGCACATTTTACACTGACACAAGCTCATAGCATAAACCTCAAAGTAAAGATGTGTTTCCAGCAGATCAGCCTTCAGCTTAGCCTTCTCATGAACGTGATTATCTTAAGCTACTTGAAATGTGTTTTCATGCTGTTTTAATGAGAAAAAAACATTTGAAATGGGCTATTTAACTCATAATTCAGCCTCATTTAACAAATGCTCACTGCCTTTGATAGATCAGATGGTTGAGCAAAGGACTACGATTAAAGTTTGGTCATCCTTATATCGCTGATGCCAACGAGAAGGAGATAAATAAAATTCTGCCTATTAGTATGAAAAATTGGTGAACAAAATCCAAACAGTAAAAAGTAAAAACCTACAACGTTAATTTGTTTTAATTCCCTTCTACAGGTACATCTCAAAAAATTAGAATATCATGAAAAAGGTCAATATTTTTTGTCACTCATTTAAGAAAGTGAAACCCATATATTATATAGATTCATTACACAGAGTGAAATATTTCAAGCCTTTTTTCTTGAAATTTTGATGATTATGGCTTACAGATAATGAAAACCCAAAATTCAGTGTCTCAGAAAATTAGAATATTGTGAAAAAGTTCAATATTGGAAAGTCATGGTGTCACACCCTAATCAGCTAATTACCTCAAAACACCTGCAAAGGTTTCCTGAGCCTTTTGAGTGCATAAAAATTAACATATTTTCAGAAGCCTGAATTTCTGTTTAAAATATCCTTTTTTTATTGATCTTATGTAATATTCTAATTTTCTGAGACACTGAATTTTAGGTTTTCATTATCTGTAAGCCATAATCATCAAAATTTCAAGAAATAAAGGCTTGAAATATTTCACTCTATGTGTAATGAATCTATATAATATATGGGTTTCACTTTCTGAAATGAGTGACAAAAAATATTGACCTTTTTCATGATATTCTAATTTTTTGAGATGTACCTGTATATGCAGGGGTGTAAAATACTGAAGTAACTGTGCTTCATTACAAAAACAAATAGTTCACCAAAAAATTAAAATTTGCTGAAAAATTACTCAACCTCAAGTTATCAATTAATGTTTTGTGAAGTGAATATGTGCGTGTTCGTAATAAACAAATTCATCATTAAGATTTTTTAAACTTCAAACCATTGCTCCCGTCAAAAAGTCATCCCGTCTAAATTTGGAGAGAAATATGCACAAATCAAGCACCGTTTACAAGCAAAAAGTGTTCTAAACAAATATGTCTTTGGATTTTGACGTGAGAGGACAAAGGGGGTGGACATTTTCACTGGAGGAAGCCTTATTATGGATTTTAACCAGAAGAGATGGTTTAAAGTTAAACCATCTTTAATGATGGTTTTATTTCTTTTCACTTCACAAGACATGAATTGATGGACTGGAGTCATGTGGATTACTTGTGCATTATCATGATGTTTTTATCAGCTGTTTGAACTCTCATTCTGATGGCACCCATTCACTGCAGAGGATCCACTGGAGAACAAGTGAAATAATGCTAAAAACTGTTCCAATGAAGAAACAAATTTTTCTACATCTTGGATGGCCTGAGGGTGAGTAAACTTTCAGCAAATTTTCATTTTGGGGTGAACTTTTGCTTTAAGTATTATTCAGTTTTACTTAAAAATAGTACTTTTTGCACATCTGCCTATATATTCAAATTCAAACTACAGACCACCATTATTAAACTTGTTTTTCAAATTGACATGATAGGAATTACACATCAGCTGTTATGAGAACTACAAAAATGCTCAAAAGAACCCGAATAATTAAGCTTTATCAGCTCAGGTGGCCACAAGCACACTGGTTCCATGGGTTCATTTGGACACTGCCATTTGAAAAGCAGAGAATTCTCAGAGAAGAGGCTGAAAAAGCGTTAATGTTAACCCACTGCGTCATCACACCAAGAGTGCAGCGGCACAGTCTGATACTGACACTAACACATTGTCCAAGAGTTCACCGTCCACTGCGCGACCTTCTGCCAGTTTAGTGACTCAGAGTAATCATGTTACTCCATTTCAGTGCACTAAAGTGAAGCTTTCAGATTAATTGTCTTCTAAAATTGCTTCTCTTTGACATCTTCTCCATCAATGCAAGAACTGCCAGACGTACATAGCAATTCTCATTCCAGAACAAAAGCAGCAAAACACATTTATTTGCACCTTAAAGGGTCGTGAAACACCAAACTACTTTTTCTGAGATTTAGCAGAGGTATTTGTGTTGCACATCATAGAAGACAATGTTAGCATTCATTGATTACAATTTTTGGATATAACTGGTTAATTTTTAGCCTTTTTTGCGCTATTTTCGCCTTCCAGGTTTAAAATATATCGTGTTGACGTCAGTTTCTGACATGGCAAAGGACTACAGTGCTTCGATGACGCGTAGGTGTCTCATAATTATTCATGTACTTATCCTGCATACATTAACTGAGAGAAACATTCATAGATCGAAGGAGTGTTTCTTTTTGCTTTGTATTAGAGTTCGGCACAAATGCAATTCATTCACTTAGTGAGTTTAACAGGTTCTTACAGGTGTTTACATGCAAACCATCAAAAGACTTATATAAACGCAGCAAAATACGCCTTAAAAGTTATTAGAGGTGCAACAGCACGTTCATATTTATATTTTTTTGATGCAGATTGCAAATTCAAATGGCTGTGCATTTATTTGTTGCTTTAACTCAATGGGAGCGAAATTAAACTGTCTGGAACTGAAGTTGTCTGTGTTGTCTGTCTCCCCTCTTCCCCCTCCACTCCAAAGCACACCACTCCCACTTTTGTAGCATTTTTCAAAACTGTGGTGAGAAATAACCGGTGCTAAAACAGGGGGTTTCATGACCCTTTAACAGTGATTTTATGAAAAATTTATAGGGAATTTTTAGGTCTTATAAAATATACATATTTTCAAAAGACGTGCACAATTAAATAAGAAATATGCTTGTTTATCAAAATTCAAAAGACATTTACAGGTTCTCCTTTAGAAATTGGCATATAAAGCCAAAACCAGTTCTGCTTATAATAATAACAATCACTGTAGAGAAAAAGCCGCTTTCAGATTAATGGATTAAAACAGGAGACAGACAAAGTGAACACTTTGCTTTCAAGCTTTGCTACCAGGTTACGACTGCTGGTGGATTTCCTGTTGATGACAAAAGCCTTTTGTAAAGACGATTATATTTTGTTTTGTTTACTTTTTAGCTAATTACCATTATCACTGTTCATTACTGCAGATTTCAAAATGATGTTTACTCAACAAACCAATAAAACAACAGCATCTCTCGAACATATGTGGGACAGAACATAGGCCTACTGGTTGCATCCTGAAATACTGTGAGCTTTTCCTTTTCTTTAATGCCATCTCTGAATATATACAAGATACACTGGCTTCCATTAGAGGTCGTATACAGGTTGTTCTGGCAAACAAGATTTTCCTCTATAGTCGACACATTTATCATTTACAAACATCCTAATAACAATCTTCATAATGCAACATCTGCACTGTAAAAAAAATTCTGTAGTTTTTACAAAATAATTTTGGCAGCTGTGGTTTACATTTACAGTATAAAACTGTAATTTAAAAACAAGAAAATTTGAATGTAAACCAGTAAATTCAACAATGCACACTGCTATTAAAATCTGTTTTGTACCTTTAACATACTGACAACCACCATAATAATGCAGGTGGTAAAAGAGAAAGCCACATGAAGAATCAAAGCTCATCACAAGTAGCTTCGCCACAAGCAGAAGTATATACTAATATATAGAAGGTGCACAGAGTCATTCATGCAAACACAAAACACCATCATGGTAACACATGATACTTAAATAATGCATTAAACTTTCATTAAACAACAGAAGATGTAACATAAAGCCCAAATATACATAACTAATAACAAAACCTATCAAAAAAACATGATTATTTAAACAAAATACTTTCAAATGTGGACTGTCATGCAGGGAATTACTGTAAAATTACATGAAATGTCTGGTTAGATATTTTACAGTTTTTCCCTGTATATAGTACGGGAACTTACTGTTAACCTATTAACATTTTTTTTCCGTAGCATTTTTACAACATTTTACAGTTAAAATTACACTTATTTTTTACAGTGTGTGTATGTGAATCGGCATTAGGGCAAACAGAACAAAAGGAACACAAATAGAAGGAACGGCTTCACAAGACAATGACTTGATTTAAAGTTCAATAAAATCAAATCTTTATATTAATATATAATCACACTCAAATGAGAAAAGCTGAAGAAGGGCCCTAATAAAGGGATGCCATCTAGCTCTCCAACTACCCATCTTCATTACTGATGTGATAAATAAGCAAGCTTTAATATCAGTGGCTTTAATAATTTGGCTCTCCAAATTAATAACATCTTCTGTAACCAAATTTGATAATATTATATCCGGCTAATTCTAGTGTAAAATTTGTTTTATTTTATTTTACAGAAAAAAAAAGATAACTTGCTAATAGGTTGATTATAAGTCACTTTATACCATATGAAAAACTGTAAATAAACATTGAATTATATGTAATTTTACTGTAAAACAATTTTAATTTTTTTGCAAGAAAATAAGTAAGGCAATGTACATTAGGATGTTTCATGTTATGTTTTATGTTATTTAGTTAATGTTTACTTTACTATTTTTTGTGTCTTGTGTTACCCTTATGGTATAGAAGTACTGGCCATGTTTTATGTACAGGCTACTTACAATCAAGTATATTTTAGGTGAGTATATTTTAATGTAAAGCAGATTTTGACAATCTTGACCATGAAGTTTAGTGTTATAAGTAAAACATGCAGGCACCAATATGCTATCTTGCAATACTTGAAACATTGTCATTGTTTATGGTGGTTTCTGACAACCACTGCTGCATTTTGTTTTATCATACATTTAGTCAAATCTAGTAAGATATCACATTTAAAAAAGTATTTTGCTGGTTAATCAGTTTACTTATTTAAAATGAACATTGTTCCATTTCTAAAGTATTTCAAGTTAACAGTTATTTTAAAATTCACTGTTAATTTAATGTTAAAGGGATAGTTCACCCAAAAAATAAAACATTCTGTCATCATTTACTCGTCCTCATGTTGTTTCAAACCTGTATGACTTTCTTTTTCTGTGAAACATAAAAGAAGATAATTTGAGAAATTTCTCAGTATTTATTTTTTGTACAATGATCAACGTATGGTTACTTGTGTAATCCCAGTTCTCTGAAAACAGAGCAAGGTATCTCACTATGGGAAATGCATGATAGACTATGGAAGCACCAATCACACCACGTCTATCTGCAGGGCAAATCAATCACAGCTCATGACCAGGAACCCACCCCCTTCCAATATATTCTGCTGAAATGGCATTCTAAGCACGCTCTTCCCCAGTGCCATGCAAGAAGGGAAGCATGGTGAGATACCTCACTCTGTTTTCAGAGAACTGGGGTTCCGCAAGTAACCTTACGTTCTCTTTCAAACAATCGCTCAGTATCTCACTATGGGAATGATATGGCCAACTCCTGTAACGCATGCTTTCCGAAGCTGCCGGACAGACCCGGCGTTAGTGTTGTCATGGTACCAAAATTTCAGTATTCGGTACCGATACCAGTGAAAATCCACGGTTCTCGGTACCAA
>NW_015555763.1:1043375-1052023 GCF_001515605.1 Sinocyclocheilus anshuiensis
AAAACCTGGTACCGTAACGTTTTCATTTTTTTAGTACCGACTTGGTACCGAAATACCGGGTCTTTTGACAACACTACCCGGCGTAAATGAAAGATAACCTTTCATTTCACTCACGAGTTGACGGTGCAGTGACATCCAGAGGGTAAAATATGATAAATGTATGAGGGGAAGCCCAGCAAGCTCTCCTACCAAAATCCCCTTGAATAGAGCCCACGACGTAGCCATACCTCATGTAGAATGAGCCCTTAAGCCCACCTGGGAATCGAGACCCATAGCTGTATAGGCCAACTCAATCGCCTCCACCATCCAATAGGAAAGGCGCTGCGAGGAGATTGGCTTACCATTACATTAAGCAGCCCATGAAACAAATAACTGATCATTCTTTCTGAATGATTGTGTCCTATTTACATAATGGCATAAAGCCCATACCGGATACAACATGTGCAAATCACACTCCTCCTCCGAAGCAAATGGAGGGTGGTATTGTCTGGTGGTGATAGTGCTGCTTCTATGCACCTGCTGAACATGCGCGGAGCTAGGCTTAGCCCAAATGGAAGAATAACAAATTTGTACGCTTCACTCTGAAAGGAAAATTTAAGATACTTTCTGTGTGCATGGTAAATGTTTATATGAAAGTAAGCATCCTTGATATTGACCACGGAAAGCCAGTCGCCCTTGCGGATCGAGCGAGTAAGAACTCCAACCGCGAGCATTCTGAATTTTGTACTTTCCTAAGTGCTTGTTTAGAGCATGCAGGTCCAATATCGGGTGTAAACCCCCGTCTTTCTTTGGAATTAGAAAATAACGGGACTAATAGCCCTTCTGAGTTTCCCCTACTGAAACTTGTCTTATAGCTCTTTTCTCTAAAAGGGAGGCGTACTTCTGCTTCCAGCACCCAAGCCGAATCCCCTGTTGCTACAGATGCTGTAACCCTGTTGAAAGGAGTAGGTTTTACAGCAAACTGAAGCCTGTAACCCCTGGTTACAGTCGCAAGGATCCAATGATGAGCAGAACACCCTCTCCAAGCCTCCTGATAAAGAGCCAGCAGGTTCTGCTGAACCTATTCCATAGATGGACCTTTGGCACCATCTAGCCGACAGAGAGAAAAATGGCCAGGATATGTCTGGCCCAGAGACCATTTTATGGCTTGGATCATTGTCCTTGGGAGAGGACATCACAGAAAACCCTTTGTGCTGTCTGTCCCTCCCGTGTGGAGACCGCGTCCTAGGTATACCTCTTTTTCTTGCTAGAAGGGTGTGTGGACCTAGACTTAGCGACGGCCGCTGCGAATGACTGCTTTCCTCACGGTTTACTACTGCTTGGAGCAGTGGGGGGGACAAGCCGTCTGCTCTGCGCTCTGGGGTTTTATAGTCCTGGACAAGCTCAAAAACCTCCTGTTCTGCATCGGAGGAACAGGCCACTGGGAAACAGGAGGATGCGGCGTTTTCTTACATGGCATGCAGACGTCAAATGCCTCACCTTCCTTCTTTTGAAGGTCGCATCTCTTTGTTTCATCGCCGCATCGGCCAAGCCAAATAAACATTTCGGGCCCTATTTTAACGATCTAAGCGCATGGTCTAAAGTGCATGGCGCAGGTGCACTCAGGGCGTGTCTGAATCCACTTTTGCTAGTTTAATGACGGGAAAACGGTCTAAACGGGTTGTCCTTATTCTCTTAATGAGTAATGGGTGTTTTTTGGGCGTAACGTGTAATAAACCAATCAGAGTCTCATCTCCCATCCCCTTTAAAAGCCAGTTGCGCTCGCGCCATGGCGGATTCGCTATTTACATGGCGGAATGTAATTTTTCGTTTTTAAAAATGTTTGTGTGCTGCTGCGCGTCCCTGTGTGTGTAATAAACAAAGTGTACGTGCGTTGTGCACCCCCCTATAGGCGCATATTACTAACGCGCTTTTTAAATAACAAAGAAAAAATATTGTGCCAGACTTTAGACCAGGTTTGAGTTGGTCTATGGCGCAGTCTATTTTCAGTTCCTCAAAATAGCAACGCACCAACAATGCGCATGAACACACCTCTTTTTTAGACCAGCAAGCCCATGGGCGCACAAACGGGCGCAAATGCATTTGCTATTTAAACAACGCGACGCAGGACGGGAAAATGAGAACTGCGTCCGGCTGAAACTAGCAAAAACACTTGCGCTGCACCTTGCGCAGCATTATGCCTGGTGTATGATAGGGCCCTTCAAGTCCACCGGAGCATCAAGAAAATCTAATTTCTCTCTGTCCCCAATGCTCGAGAGATTAAGCCAGAGCGACTTCTCGCCCGCAACGGCGAGAGCCATAGTATGGCCACAGCTCTGTACGGCACCACTCAACGTAAGTAGATTGCACAGCTCCTCCAAAAGCTCAGCTTGATAGGCCATCAACAATGAAGTTGCGTTAAGGGCCCGCACGGCTAGCGCCATTGATTTATAAATTTTATGGTACATGGAAGCAGTGAAGCATCCATTTTCCCCTGGAGGGAGGGGCTGGCAGCAGGGGCGGTGCCAGGGGTGGCCGTGGCCGCCACTGACCTAAGCTTGGCCACCCCTTTGGCCACCCCACTCACAACTGCAGTTTTTGTCGCTTTTTTTCTTGACAAGAAGTGCATTTATTAAGACGCGCAACCGCTGTATCTCTTTACGACCACATCAAATGGGAGACTTTTCAGATGCGCACTTCAACATCGCCTCAGCGCCAGGCACAAGTCAAACGAGCGCGGAAAAGGTACAGGAGCCAAATGAGCTTCAGTAGAACAACAGTGAACTTCGTCTGATGAGATGTTGTTAGGCTATATGTCAGTAAAACAAACTTTCCTGTCCTGTCAGCCGTACTGTGCTTAGGGCACACACTCTTCAGTATGAGGCGCACGCTCCATATTGCTTCATCATAAATAAAGCACACAAAAAACTATGAGCATACAATGTAGTTCTGTCGTCAGTTAAGTCATGAAATTACCAAAAAGTTGCAAACTGTGCATGCATGTAGGCTATATATGCATCACATTAAAGAACGTCTCTCCAATGCATATAAAATATAGCCTATTCTGCAACTTGAGATAAGGCACAAGCTGATAGGCTATGTATTTTTTATTTGTAATTTACTGCACAATTAAAAGTGAGCACAGTGCTCTTATACTAAAAAATATACTATTTTTTTCTCTCGTTAATTTGTAAAGTACAAACGAAAATGAAACCATTTAAATGCATAAAATAGCTAATTTTACATTCTGGCATGTATGTGCTGTTGACTTTTTCACTTTCTTATATATCACTATCTGCATGTCTCATCCATGAGTATGCAATGATGGAGAACAAGCTTTAGGGGGTTTTAAGAACCAGAACCAAGCTGACTGAGCAATAAAGCTATAGTGAGCCCCTTTATTAAAATACCTGGAGAGGTGAGGAATAATACAAAAATTGTCATATTCACTCAGTATTACTTGACCTAATTCACAAATATCTCAACTACAATTAAGTAGACATTAATTGTATTCAGTTGTGCTATAGGTAATAAAACATTTTTATATTGAAATAATGAATATTTCTGTGCCACCCCAGACTGGTTGCTGGCCCCTCCCTGGCCACCCATGTGAAAACATCCTGGCTCCGCCACTGGCTGGCAGATGAGAGAGTGGTCCGCCTGTTTGGGTGCAGGTGGTGAGCCACTGGCTGTTAGGGAGGGTTAGAAAGCCCGATCTTCTCCATCTCGTTCACATCCAGTAAAGAGTAGCCCTTGACAGACACTCTATGAGAGAAGGGCTTATCCCACGATCACTTCATCTCTGCCACTGCACGCCGGTAAAGCGGGAAGCAGTTGTTTCGCCGGGGGAAGGCCTTTTACTGTCGTAAATATCCCATTTAACTCCCGGGTCCCCCTGAATTACTGGCCAAGCGATGTTAAGCTTAGCTGCTGCCCATTTACAAACCTCCACTTAGTCACAATCCATCACATTTGACGGCAGATCACCAGTCTTGTGTGCTCACAGTCCTGGATGCTTGGGCCACAGACAGGATAGCGTCATCCTCCTCATCATCTGGCTTATCTCTGAGGAGGTGAGCTAACATATCAGGGGAAGCCTGAGGTCTGGCTTGGAAGATTTTAGAGAGTTAAGTCATGAAATGACCAAAAAGACGATTAAAGTTGCAAACTGTGCATGCGTGTAGGCTATATATGAATCACATTAAAGAAAGTCTCTCAAATGTATATAAAATATAGCCTATTCTGAGAAATCACAATATAAGGCGCAAGCTGATAGGCTATGTATTTTTTATTTGTAATTTAATCCACAAGTAAAAGTGAGCACAGTGCACTTATACTAAAAAATATTTAAAAAAAAATTCTCGTTCATTTGTAAAGTACAAACGAAAATGAAACCATTTAAATGCATAAAATAGCTAATTTTACATTCTGGCATGTATGTGCTGTTGACTTTTTCACTTTCTTATATATCACTATCTGCATGTCTCATCCATGAGTATGCAATGATGGAGAACAAGCTTTAGGGGGTTTTAAGAACCAGAACCAAGCTGACTGAGCAATAAAGCTATAGTGAGCCCCTTTATTAAAATACCTGGAGAGGTGAGGAATAATACAAAAATTGTCATATTCACTCAGTATTACTTGACCTAATTCACAAATATCTCAACTATAATTAAGTAGAAATTAATTGTATTCAGTTGTGTTTTAGGTACTAAAACGGTCTAGTACTTTACAGTGAAACATTTTTATATTGAAATAATGAATATTTCTGTGCCACCCCAGACTGGTTGCTGGCCCCTCCCTGGCCACCCATGTGAAAACATCCTGGCTCCGCCACTGGCTGGCAGATGAGAGAGTGGTCCGCCTGTTTGGGTGCAGGTGGTGAGCCACTGGCTGTTAGGGAGGGTTAGAAAGCCCGATCTTCTCCATCTCGTTCACATCCAGTAAAGAGTAGCCCTTGACAGACACTCTATGAGAGAAGGGCTTATCCCACGATCACTTCATCTCTGCCACTGCACGCCGGTAAAGCGGGAAGCAGTTGTTTCGCCGGGGGAAGTCCTTTTACTGTCGTAAATATCCCATTTAACTCCCGGGTCCCCCTGAATTACTGGCCAAGCGATGTTAAGCTTAGCTGCTGCCCATTTACAAACCTCCACTTAGTCACAATCCATCACATTTGACGGCAGATCACCAGTCTTGTGTGCTCACAGTCCTGGATGCTTGGGCCACAGACAGGATAGCGTCATCCTCCTCATCATCTGGCTTATCTCTGAGGAGGTGAGCTAACATATCAGGGGAAGCCTGAGGTCTGGCTTGGAAGATTTTAGAGTGCCTCATGAAAAGGCTTTATCGTCCTTTTAGCATAAACACTTTAGCAGCAATAATGGACCAGGACAGCTTCAACCCCATTCACGTTGACCACAGCTGCAAAGCCACAAACAGCTGAATCTGGTTTCGGTGGCCACTCTTACCCCCAGTCCTCTCCCCGAACACACCAGTAAATTTCACAGCTGTGACTCTGGCACGGGACCAGGTAGTGTCTGATGGGTTTAAGATTAGCCACATGAAACGACTCTTCCCCATCAAGTATACTTGCGAGCTGGAAATCTCAGGGACACATGTCCTGAAGGTAATGAAGAACATTCCACAGCGTCTTCATTCAAATAGAAATACTGTAATCAAAGTACTTTTAATGCAGACTGAAGAATGTCTTGCCTTTGGGGATTGCGGAGATAAAAAGAAGGGACATGTGAGTCTGTAACTCAAATAACCCTAATCTCACCCTAAATTATCTTAATAAAAATGACACATTTGTTTCATAGTGTCACCAGTGAGATACTGCAACTCTATAGGCTTCCAAGAACAGCTTTCAGAACATTGCCGTCAAGGGAAAACAACAATTAGTCATCGCTGATTAGTCAGCTGACATTTGTAATAATTCAAAGCACTGTTTGGAAATGAATCCTTAAAGATGCACGAGGAAGGAGACGTTTTAAATATTTAAAACAGAGCATGAAAAGCTTGTTTATCTGGTCAGATTATATATATTTTTTTCAGTTCAAAAGTAAACTTTTTAAATGGGAAAGGATGGGAAGACTATAAACAAGTCAGAGATTTCATGGTCAAAGTGTGCAATACAACATACATTTTGGGTAGTGATATTAAAAATATATTAAAGTTCTATAGCAGTTTTAAATACATTAAAGTGAATTTCATAACAATATTTTACTGCACAGTATAACAAATTAATATTTATTTTGAGATTTACCCAAGATAATCTTAATGTAAAATGATCATCTTAATGTAAAAATAGGGGAAATGAGCATGGCCAATATACAATATTGAATATACAACATAATTTTAAAAATCTCTAATATCAGCAAGTTACTGATACCAATATACATATATCCCTAATATCCCTAATTTTTGCTTTGCTTGGTTCAAATTCTGTAAGTGTCTTTGTCCCTTAGTTCCGCTGGAAGACATTTATTAAATCAATAGAAGCTATTATTTTATATCTTGTTTGTATCAGCAAAAGAATCAATGCTCTAAAAATGAACCAGTGCATACCCGGTATCTCCACTTGCAATGCATATCAATACAGTGAAGCCGTTGTGTAATCATTACAGCTTTGTCTTTTTAAATCCAATTCTCCATGTCAAATTTTCAGATTTGATGTGCAACGAGTGGAGACGAGGCGGCCCTGTTATACTCCATGTTGTACAAATTTGGTAAAAGGGGTTATGGACCATTAATCTAAAAGTCAATTTGCTGCACATAAGCTGCTGTCTGTAATGGGATATCACTGATGATCTGCTCAGTGAAAAATCCTAATCGTGCATACATGTTTGATGGATTTCTTTTTCCCAAGAGGTGATAATTCATGTTAAATATGAGCTGAATTGATTCAGTGAGAGACTGAGCTGTACTAAGCGCATTTGACAAAGAAAATAGGATGAGCGGAAAAGAAAATTATTTCTATATCTGAAAACTGTTTGATATTTAATTTTGATATATACTGTATATGTATCTATCAATTTCTGTCAATATTGGATGCATACATTTAGATTGGTAAATAGGAAGCAATGTTTCTAAACCTATCAAAATATTTACAAGGAAGGTAATACTCTTGAGGACCACAATAAATATAATGGACCCTGAAGCCCTAAACAGGGAATAAAACCCTTTCTAATTTTTATTTATACTGCTTGTTTCTTTTCCTTCAGCTTCAAGCTTTCCATCTACGTAATACCATAATTACTGTCACTTTATATTCAGCAGACCTGTGCGCTATTCATATCCTCTCTTGATAGTAGCATTTAGACTCTAGGTTATATTTTACCTTGTCGCTTTTGTCAAAACATTTCACCTTTAGCTGACTGTTTTGGATGGTTAGTAGGAAATGTTTTGGAGAACATTGCCTTGTAAGTGTAGATTTTCAACTTTCAAGACCACATTTACTTTTATGAAGCCATTTAGATCAAACAAAACAAATGAAATGTAAAAACAAAACAATTCAACATGAACATATAGTCATTATTTTAGAATTCAGGCACTTAAAAAAGGCAGTCAAAAGGAATGTGAATTAAACCACATTGAACATCAGACTACATAACCCAACATCATTCAGAAATCCTATAATTGGATCAGAAAATGGGACAACAGAACATACGCTAGCTCCTCAACATGGCAACAGTATGAAAAGAGGTTCTGCATAATAATAGCCATAAAACTGGCAAGCCAGTAGCTGATCAAACCAACCAATGTACTAACTGAAAATTCAAAAAACATGAGAAATATTACAAACAAAAAAAAGCTTACCTATCAGTTTCAGTCATGTGGCCTAAAATACAGTTTCATATCAGCTTGTTTGTCATGACTTTTAAGTGTTATATATATATATATATATATATATATATATATATTCTAATGTCAGAAAAAAAGCCTGCTTCATCACATGAGAATGACTCAACTATTAGTGACAGCATAGAATACATACACTGAAATAAGTCTTTTTAAATTATGACATATCTACATTATGGGTGTTATGAACCTAACTGAAAAAGGTAACAACAACTGATGTGTAATTTTAAAAACTTTCGGCGAAACATTTTGTGAATAAATGAACAAAACCAAAGTCTTACAATGAGCTTTGCTCTCTTGATTAAAACAACTGTAGATAGTACTTGAAAGACAGAAAACTATAATGTCATCTCTAGTCAGGTAAATTAACAGCAATATCACTCTTTTTCGACAGACACAGAGGTTTTAACTAGTATCGTCACATCTCACAGCACAGTAATATGTGAACACGGTCATACAGCAATGTCATAAAACATAAATATAGCTTATTAAAGCAAATATAAGTGCACCATCATCTTGTAGTACAATAAAAAATATATACATTTTACCTAAATACATGAGTCAAAACATTTAATATGCTCTTCCTCGTGTCTAACATCAACATTAAATTTTCATAATCATGATGATACAAATGTATTTCAAGTATATATTTCACAAGAACAAAAGTCTAAATCGTTAGAAAATGTTGTAACATATATACATATATATATATATATATATATATATATATATATATATATGGGTTAGACTAGAGGGTGTTGTAGAACAGCCAGGCACACCAAACAAGAGAGACAACAAGAGACCAT
>NW_015555763.1:1052064-1060136 GCF_001515605.1 Sinocyclocheilus anshuiensis
TTTTTTTTTGTTAAAACATTCTGGTATTTTCTTTAAAAAATGTCAAAACACTTTTGTTGGGTGACATTCAATAAAAATAGCCTCAGTTAACAAACCTAAAGCTTTTTAAGATCCAATAAAATGCAGCATGGGTCACAGGACGAGATGTCACCATTTTGGTGTTCGCATCAAATTCAATTTACAAAAGTCATTTTGAATGCATAAAAAACATGTTGATTGCAAGTAAAGTGTCTACAGGTGTATCGCAATAAATTAGAATGTCGTGGAAAAGTTCATTTATTTCAGTAATTAAACTCAAATTGTGAAACTCGTGTATTTCAAATGACTTTTGTAAAAATAACATGTCAAAATATGGGGGAAATAATGTTCTAAAGTGTAAAATTGTCATTCAGCTTAATGGTCCGGACTTTGATTTTACCATTACATCTTTAAATAAACATAAAATAACAAGTTAAAAATACTTTTATTTTCTTTGGCATTTTCTAATAAATGTTGGCTGTGTTATATTAAAAGGATTATGTCTTATTGCTTTTTTTAAAGTATTGAAATAACCAGGGGACTTTTGTCCTGAAAATGCAGTTTATCAGAGATCATTCAGTGTAACAGGAACAAGAAGCCATTCTAAAATCATATAAAAAAACTGATAGTCATTCAGCAGTCTGTGACATAATCAGATGGCACCTGGAAGACTGTGTGGTGCTGCAAGAAAAGTGACTTTATTGCTCTTAAATATTTGATAATTTCACCTGTCCATGGTGTGGCAATCCTAAATGACAAAAACACGTCATTCAGTGAAATGGCAAAAAACAATATACTTATTCTGACCAGTACTTAGTGAAATAGATAAAAGAATGTGATCATACTAAATATTTTTATATTTTAAAATGACTTTCACTTCCTTACAAAAACTTCTTGCTGACAAATGGGTAAAACCTAGTGGTTTGAAGGCAAAGTATAAAGATTTAAAAAGGTATAAAGATGTTTAAAAGGTATTTGAGGGCTGCACTGCATCCTTAAATATAATATTTTAATTTGTCATTAAATGATTCTTGTTTAAAATATGCCTAACAAAATGTATGGTATAATTATTGTTACACTGAATGACATTTTAGTGGGTGTCTTCTGTAAATTATGGTTAAAAATGTCTTATAGTCATTATTTTTTGCTCAGAAAAAAAAATAAATAAAATGAAGCGGTATACATGGGGGAAAAAAACATTTAAAGCTGTATTACACTTTTTAGTTTTTATGCTTGAACCCCCCTTTTCGTCTTTAATCCAGTATACAAAAAGCAAAGGAAAAATATCAATCAGCATCATCATTTTCCAAAATTCACTTGTTTGAAACCTGGCCCTTTTGTAACTATTCGAACAAAACTAAACTTTTGCAAGAGAACAATCAAGAGTAAAGACTGCAACCCGAAAATGCGTTACTAACAAACAAAAGCTTCCGACAAGGTGAAGAGAAGCAAACATGTCAGTTCCAGTGTTTTTGCAAGAGAACAATCAAGAGTAAAGACTGCAACCCGAAAATGCGTTACTAACAAACAAAAGCTTAGACAAACAACTCATCGCCTGCACTGCGAGCAACGCGACGCGACAAACTCGAGCGCTCTCTTTATAATCTACAGCGAGCGCAAAAACCTTCGGACAAATTCGTTGATTATAATTGGTGCGCTCCAGTTTTGACGCGTCGCGTAGGAATGTGATGTATAGACAACAACCCTGTCATTATGAATAACGAAACTAAACGATGAATTGGACTTCTTGTCTAAAAGCCCTCTTAATTACTTCAGTGTGACGGGCTTAAATGAAACTTAATGTTGGAGGACAGCACGCTAAAAATATCGACTTTAGCCTAAAACTTCATTCTTTTAAACGCACAGATTCTCTTACCTTCAGTGGTGTCGTGGATTCAAATGACAGTTTATTGGTAACACACTGCTGGTCCGGTGTCGTTTCTCTGTTGGATACAGGGGAAGAGCAGCTCATTGTACTGTCATCCTGAGGAGAACACCTGGAATAGAGCAGACTCATGCAGAACTGACACAAACACTTTTGCCATGAAGTTTACGTAACACCACTATCCGCTGTCAATGGTAGTGTCACAAAACCTTAAACGCTGCCTACATAGACTGCATGTTTAGGTATCATAGTCAACTGAACTGACGCACAACGCGTCTTTGATTCTGTAAAACATGCTGCACGTACCTGTAATGCTCAAAAATGCGGGTTAGGAACACGTCTATGATGTCCGTTATGCTGTCTATATAGGCGGCTCACTAGGTTTTGTAACACGGCCAGTGTGCTGACGTAAGGCATGGCTGGAACAACATGGAGTTTCTTAAAGGGCTATGGGCACATGTGGAACATGAAAACCCATTATTAAAACAGTGGCCCCAAAAAAAACATTTAGACACTTGATCTTATGAATCTTGCTTGTATATCTAACATGTGAAATCAGCAAGTGAATGGTGCTAGAGCTTTTCTAAGCACAGACTTTAGTTTATTTATGAAGTCAGTTCCCCTCAACATCACACAGGTGTAGCTCATCACATTGACTGACTGCAGTTTATGGACATACATCTGACAAGCAGAAAGTATCAGAATACACTGTCATAAACCACATTGTCTTTTCTCTAACAGTGTTTTCATGCTTGTGCCTAGTTCTTATTGAGTTAATAAAATAATATTTTGTGAATTCAGCAATCCCTTCAAACAATTCCAATATTGATATCATTTTGAAACTGCACTTGGATACAGAAATAAACTCACTTGTTTATTTGTTGTCACAAAAGATCTATGCATATTCAATGAACTGTCTACAAAGGTTTATTTGTTACAAGGTCTTTTAACTCACAACTAATCAATTATAGTTTTATCTGTCACAATTAATTATATGATTATTACGAATGAATAGACCTATCCTAAAACTGGGAATAGATAATATGGAATTATAAATATATTTTGATTTTATACATTTGATTTTGATTTTCAATTTTAAGAATTAAAGAAATGTACTGATAATAGAAATAGTGAACAGCTCTCATCTTATTCCAGAAAACAATAGGCTTTAGTGTTGTTATTGTTAACTAAAACTGTTAAAAATTAAATTAAGCTGAAATAAACTAAAATATAAATATTAGATGAAAAACTTAAAATATAAATGAAAACTGGAACTGTTGCTTTGTGCAACTAATTGAAATAAAGAGCTACTGAAATTACCAACACTAAAATTGAAATAAAAATGAATTAAAAGATAAATATTTTTTAAAAATATTAATATGAAAATAAAAGCTAAAATATTAATACTGTAATACACGCATAATACTAAAATAGCACTGCTAATTTAAGACATTTCTGAAAATAAATAAAATCTGAAAGCACAACCGACACAACAGAATTCAATACAAATAGATGAAAGGAAGATAACATTTATTTCAATCATGACAACTCTCGGAACATTTTAGCATGGTGATGGATATGACAATGTTAATGCATTTGGTCTTGGCGGAACAGATCTGCTACGCTGCTGCTGAATTGCTGCTGCTGTTGGTTATTGCTGTAGTTGTAGATTATTGCTGCTGCTGCAAGCAAGTACAGGAACTTGCTACTGCCAATGCATATGGCGATACGGTGCCATGAGTATTTAAGACATACTGCTGCTGCACAAATAGCATATAAAATAACCCCGTAGCAGATCTATACAGGTGAAGCTGGGGAAGGTGGAGGGTTTCAAAGAACTCTGAAAGCGTGCTGCAGGAATCTCAAGTGAATGCTAGCCAGCCATATAAATGCAAGGCAGTAAGCTCATTGGCTGCATATGCAGCATGAACCAATCAGCTTGTGCCAAGTCGTTTAACTCTCAGTTCAGTCGTTTAAATATCATCAGTTACGTTAACACCCCATCAGAATGCGCCATCTAGAGTTTCATGACTGAACTATATATTCTAAACAATCATTTTCTTCAATGAAGTGATCATTCAGTAAGGCAGGTTTCTAAAAAAAAAATACAAAAGGTATGATGGGTCAATACAACAGCTTACTTCAAAAAACTGCTACTTTATTTTTAATCTTAAGATTACACAATCTTAAAATACAAAGAAATGAAAGAGGAAAAGAATGTCTGAATTACACACAATTCAATAAATATCCTCTATAAAGAAACCCTTGAAAAAGAGCCCCAAATAATGATGTTAGGGAGGCAGAGGTGATATGCAGAATAGCTTACACGGAGTGACCATTTTCTGAGAAAAAAAACAACGACAAGACAACTGCAAGTGCTGTACAAGTATGCTACAGAAACACCCATGTCACATGACAAAGGCACCTGGCTGGGACAAATTAATTGTTCTGGCTGTTTCCATCATCATAAGCATTTTTTCTTCAGCAAATTTGAACTTAACTGTTCAACTACATAAGAAAAATTCATAATCTGTCCTTTTAAAATGACTTAAGGTTTGTGCATCTATTACTATTGCATTAATTCTTGTATGCGAGACCACTTCACCATGTATGTATTATTACAGAACATCATTTAAACAGCTTTTGACATCCAAAGAAAACACCATGACATATAGTTTTGTTCTTGAAACTGATTAGCAATAACACTTCACATTAATAAAGCTGTTAAAATTAGGATGCCAGGTGAAATGAAATATCTGGCCACAGCGACACAGTCGTATTCTCGTTCGATAAGTGCTGTTCTTATTTGAACATGTCATTGAAGGCTCTGCCAATGATCATCCTTCTGACCTCACTGGTTCCAGCTCCTATCTCATAAAGTTTAGCATCTCTTAAGAAGCGGCCCATTGGGTAGTCATTAATGTAACCGTTTCCACCTGTGAACAGATGCAAATGTGAGTCAACTAGAGCTTGAGTCATAAGACCTGGGCTTATTGAATTAGCAGGACTTAATTTGACACAATCGTGAATGGTTCCATTTTTAAGCTCATCTCAGAGTTGCTGTCATAGCAACAGGACCAGTCTAACATTAGCTGTTCAAACTGTTGGATCAATATATAAGCATTACAATCAATCAACACATGAAACTCAATTATCTCAGGCAAATCAAATTTGCATGTATGTTCAAAACACAAAGCATCTATGGCAACAGGTACAAGTTTGACTTGTTTGCCGTTTATACACTCAGTAACTCCATGCTGTGGTAAGAATGAATAAAGACAGAAGGTTTGGCCCTGATCTCTGCCTAAGGTACATCGGGAGCTATTTCTTGTAGCTTTTGCTGTGCTAACAATTAGGCACTCACCCAGGCATTGAATTCCATCCAAGGCAACTTGAGTCGCGTTCTCAGCACAATAAAGGATTACCCCAGCACAGTCCTACAATAACATCACAAATCAGTACTGCTACTACACACTCTGCAAGCACTGTATGCATCATTTCCAAGCCGATATGTAACATTATAAAACAAAGCAGTCAAATAACATAAACTGGGTATAGAGCTCTTACCTTAGCACTGAAATGGCCTTTTGTCACAAAAATTATTTTGATTACTTTTATTGCCAAGGGAACAAATAACTTTACATAAATAAAATTAAATTATGTGTATAAACTACCATTCAAAAGAGTTTTTTTTTTATGTTTTTGAAAGAAGTCTCTTATTTATTTGATAAAAAACACAGTAATATTGTGAAATAGTATTGCAATTAAAAAAAACTACTTTTCTATTTTAATATATATTAAAATGTAATTTATTCCTGTGTTTGCAAAGCTGAATTTTCAGCAGCCATTACTCCAGTCTTCAGTGTCACATGATCCTTCAGAAATCTTTCTAATATGCTGATGTAATGCTCAAGCAATATTTCTTTTTAAGATCACAGATTAAAAGGGTTGTATTAGTTTCCATAAAAATATTAAGCAACATTTTTTCAGGATTCTTGTATGAATAGAAAGTTCCAAAGAACAGCATTTATTTGAATTGGAAACATTTTGTAAGAATGGAAAAGTCTTTACTGTCACTTTTCATCGATTCTTGACAAATAAAAGTATTAATTTCTTTCAAAAGACCCCACACTTATAGTAATATAGTAATATGGTTCTAATTATATGTTTAATTAATAAATTCTATAATGTTTATTACTGTTAAAGAAAGTTATTATAAAACGATACCTATGGTTTATGGTGAAAAAAGTTTCCATTTAAAACCAGTTTGAATTTATTCAGCATTTTCATTTGTTGGACATGTAACAGGTTGTTGAGCGCACATATAGTGCGACACTTCTAAAGCCTGGGAAACACCTCATATTAAAAGTATTATTAAAAAATAGATGAACCCGGAAATACCATGGCCGAGTGTTTGTTGGCAAACAGTAATTTCATTTATTAATAGACAAACATTAAACATGTTGAACAAACAAATCCTCAAATATTTCAGAGTGAAAAGCATACCTGGAAGTGTCCGATTTTCTGTCCAAAGGCTTCACGAACATGTAGGTAAGGAATTGCATGGTCAAGCACAGCTTGCATGATGCTGAGGGAATGCAGAAAATGGTCAAAAATAACTATTAGACAATTTACATTTCTAAGCATGCTACTGAAAATAAACAGAGCAACAATTACCCAACAGGTCCAGAAGCCAGGACGAGTCTCTCTAGGTCCAGCCCACTCATCATAACATATACTCCTTTATTTAACGGGCCCAATATGTTTTCCTCTGAAACCACAACAGAACATTTTAAAATGTTGTTTGGACCTCCAGCATATTCAGACATAAAAAAATATGTATAATAGACTTCACACACCAGGGATTTTGCAGTCTTCAAAGATGAGTTCACAGGTGTTAGATCCTCTCATTCCCAGTTTATCCAGCTTCTGCGCCGTGCTAAATCCTGGCATGCCCTTCAAGAACACAAGCACAATGATTATGACATGCTTATCAATTGAAGCTGCTGCCTTCCTGATCAACAGATTAAAAATGAAACATTCAATCAGAATCTCAACGCTAGGTGTAATATGATTTCAGACTGAACTTTAAACGGTAATCAATCATTCAGTAGGACGTGGTTCAGCTTTTCTAACCTTCTCTACGATAAAAGCAGTGATGCCACGGGCTGCTGCCTCTGGGTCTGTTTTAGCATACACAATCAGAACATCTGCGTCTGGTCCGTTCGTAATCCAGAACTTATTACCGTTCAACACGTAATGATCCCCTTGTAGATGACAGATAAAAGGGAAAAGAATAAGACAGCCAAACATGTGTTGTCTGGGCTTGTCTGGTTAGCAATACTCATTTAGCCCTTGATGGTACAGTAGATGCCTCAACTACACCATTCTAAGAGCAAGATGCATCTTTTATTTAGACAACCATTCAAAAGTATTTATGTATTCTAATTAAAGTTTTTTCAGACAATATAAATCACTAATATGTCATTACATTATAGTAAATGATTTGCTAGTGATAAATTTATTTGAAAAGCTCATATCCGATATATCGGCCCATATTCTTTGTGTAGGCTATATCACAGTACAGTATATTAAAAAGTTTGACTGGTATACTGTATATAGAATACAGTATATACATAAACACATTTTTTGCAATGATAACTCAAATGTGGTGATCAAACACGTGTGAGTCACTATGTGACAAATAGGCCTATGTAATGGAAGCAGGTTATTTAACAATTTAACAATAAACTTTATTATTCAAAATGAGTCTGACATCAGTGCACTTAACAGTAAACTACACTTATTATAAATAACTTAAAAAACACAAATAGAACAAAATATATATAACTTGAATTAAGAAAATAAACAAGGTAACTGTGTAGGGCAAGCAAGCTATCCTGCCAACAATGGCATTTTCTTCTCCATATAAAGCGCAACTCTGCTTTATTTACAGCGGTAAACAAGGAAACGCTATATTTTTTACTTCCAGGTTTCTTCCCACCGGAGCCTCGCTTTCGATCTCAATATGGCGGCTGCGTGAAATCGGCGTATAGTGCGGTCGGTTCATAAGCAGTGTCGCCAAGTCCGCGGTTTTCCAGCGGAATTGGGCTACTTAACACTGTTGCCGCGGGTTGTTGTTCATGTCCGCGGGTTGAAGCGACCCCAA
>NW_015555763.1:1060146-1063596 GCF_001515605.1 Sinocyclocheilus anshuiensis
TTGCTCACGTCACGCCTGCCAAGCCACAGCCTGCACACGTCATGTCTGCTATGCCAAAGCCTGCTCACGTCATGCTTGCTACTCCAGGACCTGCTCACATCATGCCAGTTAAGTCAAAGTTTACTCATGTCATATCTACCAAGTCAGAACCTGTTCAATTCATGTCTGCCAAGCCAGAGTCTGCTAAAGTCATGTCTGCTACCCCAGGGCCTGCTCACGTCACGTCTGCCAAGCCAGAGCTTGCTCACGTCATGCCGGCCAAGATGGCCGCCACGCCCGAGTCCCCGGCCAAGATGGCTGCCACGCCCGAATGCCCGGCCAAGATGGCAGCCACGCCCGAATGCCCGGCCAAGATGGCAGCCACGCCTGAATGCCCGGCCAAGATGGCCGCCACGCCTGAATGGCCGGCCAAGATGGCCGCCACGCCTGAGTCGGACGCGGCGCTTGGGCTTGGACTGAAATGTCTGATTGCTAGTGTGATGGACCCACCTCTGATGTCAGTGCGAGCTGCAGGCATCCCGGTAACGTCAGCGCTCTCAAGCCCTGCCATCTTAGAGGTCATGCCACATTCTGCTGCCCTTCCTGTAATGGAGGTCGCCTTTTTGAGCGTGTGGGCTGCACACTGCGCTCCTGAGGCCTCTTCGGTCCATGAATCTGCCTCGGAGGCCTCTCCTGTCCATGAATCTGCCCACTTGGGTTCTCACTACGCTCGCCTTCAGTGGAGTGACTCGTTACAGATTCGTATTTAAAATAGTTTTTTGCAGTTTAATATTCACAGACACTAGTCTATATCGCGATTTGATTTAAGTGTACTGACCTGTTTTTTATTTATTCATCAAAACTAAGGCAAATTCCATGAAATTCCGCGTTATACAGTAAATTCCGTTTTTATGAATGGATTCCACGATTCCGTCCATGTTTTCTGCATTGCGGAAATCACAGGGCCCTACTAATGTAGCAAAAGAATATGATAAACTCATTGTGAGAGTAAAAGACGGGGACATTGTTGTTTATTTACTTGGCATTGAGTCTGTCCAACTAGGTGACAATATAGTGTTAAAGCACCATTCAACAGACTCAAGCCACCACCGCACTGCCGTCTATTGGACTGCAGAAAGATACTAACTTTTCAATCTGCTACGTTACTGACTGTACTGACAAACTATGCTGACACACCATGTCTACACTGGACGACCGTTGAAAATCATTTGTGCTTTGTGTCAGTACGTCATAAATCGAACGAGGCATTGGGATTTGTCGTGCTGCATCGCGCCGCATCCAGTGTAGACAGCATTACTGATTATATTGGGTTCTATTGTATTTTGTCGCACCGCTCGCGTCTGGTGTAGACACCCAGTTAAGAAATGTGATGTGACCGATGTGATACGCATTAGTTCTGGGCCACAGCTTGGCCGGTATAAACACAAGCATTGACTTGAGTTGCTGCGATAAGCTCCGGTGGCCGTGGAGCCTTATGCGCCGTAGAAGCGTGCCGTGATGCGCAGATCAGCACTAACGCCACTGAATCTGCTGTTAAAAATTAGCCATCCATTCATCATATCATCATGCAAAACTAAGAATTAGAATCATTGTAATGTGACCATTAAATATAGGTGCGGTGGGTGGCAGGCGGATAATTTATTTGAAGTAGCACACTCGGGTGAAGTTTGAGCTCATCCGCTCATCTCTACACTGACCTGAGCCACCAGTGGCAAACAATGGAGCGCACTCTGCTGGACAAACTAAGTAATTACACCATTTAGAAGCATTTCATCTGCGTTATATGTTCTGTAAAAAAAAATTCATATTGGAGGCATATTCGCCGATACCGATATATCTGCGACAGGCTCATATCGGCCGATAATATCGCCTAAACGATATATTGGTCGGGCTCTACACATTACAGACACTAATAAGTAGCAATGCACAATATATAAATAACTTTATTATATTGATTTTTAAAAATTAATAATTTAATAACACTGCTAAATGTAATCTTTAGCAAATGCCAAAATTCATGTCCATTTTCATACTTTGCATTATAATGCTTTGATGTCTAAATGACTGATTTTACTTTTTAGTGATTAATTTACACAAAAATAGTGTAACATTTTAATATCATCCATCGGTTATCATCTGTAACAAAATTAGTGGCTTATCAGAATCATTTGAATATTGATACATTCCTAATAAAAACATTTATGTTTTAAATATTCATGAAGTAAAAATTCATGTATGTTACTACGTACACAACCGTTCAAATGTTTGGGGTCTGTGCGATTTTTTTTTAAAGGTCCCATATTGTCAAAACTGAAATTTCCTGGCTTTTTTCATGATAACTGAGGTCTAGGTGCTATGTAACTACCACATAAGTTTCAAAACAGTCAACCCACAGTCAAATGCACACAGCCTGCATAAAGTAGCTGTGATTTTTCACGAACCGTTGCGACTTCCGTAAAAAGGTGACGTCAGAACTACTCAGTCAACGCCTTCAGTCACCACCCCGAGCACTGCCCACAGTCCCACTCTCCTTATGCCAAACCCCCAGACAACATCGCGTCCATGCCATTGCTGAGCACAACAACACATTGCCACCGGCGGTAGTGCACGTGACGTCACACACTCTATAACAAGCATAATGCAAAGTTTTGTATACAAGTGTAATAATAGTAACAGTTTCAAATTGTTTTATTTAGACTATAAGTCTATGCTAATTCACAAATTACCTCAAATGCCATACACAGCGGTGCTTGAAAAAAAAAACATGAATTACCATTCTGAAACATCCTGTTGTAAGCGCATTTGAGGAGGTGGTTGGTTGTCTCCTGTCGTCGCCGATTCGGGGTCTGAGTTCGGTTCAAACATGTAAGGCCGGACAACATTTCCCTGCCAGTGACCATCATTACCGGTGTTTCTATTGACCTTACTTGTGAGTATCACCAATCCACAGCAGGCTACAGCATACATGACCCTAGTTACCTGTGGTTGGCCTGGCCGTGTGTCACTCAGAAAACAACAGGCCAATCAGAAGAGAGGCTCATGAATATTAATTAGACAGGCCAAAATCGGCCTGTTCTCAGCAGAGCTCCTGAGAGAGGAGCTGTAAAAATATATTGAGATGGTTTTTGGTACTTATACCCCAAATATATATTCTTAAGGACATCAAGACTTAAAATAAAACTCCAGAAAGGTGTAAAATATGTGACCTTTAATGTTTTTGAAAGATGCCACTTATGTTAATCAAGTCGGCATTTACTCGATCAAAAATACAGTAAAAACAGCAAAACTGTGAGATATTATTACAACTTAACTGTTTTCTATTTGAATATATTTTAAAATGTAATTTATTCCTGTGATGTAAAGCTGAATTTTCAGCAGCCATTACTCCAGTCTTCAGCGTCACATGATCCTTCAGAAATCTCTCTAATATGCTGATTTTGTGCTCAAGAA
>NW_015555763.1:1066902-1075958 GCF_001515605.1 Sinocyclocheilus anshuiensis
TGGAAATCATAGGGCCCTACTAATGTAGCAAACGAATATGATAAGTTCATTGTTAGAGTAAAAGACGAGGACATTGTTGTTTATTTACTGAGCATTGAGTCTCTTCAACTAGGTGACAATGTAGCGTTAAATCACCATTCAACAGACTCAAGCCACCACCGCACTGTCGTCTATTGGACTGCAGAAAGATACTAACTTTTCAATCTGCTACGTTACTGACTGTACTGACAAACTATGCTGACACACCATGTCTACACTGGACGACCGTTGAAAATCATTTGTGCTTTGTGTCAGTACGTCATAAATCGAACGAGGCATTGGGATTTGTCGTGCTGCATCGCGCCGCATCCAGTGTAGACAGCATTACTGATTATATTGGGTTCTATTGTATTTTGTCGCACCGCTCGCGTCTGGTGTAGACACCCAGTTAAGAAATGTGATGTGACCGATGTGATACGCATTAGTTCTGGGCCACAGCTTGGCCGGTATAAACACAAGCATTGACTTGAGTTGCTGCGATAAGCTCCGGTGGCCGTGGAGCCTTATGCGCCGTAGAAGCGTGCCGTGATGCGCAGATCAGCACTAACGCCACTGAATCTGCTGTTAAAAATTAGCCATCCATTCATCATATCATCATGCAAAACTAAGAATTAGAATCATTGTAATGTGACCATTAAATATAGGTGCGGTGGGTGGCAGGCGGATAATTTATTTGAAGTAGCACACTCGGGTGAAGTTTGAGCTCATCCGCTCATCTCTACACTGACCTGAGCCACCAGTGGCAAACAATGGAGCGCACTCTGCTGGACAAACTAAGTAATTACACCATTTAGAAGCATTTCATCTGCGTTATATGTTCTGTAAAAAAAAATTCATATTGGAGGCATATTCGCCGATACCGATATATCTGCGACAGGCTCATATCGGCCGATAATATCGCCTAAACGATATATTGGTCGGGCTCTACACATTACAGACACTAATAAGTAGCAATGCACAATATATAAATAACTTTATTATATTGATTTTTAAAAATTAATAATTTAATAACACTGCTAAATGTAATCTTTAGCAAATGCCAAAATTCATGTCCATTTTCATACTTTGCATTATAATGCTTTGATGTCTAAATGACTGATTTTACTTTTTAGTGATTAATTTACACAAAAATAGTGTAACATTTTAATATCATCCATCGGTTATCATCTGTAACAAAATTAGTGGCTTATCAGAATCATTTGAATATTGATACATTCCTAATAAAAACATTTATGTTTTAAATATTCATGAAGTAAAAATTCATGTATGTTACTACGTACACAACCGTTCAAATGTTTGGGGTCTGTGCGATTTTTTTTTAAAGGTCCCATATTGTCAAAACTGAAATTTCCTGGCTTTTTTCATGATAACTGAGGTCTAGGTGCTATGTAACTACCACATAAGTTTCAAAACAGTCAACCCACAGTCAAATGCACACAGCCTGCATAAAGTAGCTGTGATTTTTCACGAACCGTTGCGACTTCCGTAAAAAGGTGACGTCAGAACTACTCAGTCAACGCCTTCAGTCACCACCCCGAGCACTGCCCACAGTCCCACTCTCCTTATGCCAAACCCCCAGACAACATCGCGTCCATGCCATTGCTGAGCACAACAACACATTGCCACCGGCGGTAGTGCACGTGACGTCACACACTCTATAACAAGCATAATGCAAAGTTTTGTATACAAGTGTAATAATAGTAACAGTTTCAAATTGTTTTATTTAGACTATAAGTCTATGCTAATTCACAAATTACCTCAAATGCCATACACAGCGGTGCTTGAAAAAAAAAACATGAATTACCATTCTGAAACATCCTGTTGTAAGCGCATTTGAGGAGGTGGTTGGTTGTCTCCTGTCGTCGCCGATTCGGGGTCTGAGTTCGGTTCAAACATGTAAGGCCGGACAACATTTCCCTGCCAGTGACCATCATTACCGGTGTTTCTATTGACCTTACTTGTGAGTATCACCAATCCACAGCAGGCTACAGCATACATGACCCTAGTTACCTGTGGTTGGCCTGGCCGTGTGTCACTCAGAAAACAACAGGCCAATCAGAAGAGGGGCTCATGGATATTAATTAGACAGGCCAAAATCGGCCTGTTCTTTGCAGAGCTCCTGAGAGAGGAGCTGTAAAAATATATTGAGATGGTTTTTGGTACTTATACCGCAAATATATATTCTTAAGGACATCAAGACTTAAAATAAAACTCCAGAAAGGTGTAAAATATGTGACCTTTAATGTTTTTGAAAGATGCCACTTATGTTAATCAAGTCGGCATTTACTCGATCAAAAATACAGTAAAAACAGCAAAACTGTGAGATATTATTACAACTTAACTGTTTTCTATTTGAATATATTTTAAAATGTAATTTATTCCTGTGATGTAAAGCTGAATTTTCAGCAGCCATTACTCCAGTCTTCAGCGTCACATGATCCTTCAGAAATCACTCTAATATGCTGATTTTGTGCTCAAGAAACTTTTATTATTACTATCAATGTTCAAAACAGTTGCACTGCTTAATATTTTTGTGAAAACGGAGACATATTTCCCAGGATTCTTTGATGAATAAAAAGTTCCAAAGAACAGAATTTATATGAAATCTTTTGTAACATTATAAATGTTTTTACTGTCACTTTGATCAATTTATTGCATTATTTCTGAACAAAAGAAAAGTCTTCATTTATTTAAAAATAAAATCTTACTGATCCCAAACTTTTGAACGGTAGCATACATCAAAGGACAATATATCTAACAAATCAGTCAACAAATAACATGCATGTATATCTAACCAGCTATGACATGTCCATGACACTGATGTAAAAGTGCTTATTATAGCAGCAGACAGTGGCGACTACTAACAGAGCAGCATAGAGTGATAACAGAAGGCTAGTCACCTTGTTTTTTTGCTGTCAGTTTCATGGAAACCACATCCGAGCCAGCGTTGGGCTCACTCATGGCCAAGGCACCCACATGCTCCCCTGTCATTAACTGAAGCACAAACATATGCATAATTGTGAAAAAACAACTGAACCCTAAAATCCATAAATAACCTAAATGCATTTAATTAGTTTCCATTTACAGTGCAGAAAATGGATTTTCTCTAATGCATCATGTCAGGGGTCGGTTTTTTTAAAGCTAGTTTAATAGAAAACGTAATAGACAGCAGTTGTTCTGCTAAATGAATAAATGTTTTGACTCACACCTTCGGCATGTACTTCTCTTTCTGTTTCTGATTAGCATGTCGAACCATCTGATTTACACACAAGTTGGAGTGCGCGCCATAGCTGAGAGCAATAGCTGCTGACACACGGGAGATCTCCTCCATAACAATCACATGATCAAGATAGCCCAATCCTGTTCCACCGTACTCCACTGCACAAATGGATAAAAACATCACAACCTTTGCTCAATAATATGCTCAATATTTTTTCATAAACAATATTTTTTAAAGACAGCCTGTAAATGGTCCAACCTGGAGCAGTAACTCCAAGCAGTCCAAGCTCACCCATCTCCTTCCAAAACTCCTGGTTAAAAAAAAAAGATCAGAATGAATTACTCAGGATTATTACAAAGAGACTCTGTAATGATACTTGTCATGTACAGGAACTCACCCTCATGCAGGGAAACTCGTTTTTCTTATCAATCTCATCAGTGTAAGGAGCGAGTTTCTCCTGACAGAATCTCTGGATTGTCTGTCTGAGCTGGTGTTCAAAACAAAGATGTATGATAAATACAGGGCAGACTGTCCACAAATAACCTGAGCTGCCAAAAACCTCAACAAAACAATTTCATGATGCTAACTGTACATTTTTAGCATAAAATCCCTTACAAAAAAATAAAAATAAATAAATAATAATAATACAGTGGCAGTAATGTCATGGTATAGTAATGGCATCAATAACACTGTGCTGCTGTGTGCTATATTCATACACTGTGGTTTTTTCATGGTGCTTCAAAGATTATCAAGGTATTACAGTGACCTACATACCAAGGTTTTACCTTTTCTCTGAGTAGGCATGGAAGGCCAAATCAAAACAAATATTACCAAATATTAGATCAAATGTATAAATTCAACTCATTTTTGTAAGTAGTCCTGTCCAAAAGTACCTTTATGCCTGCAGGTAGTGTTGTCATGGTACCAAAATTTCAGTATTCGGTACCGATACCAGTGAAAATCCACGGTTCTCGGTACCAATTTCGGTACCAAAGCAAAACACAAAAACATGCTAATTGAACAACATTTTTATTAATAACGTAAAACAAAAATTAAATGTACAAAACCAATGCCATTCTTTACTTATTTAAAAGTGTTTCAAGTTTTCCCACAAGTAATAAAAGTATGAAAAAAGTAAACAACGGATAAAATACGCATGTTTTGGCGGGGTTTCCCTGGTAAAAATCGCATTCCAGGGGCTAAATATCACGTTAGTGGGGTCGTTTTTCAACCCGCGGACATGAAAAACAACCCGCGGCAACAGTGTTAAAGCAGCCCAATTCCGTGGGAAAACCGCGGACTTGGCAACACTGGAAGAGGATAGCTTTTAGATAGCGCATCAAGAACCGGGTTGACCGGGTACTCGGTACCACCGGTACTTAAGAAAACCTGGTACCGTAACGTTTTCATTTTTTTAGTACCGACTTGGTACCGAAATACCGGGTCTTTTGACAACACTACCTGCAGGAATCCAGTTACAGAAATATAGTTGCAGAATTTAATAAGTAATAATATGAAAAGTAATTTTTGATAATTAACAAAAGTCAAATACAGTTAGTGCTGATAAATTAAAGATATATAAATCACTGATGTGACTTCGTTTTAATTAAATGTATACTATATACTACACTATATGTACACCATTCAAACGTTTGGGGTCAGTAAGATTTTCAATGTTCAATGAAAGAAGTCTCTTATGCTCATCAAGGCTAAATTTATTTGATCAAAGTACAATAAAAACAGTAATATTGTGATTTTTTTTTTTTTCCAGAATTACAACTTTAACGTTGATCTATTTCAATATTTTTAAAATGTAATTTATCCCCTATGAAGGCAAAGCTGAATTTTCAGCAGTCATTACTCCGGTCTTAATGACCCTTCAGTAATCATTTTAATGTGCTGATTTGCTGCTCAAGAAACATTTCTTAATGAAACGTTGAAAACGGTTCTGCTGCTTAGTATTTTTCTCAGGTCTCTTTGATGGCCAAAAAGTTCAAAAGAACAGCATTTATTTAAAGGGGTCACATGATGCTGCTAAAAAGAACATTATTTTATGTATTTGGTGTAATGAAATGTGTTTATGCGGTTTAAGGTTCAAAAAACACATTATTTTCCACATACTGTACATTATCGTTTCTCCTCTATGCCCCGCTTTTCTGAAACGCGTCGATTTTTACAAAGCTCATCGGTCTGAAAAAGCGAGGTGTGCTGTGATTGGCCAGCTATCCAGTGCGTTGTGATTGGCTGAATACCTCAAGCGTGAGACGGAAATGTTACGCCCCTTTCGCTTTCACAACGAAGCACACAGCGTCTTTACGACATGGCGTCGGCAACAACAAAACTACAGCGCGAATAAAAATTACGCCTTCTTTATTTGCGTGAACATTTGGGCGCCGTTATGCAAATCTTCCCACATAGTGATGTAGACATGTGGGGGCGTGTTAGAACGAGCCGTTTTAGGTAGGCGTGGCTGACTCTTAACTTTTATAAAGAATATCTCTTTGGATTTGAGACTTTAGTCTTTGCAACTTTACAGATCTTCTTTATGCATCAAGAGCTTGTAACACTCCAAAGAGAAAGGAAAAATTGAAATCGCATCATATGACCCCTTTAAAATATAAATATTTTGTAACATGATAAATGTCGTTATTTTACCTTTGCTGAATATAAGTATTAATTTCTTTTTAAAAATACTGAACTTTAGACTTTTGAACGTTACTCAGATAGCACACATACGTCTGCAAGATGACTGTTAAAGATCGCTTCATCTGGAAAGCATCTGATGTGTACAAACATCTGATAGACGTCTTTAAGAAGTCAGTTTTACATACATTCTAAATCATAAACATCCTAAAGATATTTTCTAAATGTTTTCTAATGCATCTTGCAGATGTCAAATAGACGTCTCCATGAGGTGTGCTATCAGGGTACTGTATTAAAATACACAAAAGTGTAAAGAAACAGGTTATTTCATACACATTTAACATGGACACCATTATAACACAGAAGAGAACTGGATCATTAATTTATATTGGACTAAGAGGGACAGTTGCCTCCTCATTTCAGAACTGATACATGTCCAAAACACCATGAGAGTACCATGTCCAAACGGATGCAACATATCAATAGCAGATTTCTGTAAGTGGTGTAATGACTTTCCAGTGGGTTTCTATCAAAGCTAATAAAGGACATATATAATGATCCTGTCCAATCAAAACGCGCCGTCCGTTCACACCCACACAGCATGTCCATTTAGCATAGGCAGCATAGAAAGTATGTCAGTCTATCATACATTAAAACCTTAAAAATATGTAACTTTTAAATGTAACTTCTAAATGTACTCAAATGTTCCGATTTCAAGGTTGGATCTGTATTTTGTGTGTTTTTAATGTCAGGTCAGGAACACGACAGCTCTGCAACAGTTTCCTGGCCAGTGTGAATGATGCTCTTATTGAACGTGAATATAATTGCGTTATACTGATAAATGCCTGGCAACGACACAAATACAGTCTGAAGTTCCTAGAATTTAGTCAAAGGTAATCGTGTATGCTAGCACAGCAAACTAGCTCATCCCTGCGAAACTTGAACAAGACTAACAAGAAACGGAGACAGCTTTGGCTCCAGGTTACAGACGCGGGTGTGTGGGATACCTGGATCTGCTCCTCGGTCAGACCGTTCACGATGTCGTCCACTGTAACAGCTCCAGCACATCCACGACGCGAAACACTGACATTTGCCACTCTTTGACACAGACGCAATGCTCTTCTGACAGCAAACATTTTGGGAATTGTAGTGACTGTAGATAGTGATGGGACTATTGATATCGAGGCTCCGACGCAGTTTTCAAAGCACTATTGTATCACACAAAGTGCCGATGCTTGTATCGAACAGATGACAATACCACGTGATTTGTGACGTTCTAAGCTTCGAATGTCACGCAGTATCGGAAGATCGGTCGCTGGTTTGAAAAAAATGGGCGCTTCGCATGACTCTTGTGTTTGACTTTACATTGACTTGGTTGTGTGTGCGTGTGTGTGTGTGTGCGCGTCTGTGTACACTTATTTGGGATTCAGTAGAATAGTTTAGAATAACCTCAACACCAGACAGAATCTGAAAGCACGTCACACCTCTATTGCATTTGATCATGTTCTAGCTGGGGTCTCAGAGACCCCGAACCGCTCACCCAAAATATTTTTGCTACTACTCACGTCAATTATTAATTATAATCACACACTTGTATATTTTATATTATTGATCAATATGTGAATCCATTGACCGGACTACGCATGACCAGTGTGGCGGCTCCCCAGCAAACATGTTAATGTGGGGCCCAAATGGGTTTCACATGGGCTACAGGGGTACAGAGTGGGCATGGGCATAAAATGGGCATCTTATCTGGGGCCCACTTGGGTGACCCAGCTAGGACCCACATGGGTGAACCCAGGTGGGCTCCCCATGTGGTTCCTAGTTGGGTAATTAATGGGAAATTTGTGCATGGGCTCAAAATGGGCTACACATGGGACCCTATTTGTTTTATCAAATATACAAGTGCAAACATAATTAACATAATTAAGGGTGATTACATGGATATATATATAGTGCACATATGTGTCTTTAAAATTATTTTTGTTGTTTTTGTTGTACTTGGATTACTTAATCAACATCTAAAAATTCCGACACTCCTGCATTTGTACACAATTTTCCACTGACATTTAGCAAAAAAAAAATGCAGCCACTTTAATTGTGCTGACAACTTTCTCGCGAGATCCCATCCCCCCACCACCTCTCCCTCTCTCTTGTTCGAGATGCTTCGGCACTTCACAGAACGATCGGCGTATGACATCAAACTACCGCGAGACGCAGCCCCTCCTCGATCTGCATGGGACAGATCCCGCGTGATTTCATTCAGCATTTCCCATCCCCCACCCGGCATGCGCTGAATCACGCCGGCGCAATTATTCACTGACCGCTTTGCTGTAATTTTCGGGAGGAGAGGAGACGTTTGCCATCAGTGTATCCAAGGTAAGAATTACAATTTTAAAACTTAAAATGTTGAGCATGTAAATACATTGTTTACAAACCATAATGTTAACCGAAACATAGTTTGGCTTTTTGTCACGTTAAAATTTAGACATCATACACAGCTCGCGCCATATTTTCCTCTTATTTCTGGCGCCAATGTCTAAACGATAATGCTGTATGTCTTTGTGTTCCCTACGCCCTCTAAAAGTTAAAGACACTAAAAAAGCTCATACTTAAACTGCAAAGTTTGGCACCGGGCTGTGTGCTCACGATACAGGAAGATTACAACGAAGAGGTCAAATGGCTTATATAGCAGAGAAGCTAGTGTAAGCTAATCTAGTGTAAATAAGGTAGCCTGGGACAGATGTCGATTTGAAGAGTAAACAATAAGGCTGTTGTACTTTTAACAATACATAAAATACAATAATATTACAACAATACTTAATATTTATCATGCAAACAGGAGTTTCTGCCTTATATAAATCTGCATCAGTTTGCATTTGGGTGTTATTATAAATCATACAAATTGTTATGACTATATAAATGTTTTTGATTAAATTAGAATTTAAATTTTTTTAATTAATAAGCATTTTTTTCTTACAGAAAGTAATTGGACGGTCTCGGATGTTGATGCAATGGAGCAGCAATTGGCAGACCCTACCTTCCAGAAAGTTGTAAATGTACAAGTTGTAATGGTCATGTTCAAATTATTCCAATGAAACCTTGCTTAATAAAGCATGCAGAATACAAGTTCTGAAGTTGTTACAAGAAATAA
>NW_015555763.1:1078771-1111323 GCF_001515605.1 Sinocyclocheilus anshuiensis
TACTGGTTTCTGTTTATTGAATACCTTTACAATTTTAGTGGATTTAATGTAATGTTTGGGTTTAGGGGTTTAACGTAAAATAAGGTAACCCAAACAGACAAATATATTAGCCCATATGTATACCTGTTGTGGCCCATAAGAGACCTACATAAGACCTAGTTGGGTCCCATCTCTAACCCATGTAGGCAGGCTCATGTAGGCACCAAATGGGAGCTACCTGGTTAACCCATATGGGCCCTATATGGAGCCCATCAAGGGCCCATCATCAGCCCATCTGTGCTAACCCATGTGGGGCCACCATGGAAACTGAGGACAAAATTAGCTGGGTCCCAGTTGGGTAGCCCAGGTGGGCCCCAGATATCAGCCCAGTTGCAACCCCTATGGGCCCACATAGGTGTGTTGGCTGGGTCGTCGGGGGAGGCAGGGGAGGAACAGCTTACCCAAAATTTTGAGGTGAAAATGGGAGGACGATTTAATGTTAATAAAATTCACAATTCATTTCAGTTCATGTCTCAGAATGTGTATTTTTGGTTTGTAATTTCACAGCTATAATACCATAACATGTTACTGAAGTGACAGACCAGGTAAGCAAAGTTATATTATCTTGCTGTATGTATGTCGTTTTCTTTACGTGTTCTGACTAAAAGCAACCAAAAAGCCATTTCAAAGTGGTTAAGCAAATAATAATAATAATAATCGGCAGGGATCCCCAGACCAATACAATTAGTGTGCCTCCTCTATTTTAAAACCCACGAGCCGCCACTGCGCATGACACGAGTTGGCACCGGTTGGCACAGATTAAAAACTTTTTCAAACCATCCTCTGCTCCGCGATGTTTCGTTAGATAGGCTGGAGAAACCGAGTCTGACCACCAGATGTCGCTAATGCGCACTGTGTTAAAAAGCTTCGAGTAATGAACAATTTGATGAAAGCCTCAAACGGTTCAGAAATCCTCGGTTTCCCATCACTAACTGCAGAATAAAGGCAGAACAAAACAGGCAAAAACTCTTGAGTTAATTATGCAGTTGCACTCGGATAGTTGAAGAGTGCAGGAAAGCAATCCTGAACTTCACTAAAATGCTCTGGAAAGAATTGCATTCTGCTTTTGTGTTGTGTGCGTGACCTTTACCTGCCACTAGAGCTTTACTGCCCCCTACTGCGAGGAAGCACAAACTACAGCACAACGCTATGACAACTATCACAAAACACTGTAGGAAAGGAACATTAAGATGCTATAAAAACTTAACCGTAAGTTACCTTAACATATAGGTACTGTAAAAATTATTACAAATATTTTAAAGCAGATTAAATAATATTTGATAATCCTTAACAGGAAAGATCACAGTCAGTTAATAAACAATAGCTTAAATGTGATTTTCCTTTCAAATGTTTTAGTACATACAAATTGTTTAGAAGTAGAATTACGTTCTAATTTACAGAGAAAATCGATATTATATTTAACAAATCAGGGTAAAATATTGTTGATAACAGTGTTTTTAGAAATAAAAAGTGCATGCATTATCATTTAAGGTGAAATGGTCATTCCCAGAATGTACATTGAAATGTTTTATGTTATTTATTTGACGTTTGTTTCATTATTTTTGTGCCGTGTGTTGTGTGTTTTGCGTTTGTATGACCACAGTTACTGGAAAGGGCAATTCTGATTCATTTTACGTCATCATGTGACCTTTCATTATACATCTGTTTTATTATCAGTTGGCTACATTTTACAGTAACAACAAGATTTAATAGCTCCAATAGATAGTATTATATAATTTAATGAGATAGTCTACAGTTTCTAAAATATACAGTCACCAAAATGCTTGTTTCACTGATTTTTTCCTTCAAATTCTGACAACCACAACATGTATGAATTAATTATATAGCTACCCTAGTAAACTTGAATGAGAATGAGATATTTTCAGTAAAGGATTAGATATTAAGTAGTATTTAAGCTGTTTTTGGCATTTATTTTTTGCATATTTCTAATTGTAATTTAGCATAAATCTGATAAACAACAGTTAGAAAATCATTATAATATACGATGCTTTATAACATTGTTGTGTAGATATCTCAACATAGTTGAATGAAATCATAGTAGACCTAATTCATGTGATTTTGAATAATTTTATATTTACTACATTCGTAACATGCGGACTACATTCCTTGTTATTTTGACATTTAAAGTCCACTCTGCAAGTTCAGATGGACAAAGTGAAGGTTTACCCCGATGTCTACACGAATAGACTATAAACAGCAGTGTGGTCGAATACTACACTGAATAAGGAAATGCGCTACCAAGCAAACGTCAAATTAAAAGTCAGGAAGAGCGGGGAAACGCTTCAAACGCGGAAGATGTGTGTTCACCCAGCTCGAGCGCTGTTTACAGGGGCTCCCAGGCTGTGAATGTGCGTCCACGGACTCATGCTAAGCCAAACAAAGCTATCTGGATGGAGATCGTTTGTTACATAACTTACTGGAAACAAAGCCTCTGACACGCTGGATTTACTTTAGGGGCCCCCACTCACTATAGCAGCGTGTGGCCACTCGGACAGAGGTGGGATAGCCTAACCTGAGCCCTCCAGGCACCTCGATGCCCAAACAGAGGCGGTGTTCTCACATTCGTCTCCGGTTTGCGACGGATCAGGGAGGAGAGGAGGAAGAGGAGGAGGACGCGCAGGAAACTTTTTATCCACAGAGATTTGTGATGATCAAGCACAGATGGCGGAACAGTACAGTGGGCAAGCAGGCTTTCTCTCCGACGGTAACCCGGGGAGAGGGTGCCTAGTTCCGCAGGTGACCATCACGTCTGATGGGGACTCACGGGAGATCACTGAGGAGGATCTGGAGGAGGAGGTGAACGGACGGTTGCGCCGCAAACTCTCCAACTCCTCCATCTCTTCCAACGGCTCCTCCACAGCGTTTGACGAGTCGGAGGATGACATCCTCAGCGACAACGAGACCAAAAGCAAAGGCATCGTGACTCTCGAGCATTTGGGGGACTCGGTAGATTCAGCAGAGGTAGGTTATGTAGTCATTCACGTGCTATAATCTATAAAGAAGGCACGAACTACTGGGTAGACAGAGGTAGGTGTTGTAGTTTGTAAAGGGGCTAGTTGTCGCACTTTTTACTCTTGTGAATATTTTTCAGTATAGAGTCAACATTATATTTCTAGTTCTGGCTGCAAAAAGCTGTATATTTCAACCGTTATTGCACAGGGGAAAAAAGGAATCGAGTTCATTAAACAGATGTTGATCTTTTGTGATAACCTGGTGCAATAGGCCAAGTGGGTCATGTTATCAGACTATATGTGGCAAGTTGACACATTTGAACCTGACATTTGGCATCCTGTAATGGGATTTTCAGCCAATTAAAAAACACAACAGATTTAATTAACCCCTTAACTGTCACCGTCCCACCTGTGGGACGCTTGGCGCTCTTTGATATTGTTGTATTTTTCTCTATCAAATATTTTAGTAATCATCATAAATTATATATCGTTTGAACGCTTAGAAGTCCAAGATTCATTCTGTGAAAACCATTTTGAAATTGGACATTGCGTTACCATGGGAATGGTGCTTTAAAATGTTTTGGTGGTCTCCTCCCCCTTAGCAGGCGGTGTCAAGTGTCATATTACAAAATGCATAACGGTCTTTTATAATCAAAATTTTTTATAATCTTGACAAAAAACATATAATTGGAAAGGTCTGAGTCTCAGGATTCCATATTTGATATTTGACATATTTAATATTGACAGAGAAATCTAGACATTTGTGACAGAAAAATGCATTAAAAAAGGCACCCGGTGGCTGTTTGTGGTATAACGCCCTAAATAAAATCTCACAGAAACCTACATTTTTTTCATATCAACTTCAAATTTGGAACACAACTTATTTAGACATAAGGCTTTACTTTTTTTTTTTTTTAAGCAATTTTAGAGTAAAACCTGTTATGTAAAATATTTATTTTATATAAAATATAATACAAATTATACAGTGCATTTTCTTTACAATAAATTTAAACTTCTATAACTTTTTGATATTTAAATTTTTTGAAATAATTCCACTTCTGCAATAATCTGCTGACTGTCTTCTTTAAAAAGAGACCAACCTCTCAACCAAAGTGTTCATGAATTATAACAATTTAAGTTTGGATAGTGCACTTTAATGCCTATTTAACAAAATGGGGGGTGACAGTTAAGGGGTTTATGAAACACCAAAAAAATTAACATTGTATTGGTCAATGTTATACATTTTTTCTAATTTATTTATATTGTTATTGTTTATTTATATATATTATATATTTAGATTTTTATGCGAATTATGTAAGTTTAATTTGGGGAAAAAATATATATTTTTCCAACCAAAACTAGGGCTTTGACCTAATTAAAATAGGTTTTTAAAACCCACATACAAAACCACTTCTAGAGCATCACATATTTGTGTAAGTGGACTTATGACTCAAAACCTTACTGAGATATAGTTAAGGCTTACATATGTGACAACTATAAGATATATAAGAAATAATCGTAAATTTTTATTGTGATTCATTTATTATATAGTAAATATAGACTTCTGGAGAGACTTGGGGTGAATTAAATTATGGGCTCTTTATTCTTACAGATCTCTTCTTAAAATAAAAGCAGACAATTCGAAACCCATCATGAGAACATGAGACTAGTAATGAGGAACTGTCTTGTTGAAAGTTATGAAATCTTTTGTATCTGTTCTTGAGTTGCCAATGAGGCTTCTGATACCTGTCATTGTATCTTGAGGAATTTCATTTTTTGTACTTATAACTGAGGCATTAGAAAACTTTTGATTGAACTCTTCATATTCAATAACAGCTTTGTGTTCAATCAATAGCTGTAAAGAGCTCATGCAAGGTCATGATTATGGTACGTTCGTGTGGGTGTTTGTTTGTCTGTACTTGCTCCTAATTGTGAAAGCGTGTCTGTTCACTGCGTTGCCAATTCAAAACTACTGTGACACGACACATGGCATTTGCGGCTAGATTTGTATCATGTGGCTCTTCTATGTTTTTTCTGATGAAATATTTGCAGTAGTAAATAGCTAAAAAATATAAAGGAAACATCCATCCATCCATTGCAGTTCGATAAATTTCTCCTTCATTGTTTACAAAGTAGGCTGTTCAGAGTTTTTATCGGAATTGTTTATTTTTTGTTTGCATTAAGCGTCTTCAATGTAGTTTGAGTTGGGCAAATATCACAGGCGTGCAGCTTTAATAAGCTGGCAGCACTTTGAGTGTTAAAATAACAAGCTGAACAGGCTTAACCGCTATGTGCCAAAGCCTTTTTTTTCATATACATACTCACATGCTGATAATTTCTGAAATAGAGGTGAAAGTGATGACCTTTGCAAATTTTTTAGAAAATATTGCAGTTATTGGATGGGAAAGTTACTTTGAATACATTAAAACCCAGTTTGGATTGAAGCATCTGCCAAATGCATGAATGTAAGGGTGAATGTAAATTAAAGGACTATAAAAGTCTTAAAAAGAAGAGCAAATAAAAATGTAGAAGTAATATTTTTTAACACAGTGCTTAATGGATAAATCTCACCAGTCATCTCTGTTTTGTTTCTCACTTCTGCCATGTGATTATTCGGAATGGATGTCTTATGTTTTGTGGTCCTCAAGCTCATCCGCAGCCATAGAAGGCCTTTGCTGTCATTGTACTTTAAACACTTTGCCTCTGTAAATCTTGACACCATGTCTGCGTAGTATCTACTCTTTCTTTTTCGGAAAGTTACACATCTTGCACTGAATGAACTGATCAATGTTCATCTTCTTTGGCCCAATAAAAGTCAAGCTCAATGACACTGTAAAAAGCCATTTAGAGCTTATAAATTGAATGTTTGCGCAGAGCTGTTGCAAGCACCTATTCTGAGAAGGAAAACACATACAGTGACAAACACTTCATTTTATCAGCCTATATCAAAACATAAACTCATTGCAGCTTGACATTTAAGCAGAAGCCACAGTGTCACAAACAAGTTTCCACCCGCAGTTCGATGGTAGAGCAGCTCAGGTCAGTTTTATAAACTCTTGTGATTACAATACAGATTTTAATACTCACATTTGAAATGATTCTTTTTATTGTTATTTTTTTCTTGCAGCACATTTTCACTGCAAAAGAGGATTGGCAGTGTAAAAACTGACAATCCTCTGTTGTAGTAAAAATGTGCTTCAAAATGTAGTCATGGTAAAACTGAGTTGTGTCTTTTTGTCTAACTAGTAAATAAAAGATACCAAAGATGTCATGTTCAGCTATAGCTTTATATTTTCACTTTGATTTTTATATAATTCATAAATGCCTCGTTTTTAATAATGAAATATAATTGTATTAAAAATTCTAATTACTGCTAAAATGCCATTTTTAGTAGCAAAGAGACAAAACAGATGAGTGTTGACTCTTTTCATTCAGTAGATATGTTTATTGAAGGTAAAGCTTTTTATGTTGTCGTAGAAACGTGTCACATTTTTATAAAACGTGAATGGTAGTTGTTTGAGAGTTGGCACCACAATGTTTGAATTGTCTGCATGAGTGTCCAGTTCAATATTTAGTTATGGGTGTGTTAAAAATGTGTATGCACAGCTTCACAAAGTGCAGGGCATAGCCTTTGGTTTATGGCTTTTCTCTGTATTTATACAGGGCCGTACGCAGTCTGCATGACTTTAAATAAGATGTACTCTCTGGATCTTGTCCAACCCCCAAAGCAAAGTTTTATGTACCACATCCATTTTAAAGGCTCAATAATAATTGCTGCACACTGTATTGTAAAGAAGGTTTTCCATTCAGCTTTTGTACCTGAGGGTGAATTCAACATATGTTGGCAAACTTCACTCATCTGCTTCATCAGCACATCAGCAGAGATAGAACGTAACAAACATGTTTCTTTCCATATCAAGTGGAAGAACAAACACTGCACTTCAGCTACACCCTTACCATTTCAACACCTGCAGTATCCATTTTCCTAAAGGTTTTTTTTTCTTACATTTTATTTTTACAATTTAGGGGAAAATAACTGCATTTTAATAAAACTTTTAAAAGTTTTTTTCTGTGTTAGATAAAAGAAGATCATTTATTTAAGGGCTTTACTGCCATACGAATGCTAAACGCAGTAACTAGATCAACAAACAAAGTGCATTTAAGAAAAAGTGATATTTATAGATTTTTTTTACTGCTGTTTAAAACATTTAATATTTATTAAGTAACAAAAAATACTGAGAAAATGGCAGTGATTGGTGATTATCTCAGTAAGGTACAGTACATGATAATTAATGTTAAAGTATAAAGAATCTTTATATCAAAACTATTTTTATTGTAGGGCTAAGCAATTTAAAAAAAAATTTTTTTTCATTTACTATTTTGGATCCCAATGTTTCTGAAAACAAGATAATATCAAACTATTGTTGATCTAATTAATGTTTATTTTAAATTATTTATTTAAATGTGTGTGTGTGGAGAGCATTTATTCAAAATAGAAATCTTTCCTAACAAAGTCTTTACTATCACATTTTTTAAAATCAATTTAACACATTCACAACAGAAGTATTCATTTCTTTCAAAAAAAAAAAAAGAAAGAAAAAACTTTACTGACCCCAAACTTTTGAATGATAATGTATATTGTTACAAAATATTTCTATTTGAAATAAATGCTGTTCTTTTTAACTTTTTATTCACCAAAGCGTCAAACAAAAAAAAATTAAGGAGCACAACTGTTTCAGCTTTACATCACAGGAATTAATATTTTAAAGTATATTAACATAGAAATGAAAAATAGTACTTATTTTAAATTGCAATAACATTTCACAATATTACTGTTTTTTCTGTATTTTTGATCAAATAAATGCAGTCTTATTGAGCGTAAGAAACTTATGTAAAAACATTAAAAATCTTACTGATCCCAAACTTTTGAACGGCAGCTCTGTGTTATTGATATTATTGTGAACAAATTATCCATGTAGGCAATTTTTTTTTTTTTGACCTTATAATTTTTAATCAAAATGTCACGATTGAGTCTTCCGGTAAAACAACTTTTAGAATCACGACTACAAGGTGTTATTTAGATCTGCCTCTATCCAGTCAACAAGTGATAGATAGAACCAAGTCCTGCCCTGCATCATCATATCTGTTTTAATCTGATTTATGTCACAATATCGAAGATACGATCTGTCGCTGCGTCTGTTACATCATGACTATAAAATCAAAATTAAATCAGAATTGACTCTATTTGGAAGTGGATACAATTAGATCTCCTGGTTCACTGGTTCACCTGGTTCAGTTGAAAGTATGTCACATTATTAAAGTAAAGGGTGTTGTAATGTCACATTGACTTCAAGAAACAGCGTGCTATGCAAATGTTACTCCTCAAATGAACAGACATGTTTTTCAGAATGCTTATTTGAAATGGGCAGCAAACCATACGTCTATGTTATGGGCTGAAGTGCTAGATTACAGAGCTTCACAGCTCCAACGGAGACCATGTGTGTATGACTCAGTCTCACACACTTGAGGAACATTGTGCAGTGTTGAAAAAACACGGTCAGTTGGTTTTGGTCACTGGTCACACTTCTTTTATCTCAGACTTATTGTCAGATGGTCAAGGGTTGAGTTTTGTTTACAGCAGAGTATTTGAAATATTTAATGCACTTGGATGATTATGTCATGGATGATTAATGTTTTAATGTGTTCCAGCAAATCAATGCCTGGTGGAAGCTGAAGACTATTGTCAGTTGCCCATTAGTGACCTCACAGCGAAGACGACTGTCCTGGGTTCAGTTAGCAGGCCATAAAGGTAACCCCACCCCCCAAATGCTGCACATTTTAGTCCAATGTAAATTCATGTTTCAGTTCCATATTTACACAGTTTGCACAGTTTCCGGGGTAAATGCATATAGGACAGAAGTTTACAATGTAAGCAACCAGTAATTGAATATTTATAGTATAATTTTTTCAACTAATTATTATAATTATTAAATTATTAACCTCAACCTTCAGACATGAATATTGTTTTTAAACTATTATTTTGGTGAATTTTTTTAGAAAGCAATTATTCAAACCAAATCTGACTTGAATGTGCTTTTTACTCTGTAATTATTATTTTTGAAAGTAGTTATTTTGTATGTAAATTAAAAATCAAAAATAGGGTAAAATGCATATTTTATGTAGCTTTGTTTTTATTTGTAGTTATTAACTCATTTTTGGACATTATTTATTTCTGTACTATCAATAATCATCTCCATCAAAGTTATTTGCGGACGGATTGCTTCCTTGGCAAAAACGTCACTGATTTTAGCTAATGTCTTCTGGCTGTTTTATTGTAAACAGCGATATTTTTTTTGTAAAATACATGAGGAAGTACAGTCATTTGATACCATTTTAGGGAAGCGGTTATGAGTAGTGTTATGTAATGACACTGGACTCACACATATTCACATGCCAAAAACCATGGCAGTGTACGTATAAACGTATTTTCATCAACACATCTGAAGCGTCGCTAAACACATGCAGATATCAAACATAAATTATTTACACCATGAATGTGTGCACAGTCATCATGCAATATTCATATTCACAGATGAATAAGGCACACATCCTGACTAAGATCAGCTCAGCGTTGATTATATGTGCTCCAGTGACTTCAGCCATCCTTTGTCTGTGTTTGTTTTTCTGCCCAGGCAGCTTTAAAGCAGGGGATGAGGGCTCCATACTGAAGAAGTTCTCAGAGAATGAGAAGCTGTGTTTCGAGAGGCTGAAAGAGGATGCTTTACATTCCTTCGTGCCCAGCTACTATGGAGTGGTCGAGAGAGACGGAGAGCTTTTTCTCAAAATTAAAGACCTTTTGGCCAAATTTGATTTGCCTAACGTCATGGACTGCAAGATGGGAGTGAGGTAGAGTCATTGTTTTGTTTGTTTATTTATTTATTGCCAAAGAAAGGAATTTACTTTATATTTTGAGTGTCATTTGTTAATTTTTCCATACTTTATTTGTTATGATGTATTTGCATATTATAATGTTTACAAGTGATACAGGGAATGCGTGTGGAAAAAACACATTTAGAGCTTCATGAGTTTGACTTTTTCTCTATGATCAATCAAAACAAGTTTGAATCATTCATTACATTTTAAAAGAATAGTCACAGAACCACCCAATCAAATAAAATGTAAGCTAAATTAATTATGCAAATCACTTTAAACTTAATTACCTGAGATTAAAAAAATAAGATTCATGTTAATTAATCAATTGAATGATATACAATACTGTTCAAAAGTTTAGGGTTAGTAAGATTTTAAGTGTTTTAAAGTCTCTTATGGTCACCAAGGCTGTATTTTTGTTATTATTATTCTTTTTCAAAAACACAGTAAAATGTTGAAATATTAATATATATTGTTACAGTTTGAAAGGACTTTTTACAGTTTTCTATCTTAATATATTTTAAAATGTAATTATTCCTGTGATGGTAAAGCTGAATTTTCAGCATCATTACTCCAGTCTTCAGTGTCTCATGATCCTTCAGAAATCATTCTAATCTGCTGATTTGGTGTGTAAGAAACATTTCTGAAAACAATTGTGGAGCTTAATATTTCTGTGCAAACCATGATACATTTTGTCAGGATTCTTTAATTAATAGAAAGATCACAGCATTTATTTGAAATAGAAATAGAAATATACTGTATACTATTAATCATATGAATTATATATTAGTTATTATTAATTATATTCTATTAATGTTATTTTTTAAATATAGTAATAATATATTCAAATGATTGTTATTAAATAAAACACAGAACGTATTACTTGTTTTGCTAATGTATCATTCTTTCCTTTTTATAGTCATGCTAATATATTGTGTGTGGCAGGTTTACACCTGTTCTGGTTGTTGGCCTGCATCCTGTCAGGGCGATGGGTGGAGCTCATGAGGAGAGAGAGAGGCCCTCGCACAACAATAATAACCACTTCCTGTGCACATGCAGTCAAAACTTAGATGCACACTTAGCGAGGCAGACACGGGGCGTCCCTGAGGGCTTCCTTCCTTCTCACACACACACACTTCACGCATTCTTTTTACACACTGAGAGACATTTTATGCAAGGAGTCCCTTGGTGACATCCTCTTCTCACACAGGAAGTCAAGTAAAGTTCAAGCATGCAAAAAATAAAAACGGCAGATGACTGAATTAACATTTCAGGCATGATTAATTGACCTTTCTATTAGGTTATTTAAAAATCTGCTTCGTTCTTTTCATTCTTTCTTTCTTTTTTTCAGGACATATCTGGAGGAGGAGTTGGTGCGGGCCAGGGTGAAGCCAAAGCTGCGTGAAGACTTATATAATAAGATGCTGGAGGTGGACAGAGAGGCTCCTACAGCGGAGGAGAAGAAACAGAAGGCTGTTACCAAACCACGTTATATGCAGTGGAGAGAAAGTCTCAGCTCTACTAACACTCTGGGCTTCCGCATTGAGGGTATCAAGGTAGCCACAGTGCCTAAAAATCACAGCCTGCTTGTTCACAGCTAGCAGAATTTGAGTTCAGCTGAAAATCAGGACTTTGAATCTTGTACTTGTAATATTAATGAATTAATATTAACTTGTAATATTAATTATTAATATTCTATATTATTAATAATGATAACACTTCATATTAAACTATTAAATACATAAAGAAATAAATCCCATACAATTATAACTAATTATTATTCTATAATTTTAGTAATAATTGATTAATAATTAATGTCCTATAACAACAAAACTATTAAAATATAAAATAATGTCATAATAATCATTTGATGTACTAACACAAATCAGTTTAAGATAATTTACAAATCATTTTAAACACTATTAAGTGTACAAGAATTAATGTATTAACTGACATGTTTTGTACAAAAGCTGTCACTGGGACAGAACCTTTTCAAAAGGTATACATCTGTCCATATCGGTACCTTAAAGGTACATATTACTACCTAAAGTGTACATATTAGTACGTACAAAAGTGTACCTTTTGAAATGGCACTGCCTCAGTGACAGCTTTTTTTGAACACTGTATTATCCTCAACCTGCTGTTTTTGTCAGTAACAGCTCTTCATCTGACTTTTTTTTCCTTTTACATTCGATACAATACATTATTTTCTTTTTTCAGAGGGGGGAAACCTGCAAGACAGACTTTAAAAAGACCCGGTCAAAGGAAGACGTCATTCAGGTCTTTAAGGATTTCGTCGAGGGCAATAAAAACATAACTGTACGTGAGTTCTTGAGAACTAGACCAACCTGTTCTGTGATATAATGCATGCACACCTACACTTCAATGGAACAATATTCTCTTTGTGTCTTAATGAACACCTTAAGTGCTTTTTATCCAGGATGTATATACGTCTGATGTAAAAAGGCCAGATATCGTTGCTCCCATAAGGCAGTTAAAACAGTATCATAAAAGCTCATCTGTTCAATATGGGGTCTATATGGTTTAAAGTCATTATATTTAAAGGATATACTTATTTTAAAAGAGGCAAGCGTAGGAATATATAATGTCTCAACAGAAAAAATCTGAAACAAATTAACTGCACTTATAAGGTGTCCTTGTGTAATTGGAGCCTCACACTAGCATAATTCTAGTTGAATTACTGATTCATGCTGTGCTCTTCTCCTTCACCTACCTAACAGAACTCCTATATTACAAGGCTTGAAGATATTAAACAGGCATTGAAAGCCTCAGAGTTCTTCAAGAAACACGAGGTAAAATCTGAATTTTTTTTTAGTGATTTTTTTAGTATATTATTTATTAATGCTGTACTGTATTGCAGTACACTTCCAATTAATATCTAATTAGTGAACATACTAAGGGAGTAAAAAACAAGGATTGAGTTGTTAACAATTTTAAAATGAATATCTAGCTACTTGATGTCTAAGAATATATATTTTTTATTTTATTCATTATGCACCATATTAATGTTGTACTGTACTGCAGTATTTGGGGTTGGTAAGATTTTAGGAAATAAATGAATACTGTTATTCAGCAAGGACACATTAAATTGAAGTCAGTAAATACATTTATAATGTTTCATAAATTTTCTATTTCAAATAACTGCTGTTCTTTTTAACTTTATATTCATTAAAGAATCCTGTAAAAAAATGTGTCATGGTTTATGCAAAAATATTGAGCAACACAACTGTTTTCAACATTGATAATAGTAAGAAATGTTTCTTGAGAGCACTAAATCAGTATGTTAGAATGATTTCTGATGGATCATGTGACACTGAAGACTGGAGTAATGATGCTGAAAATTCTGCTTTGTCATCAGAGTAATAAATTACATTTTAAAATATATTAAAATAGAAAACAGTTATTTTAAATTGTAATAATATTTTACAGTACAATTTTACTGTATTTTTGATTAAATAAATGCCACCTTGCTGAGCATAAGCAACTACCTTCAAAGACATAAAAAATCTTACTGACCTCAAATGTTTGAATGGCACTTTTCAACTATGGTGTTTTTTCCCCCATATGATACGGCCCACCTCAAAAATGTCTCGTGTCTTTAAGGTAATCGGGAGTTCGCTTCTCTTCATTCACAATCACACAGAGAGAGCTGAAGTCTGGCTCATTGATTTTGGTAAGACCACACCGCTCCCAGACGGACAGAACCTGGATCACTACAGACCCTGGGAGGAGGGCAACCGAGAAGACGGATACTTGTGGGGCTTGGACAACCTGCTGCAAACCCTTTCCTCATTGGCCAGGGAGTGACCTTCTTACTGCAAACTTCTCGCGTGACAGCAACAGCATGCTGATAGACACTTCTAAACCTTCTGCAGTGCATTATAGGGAGGCTACCAGTGACAAAGTCCATTACTTTACAGTGTTAAGCTGTAAAAGCATTTAACCCGTATCATGGTTTTAATAAATGCACATTTGTTTGTTGTCATAATACAGTTACTCTTCCCCAAAGTCCAAAAAAAAAGGTTGAAGACAAAATGTAGTTTGTAAAGTAGAGATGCAACGATCGATCGGCCAGGGATCGGAATCGGCCGATTTTTCTCATGATCGGCCCGGATCGGTGATCGGCCGGTCAGTCTCACTTCTTTCCGATTCCGAGCCGATCCGTTTTGTTACCAGCGGCACAGGCAATAACGTCAGCCGCGCATTCTCGCTGTCTTCTCTCCGACGACCCCTTCTCTCTCACACACGTCTCGTTAAAGGGGTCTAAAAAGAACATCATTTTGTGTATTTGGTGTAATGAAATGTGTTTATGCGGTTTAAAGTTAAAAAAACACATTATTTTCCACATACTGTACATTATTGTTTCTCCTCTATGCCCCGCCTTTTTGAAACGCATCGATTTTTACAAAGCTCATCGGTCTGAAAAAGCAAGGTGTGCTCTGATTGGCCAGCTATCCAGTGCGTTGTGATTGGCCGAATACCTCAAGCCTGAGACGGAAATGTTACACCCCTCACCATATTAGTGATGGGAAGTTCGGTTCTTTTCCGCGAACCGGTTCTTTCGGACAGTTCGATTCAATAAACCGGTTGAAAAAACCGGTTCACCGGTTATTTTACGCTCGACGTAATGACGTCATTGGCGATGACGTAATGGCGTTAAGTCTATCGCGGGCTTAACACATTCAAATATAAAGTCAGTAATCATAACATCAGTCAATTAAAACATAATTATAATCTGATACGTTTCTTACAATTTGGATTTTTGTATCTAAAGCATCAACACATATACAGGCAGTGATCTGCAAACTAGGATGTTTTACAGTTATGACGTCAATAGGTTAAATCGAACGATTCGTTCGCGAACCGGACATCACTACACCATATTGTGTTGATGCCGTGTCCCGGCTGGAGCGACGAGACAACATTAAAAACCCATTACAAACGAGGCATTTGTTGCATCCAGTGGGGACATAATTACTGATGCTGCCGGCATTGTAGTCTAACGTTACTCTCCCAGGATCAATAAACGTTTTTAAAACGAGCCGTTTTAGGTAGGTATGGCTGACTCTGAACTTTTATAAAAAATATCTCTTTGGATTTGAGACTTTAGTCTTTGCAACTTTACAGATCTTCTTTATGCACCAAGAGCTTGTAACACTCCAAAGAGAAAGGAAAACTTGAAATACCAAAATGAGTGGCTAAATGCGCTAAAACGTTCAAATACATAAAAAATTGTCAAAATGCCTGTTTTGGCGAGTATCCAGTTAAACACAGTAAGTTTTGGAACGTTAAATAGTTGAGAAACAGAACGCATGTTGTGTAACAGTATATTGGGTTCGTGGATAAACTCTTGAAGGGACCGCAGTCCAATATTCCTGCTGCTGTCTGTCATGTTAATCAAAGAACAAAAGACAGAAAATAATTTTCTGCTCTTGACTGTATACGTTTTATAACTTGAATGGTAAGCATTAATCTGTATTTAATTTTTTGAATGAAGACTACAGAAATTAAAGTAATCAAATGTAAAATAACACATCCAGTGTTATTTTACATTTGATCACTTTAATTTCTGTAGTATTTCTTAACTGAATAAAAACTTAGTTTAATAGCTCTCTTTATTCTATTGCATTTATTTGTGCTGTTGTTTGCTTTTTTTTTTCTTTTCTTATTTTATTACTGACTTTTTACTTGTGTTTTTTTATGGAAATAAAACTTAGAAAAGTAGATTTTTGTTTGTATATGCTGTCAATTATAGTTCTTAGAAAGAAAACTGGAATCAGCAAAAATCGGTATCGGCAGATCACACTAACAAAAAATTGGAAATCGGAATCGGCCAAGAAAATTGCAATCGGTGCATCTCTATTGTAAAGTAATTCATATGAGGGCACAATTTACATGTGCCTACAAAAGGAGTTTTTAAGACAATGAGGAACAACATCAGTCAAGCTTGTCCGATTTCTTTGGCTGGGTTTGCATGCTGGAATCTATCAAAATCAATTGTTTATTTCTGCGCACTTCATATAAGACAAAATCAAGGTTAGTTGTAAGCAACATTGTTCAATGTCTAGGCCCTGCAAACACTAGCACAACTGACTGTTTCTTAAAGTACCATCAAACTAAAGTGTATAGTAGGTGCAGCACATGCATTCAAGTGTGTTATGTAGAATGCATATACAGTGATACAATGTGAATGCTGCACAACACTAGTGCATTTATTGTACAATAGAATGATATTAATCGTTTTGACTGCAGTGATCAATCAAGGGTGGACTTATAAATTCTTTCATGGATATATGGATGCATTTCATGGATATATTGTATCGGTTTTAAGAACCTGGGTTGTCATTTTCTCTACCTGCACACCACTGAAAGTGTTTCATTATCAGACAAACTTAACCTTGTGACACTATTTTGTTTAGGTGGGCAGGTGAGTTTTGTTACAGTGTTCCCTGTGCAGTATGTTTATGATAAATAAAACATCTGCTCAAAAATCATTCTGCATTTCTGAAATTCATTTTAGTCCTTCATATCAGGATTATAATCAAAAACAATTTATTTAAGGTTTGCTATTACGCAGCAATGTCCATCTTTTAACATAAAAAATACAGGCACAAGTACGTTCAAATTCACTTTATGTGATGGTACATTTCTAATCTGGCTGTTTAGAAATGAACCCCTGCGAAGTCTTCTATAAAAAGCAAGACACATGCAGAACATTGGCAGTGATAACCTCAACAAAATAATTATTATAAAACAAACACCATTAAAACTGAGATTACATATTACAGCTACATATCATAAGGGTTAGTTCAGTGTGAAAGGAATATTAATCCAAGAATACAGCACTCAATTTTCCTGGCTAAAGTAAAACCATTTCTACCCTTCTATCCAGTATCCTACAAAAAGAATAAGCTCTTTAAAAGGCAGTCAAAATATGAAACGTTTAAATGGTTAAACAAGACAAAAATACACTTAAGATTGTGCTAATACACTTCAGTCTCATCTGTCTGTAAATTTGCATAAGGCTTTTCTCAGCAGTCCCTAACTAAAATAACTAATAAATGCACACACAAATAAATCGTCACACAAAAAAAACATTATTCACCGCATAACTACAATATCTAATAAAATATTTGAGAATAATTAGTAATAATACCGAAGAATAATTTCAAAATCAAACTTCTCATGCATCATATTACGCACACTGAGGTGTTATGCGGTTTGTGTAATACTTGGAATTTGCCTGCAGGTGATCTGTAGGAACAGTCACGATTCACATAGGGTAGCTAAAGATAAAACGCACTTCTATTTACTTATTTATTTTTGAGGGAAATGTACTAATAAAAATAGTTCTTTTGAGATAGATTTTTGAGAATGCCTCAAAAGAGCTCCCTAGAGGAGTGCATTGACATGTAAATCAATACAATCTGCAGCAGCCACGACAATTATATCCCGTGTCACATCCCTCATTTACTTCTAACATATTTGGGTGCAACACCTTTGTGAAGCCCTCACAATTATCTCAATGTTTCGCACACAAAACACACGCTCAGTGAAAAGGCAACATACTGTTTGTAAATGTGTTGGTTTTTCAAAGCTAACAGCAGACAAAACACTAAATCTAGTCTAAAAAAATGGTCCTTAATGCTACCTTCTAGTCAAAACACCCTGTAAAGTCCACCTGATCTGAGATCAAAGGTGCTTTCTGTCAGCATTTCTTTATTACTAATACCTTTCAACACACTGTCACCTTTTTATTGTACCTCTGAGTTAACTGGTGACAGTGCTAAGCTTTAAAGGGACGCCCACCCCCCCAAAAAAGTCATAATTTATTCATCTCCATGTCGTTCCACATCTGTATGACGTACTTTCTCCCGCAAAACACAAAAGAAGATACTTTGAAGAGTGTTTCAATGGATCTCTTTCACATTTCCAGGGTTTCTCAAAAGCGGAAGTCGCCGAATAGTAGTTGAGTAAACTTTTATAGCGGTGAATATCAAAATAAAAAAATCCATGATAGTGTTTCCACAACTTTCTAAAAGAGGAGAAAATACAGACAGGTTGGCTACAGCAGTCCAAAACAACATATTGACTTTTGTTGTATGGAGAAAAAACGCTTTTAAACTCATTTCATCAGATATTTTTGAAAATATCTAAGAAAGAATGTCATACAGGTTTGGAACATCTTGATGGTAAGTAAATAATGACAATTTTAATTTTTTTTGTGAACCGTCCTTTTTTTACGTCCTTTCTAAAAACAAATGTAAAGTGACCTTGAGCTATGGAAAGGCACTATATAAATAAAACTTCTTCTTCTTACACGAACCTTTTTTGTTTCTTTTAAAGTTGGTCAAGTCACTCAAATAACTTAAAAAAGCAAACAGCTACTTTTAACAAATCAATTCAATATTACTAGATTTGGTGACTGATCATTATGTGGCATGGAGTAGGATTTTCCATTTGTGTGAGGTCTGAACATGCTGTGGATCTTCCTGTAATATACACTTAAAACCAGTTGCAAAATGCAAATTTGTAAAGGACATCTAAACCTACATATATATTAATTGGTAATTATGACTAATCAGTAGAAAAGGACTTCTCACTTCATGTGGTCCTTAAAGTGAACATCATGTGTTTTCACAGTGTTAACAGTAGATGAGAATCCAGTGTAAAAGGGCTGCTATTAGCCAAGTGGAAGTTTCCATAGAAACCATCAGCCATTTGCCACCTCATAATGGCAAATTAGCTACGACGCCTCGTGTCTTTGGTACCACACAGCAATAATGTTGTCTCTTGCACATAGTTTCCAACTGGCAGTTATTAAAGACTGGAATACACTACAAAACTTTTCCTCAGATCTTTGCCCCAATTTGCCATCTGGATGAGGATGACACAAATTACCAAAGTTTGAAGATTTTGGCGCTCACAGATTTCGCAGAAAATTGCGTAGTGTATAATGGATAAAGACTGATTTTTTAGCTTCAGACTATGATACCATCTAGTTTCTGAGAGTATCAAACATGTTTGATATTTTAAGCCAATTTTAGAACACATTGTTTTCATTTGTCTTGCGTCTCCATCTTGTTTTTATACAGTCTATGGTCTCCATCAACGAGGCACATGTTTCTGCATGACTTTGTTTGTTGTTTTCAGAATGACTTGAAAGTCTGGTAGTGTGTGATCTTCAAGGTGAGGTCAAATTGTCCTGAAGTTGTTCTGCAAAGTTTTTAGCTGGTGAAATCCTTTTCAATGGGAATCCATTCAATTAAGAATTTCACGCAAGGGCTAAAGATTTCCCCATGCAGATTTCACAACAGGTTCAAGTTGATCACATGGATTCGCTATGTTGACCAACAGAAAACCGCTTGGTTTGAAAGTGACTTCGGTGTGATACGTCTCTACACTATTGACAATCAATTTTTTTAGCCTGCAAAAAAAAGTGAAGAAAACAAAGTGACCGCATCTTAGTCATTTAGTGTGTGGTGCTTAGTTTCAGCAAGTGTACTGTATGATGCCTAGTGTTTTAAAATTATACAGATTTTAAAAGTCGTGAAGTGTATTCCAGCCTTAACCTGCCATTCTGCCTCTAGCTAATCCACTGCAGTTATTGCAGTAAAATACCTTTGTGCCAAAAACAAAATAACACCAAAAAAAGTAGGTGTTTTCTCAGTCAGACTATTCTTCAATGCTACACAGGGGTGACACTGAGGTCTTCAGACAAGGAAAAGCCAGAATCCCTGTCCCTCATAGGCTTCTCAGACTGGGTGTGCCTCCTTACATCCTCATGTCCGTAGCTAGCATGGCGTTTCACCAGTGGTTTGTGGGTAAATGTCATGGCCAGGCCGAGGGCAGCAAGTGAAGACGTAGCTGAAGAGCTGGTGCTGGGCTCCACAGATTTGGACACAACTACAGGCAAACTCTCAGTCTCGTAGCTCTGCTCATCGTACGCATAGTTTACGTTGCCACACGGGAAGCTTTGGAGTTTCGCCAAGTCCATAGCCAAGCGAGCCGCCCGTAGCCCCTGTTGGACCCTTCTGAGAGGGAGACCCTGTAGGACTAAACGTGGTCTGGGAGGATGCTGCAGACAAAGGTGGGGATGTCGAGACATTTGTTTTAACTTCTACTCTAGGGTCAATGCGCTCCGAGGTAGAGGACGGGACAGATATGGACGTGGGGTTGCAAGACAGTGGCATGGACTGGGTCTGACATAAGGCCGTCTTCCCTCTTCCGTAGCTCTCCAGGATCCAGGAACCGTAGGTAGGGTTCCAAAGGTTTTTAGTCTTGTTCTTTAGCTTCTGGCTGCCTGATGACGAACTGCTACTGGAGCACGGCCGGTGATCTGGGACTTGAAGCCATTGTCCTGGACAAACTCCCGGAGAAGGAACTGGCTCAGCCCAACATGGCTCTAATGTTTCTCGGTACGTGCCCACCTCCTGTGCGAGATGGACCGATCTTTGTAGCTTTGTAGGTTTGAGGGCTTGTGGGGCTGAACCAGTGATGCCCATTCGAGGGGAAGCATCCTGGGACATAGAGTGGGCCACTAGAAGAGGGGACATACTGCCTGATCCTTCAGGACGGATCACAGTGCCACCTTCTTCTTCGACAGCTGGACCGTACTCCACTGGAAGAGGGGTGTTGATGACATCAGGGTCCTGACGGATCAAAGGATGCAAGAAGAAAAGGGTCAATACAAGTGATGCAAGTCAGGGTTTTTCATTATTATTACTATTACTGGATTATTTTATTTTGTTGACTCAACTTTTTAAGATTAAGAAATAAAATAAATCTGCCAGTAGTTTTGTGAGTAAAAAAAAAAATTTGGTGTTTCTTTTTGCCACTGTGGGTTATAAGCAGTGTTGTTAACATTAACTAAAACTAAGACTATTAAAAATTGTTTTTGAGAATTGAAATAATGCTGAAATAAACCACAATTTAAATGAAACTCGAATGGAATTTAGAAAATATTGCCTTGGTAACTACCTGAAATAAATAAGTTTAGGTTCAAGTTCTAAAATTACTAAAACTGAAATAAAGATAAAGATAAATATAAATATAAAAAATTAATAATGACAACAGCACATAACATAAAGCATAAACAAAAATGAAAACTGAATTTTAAATAAAAAAAGCTCATTTAAAATATGAATAAATATGATAATAGTATATAAATACAAGCTACTTGGGAACGATATTTACTGTAAAAGATGCTACAGAAATAAATTTTTTAACAATTAAAAAAATTAATTATTTAATTTTGGAAATGTTTTTATTATACCATGCTTAATAGTTTTCTCATGAAGTATAAATGGGTCTTTGTACACAATAATATATTTTAGGAAGCGGGGACCAAGACAGAAATATATTTGAAAACCTCAGATCTAAGCAAATTAAATGAACACAGCATCTGAAGTAAATTTAAAAAAAAAAATCTAAAATCTAAATCTGTCAGATTCAGACTCTGTTATACCTGTGTACAGTAGTTGATCCTCTCTAAAATAGTAGAAAAGTTTGGTCGGTGTTCTGGACAGTGTTGCCAACACTGTGTCATGATCCGATAACTAAAACAGAATGAAATCCAAAACACTTACAGTAATTATAACAATTATTCTGTTCATTTTAATAATTAAAACAGATTAGTCACATTTCACTAATGATATAAACTTCTTCATAGCTTCTAAGTCACATTTTTTACATTCACATTTATTTAAAGGGAACATTGGATGCAAAATTCACTTTTACATGGTGTTTGCAATGCAGTGTGTGGACACAACCACCCTACAATGATAAAAATACATTCACTTCTTTTTCTTAATCCCCAAAAAACCTAGAGTCTCAATTATCAAGCTGTTTTGATTTTCTGAGCAATATGACGTCATATTGCTCAAGCCCCGCCCACGACCTCTGATGGACCCAATGGTCCCGTATTAGCATATTTCCGCCCTCAGCCAGTTGTACCCTGTCCGCCATTTTCTCCGTGCTCAAGCAGCTGTAGAGACAATGTCTCGTAAGCAATGCAGGCGTTTTGTAGTTGGATGTAAAAGTGAACATGAGAGTCTTCATTTTCTCCCAACATCAGAGCCACTGAGGACGCAGTGGATTAGTTTTGTTTTTGATGGTAATGCGAATACCGAATACACCTAAATTTGCTTATGTCTGTCAAATCATTTTACTCCAGACTGCTTTCTGATCGAGGGACAATTCAAGGCAGGTTTTGCTAAAAAAAAGTTACAACTCTAAGGATGAATCAGTAGTACCTACTCTTCGTGATCCAGCTGCACCTCAAGAAGAAGTAAGTCTCACACTTTATATTTTTATGATTATTTGCAAATCGCCTTTCCTCTTTCATGGAAGTGAGGGGCAGGGTGAGCAGTAGCTCATTATCATTTAAAGACACACGCACCGAAACGGGTCTCTGGAGCTGTTTTTGACAAGGTAAAAAGGGTGTTGTTTTACACGACTATTGAGGAATTGTAAATAAAAATCATGTTACAGACATTTCATGAAGACCCTAAAGAATCATACCAACTTGTGAAAAATAGGTCATTCGATGTCCCCTTTAAAGGGATAGTTCCCCCAGAAATTAAAATTCTGTCATTAATTACTCACCCTCATGTCCTTCCAAACCTGTAAGACCTTCGCTCATCTTCGGAACACAAATTAATATATTTTTGATTAAATCCAAGAGCTTTCTGACCCTGCATAGACAGCAAGGGAACTATCACATTGTTGAATAAAGTCGTTATTTTTGTTTTCTTTGCGCACAAAAAGTATTCTCGTAGCTTCATAAAAATGAAGGTTGAACCATTGATGTCACATGGACTATTTTAACGATGTCCTTACTAACATTTCTGGGCCTTGAACATGGTAGTTGCGTTGCTGTCTATGGAGGATCAGAAGGCTCTCAGATTTGATCAAAAATATCTTAATCTGTGTTCCAAAGATACACATGAACATCTGATGAACATCTTACAGGTTTATAACGACATGAGGGTGAGTAATTAATTTTTGGGTGAACTATCCCTTTAAGTTCAGGTTAGGCCCAAGATCCATTCTCAAAGCTGTTATTGTTGCTTACACAGGGCCTGGGCAGCTCTTAGGCGGATCCATACGACCTCCACCTGTTACAAACTCCAATACCTCCTGATTGGTCTTGCAGGGATAAGGCATGTATCCAAGAGAGAAAATCTCCCACAGCAGTACCCCAAAAGACCTGCAGATGGAGACAAATTACATGTAATGACCATGTCTGGCCTCAGGGCTCTGCTCTTTTTATACATAATAAAAATATCTAATAAAAATCGAGTGATATCAATTAATAATTTAATAAATATTATACCTATACAGTGTATTTCTATATATTTTACCTGAATCTTGGCATAACAGTGCACTAAACACTGATTTAAAAACTATAGTTCTTTTTAGATGCTAACAAAAGAAGGTCTTTCAGTACACCAGATCTGTTATATACCAGGTGTCAGTCTTGCATGTAAAAATGCCCTCTAGAAAGGCTTCAGGTGGCATCCACTTCACTGGTAACATTGCACGGCCACTCTTCCTATAGTAACTCGCCCTGCAATGCAAAGTATTCCTTTGTCAAAACTCAATGCCTGTGTTCGTTATTACATTTAACAGGTACTAAACCACAAATAAAGGATGTGAGATAAGAAGTTTGATAAAAGCACCTATAAATGTCTCGAGCCATCCCAAAATCTCCAATTTTAGCCACTCTCTCTGGACCAGGACAGGTCAAAAGGCAGTTTCGTGCTGCAATGTCCCTGAAACACACACCATACATACTTGCTTGACTTGTGTGAGACATCAAGGTCTCAGACTGCAGTGAGTTCATGACATCTACATATTCACTAAAGAGCCGTTTCCACTTATCGAGACAATGAATGCTACTTTAGGGCAAAATTCAGTCAGGTTTGGCTGTGAGAAATCACCTGTGGATGAAGTGGTTCTCTTCTAGATAGCGACAACCAAGTGCAATGTCTCTGGCCATATGCAGAAGCTCCAGCATACTTAGAGAAGACGGATGATTCTGTGGAAAAACACGATATTAATATTTCGGAACTATACAGTACTTCCATTGTACATATTCAAGTTCTTTTAGAGAATTGTTTTGTATTTAAATTGTGCTTATCTTACCTCTCTTCATAATAAATGGAATTTATTATTCATAATTAATGTTGTTTTCTAATGCAAAGCATGTTCCACACATGTTGGCAAACAATCGTCATGAAAGCAAAAATGACTGCTAACTGAGAAACAGAGTTATATAAAAACATATATAAACAGTATGATGTCTATACACTCAAATACATACAAACACTCACAGTTCTGGGCCGGTTTAGTCTCAGGAAAGTCTTCATGTCTCCTCCTGTCATGAGCTCCAGCAGTATGAAGCGAGGTAGGATCTGCAGACTGACGCCAATACAGCGCACAATGTTCTGATGGCTGAACTTACTGCACAAAAAGTGAAGGAAAAAAACCAACTGAACTATTCAGAAGAACGGAAAACTTGACTCACACACAGCATGTCAATGACAATATTGAGTGAATATGTCATTTCAAATGAATATTTGACTGTATTCCAATTATTGTAATGTGAAATGTTTATTTTGTTTATAGTTTATTTTGCTCATCTTGGTTTAAGCATCTTGAAATGAAGGGCAACTGATTTTTAAGCCACTGTACTGAACAATGGAATCCTATTGAAATACTTTAACTTTTTCTTCTTATGATATATCATAACATTTTTCAAATATATGCATTATTAAGGCTAGTTTTTCCAACCATTTTTGTCTTATATAATATATCCCTGTAATCCCATCAGTAAAGCTCAATATTGCACTAGTAAATCATTAGTACCCGTATAATAATTCTTCATGTAAATAAATAAATAAATAAATAAGGGATTTTAATCTTTTGACAGCTTTACTGTTTTATTTTAAAAGGTTTATGTAAAGTTATTTATATGAGTTTTTATTGATATAATTGATATATTATTTTGTATAATAATATACATTTTATAAGTTATATTATGCACCTATTTGAACATTTCTGCATGATTAGTTTTACAAAGTCAAGTCAAAATGGAAATATCCGCTGGTAGGGAATCACTGATCTAGCCCATGCAAATGAAGTATGAAGCATATGATGTTTTTCATTAACTAGAGTACGCTTTGCTCAGAAGACTATGAATCACTAGAAAAAATCTGCTGCTTGACTAAAGAGGATGCCATACCCTCAAAAACAAACAACAGATGTGAACCTGCTAATCACAACAAACAATTAAAAAGAAAGGAACAAATTTCATAGCCTACAGTTAGTTCGACTGAGAGCAGAGGATTGGAATGACAATGTCTCATCCCTCATTTTCCGTCTGTCGCATACATGTGCAGCCACAGCAGTGCTGTGAGTGTGTGCTGCAGCCAAGCATACCTCATAATCAGAGCCTCCATTAGGAAATCCATCTCATCCTGTTCAGAACAGATTTCTGGAAGAGTCTGTCAGAGGGATGGAGAGAGATAAAACACAGAATCAATTAAGAGAAGCCAGAAACCCATTTCAAAGGGAAAGGCAGACCTGGGAATACTCACCTTTATAGCAACCTGCATGGCTGTGTTTTCTCCATTCATACCCAAAACCTGTCCCTCATACACTTCCCCAAAGGCACCGTGTCCCAACGCCCTATAGTTAAAAATTCCAGACAGACGTCATTACTGACATGTTGAAATGTGGAACTAATTTCCAGTACTTTTACATGTCATCACAGAATATTAAATGAATATTGTGGGTAGAATCTGATACATGCTGAAGACTTCCAGTCTATAATTTGTTTTAAGTTATGTACAAGTCAACATTATTTTTAGTTGTTATTCAACAGCACATCACACATATGCTGTCAACAGAGCTCAACATGTATTTAACCCAGAACATTATTTTAACTAATAACAGGACCAGCGCAACCTGGGTTATATTTTCATTAACTTTGAATTACATTTGTGAAATTTTACAAAATGAATGCAAATGTGATCAAATGTGTTAAATGGAGCTGAGAGCATTACATTCTTATTGTTGGCTGGTGGAATAAACAAATTAGCCAAAATAAAACATAATGAACAGACATAATGTTAACATATAATGCACAGTGGATGTGTAAGACTTTCCATTCAAATTCTAAAGAATTCACAGAACTTTACATGGAATTCTGTGCATGCAGATTCCGTGTTGGCCTGTGATGACTCACAGTTTGCAGACACCATCCTTGAGCCTTAACCACCTTAACCTTGTAAACATTAGATAATGCATTAGGTATCAAGAACTAAAAATGAAAAATCTTTTAAAACGTGTATTAATCTAGGTTCATGTCAACTTCTATATAAACTACTCTATTTTTTTTGTTTTAAATAAATTAGCATTAATGTATTATGAATAAACACTGAACAACCACATATTTACAAATAACAGTAACCTAGATCAATAAATTCTAAAAAAAATTTAAAAAAAGTCTTAAAGTCTTAAGATCAAAGAATGATTAAATTAAAGAAAAAAGTTAAAAAAGTATATGACTCAGAATAATCTATTATGCCCTGCTGTTCAATAGTTTGAGAAATAATACTTTCATACAGCAAGGATGCATTAATTGTCACAGTAAAGACATTTATAATTTAACAAAAGATTTTTATTTCACATAAACGCTGTCCTTTTGAACTTTCTATTCATCAAATAATCCTGAAAAAAAGTATCATGGTTTCCACAGAAAACTGTTTTCAACATTGATAATATTAAGAGATGTTTCTTGAGCACCAAATCAGCAGATTAGAATGATTTCTGAAGGATCATGTGACACTGAAGACTGGAGTAATGATGCTGAAAATTCAGCTTTGTCATCACAGGAATATATTACATTTTAAAGTATATTAAAATAGGAAAAAAATTTATTTTAAATTGCAATAATATTTCACAATATTACTGTTCTTACTGTATTTTTGATCAAATGAATTCAGTCTTGCTGAGTATAAGAGACTTCTTTCAAAAACTTTTTTAAAATCTTAGGGACCTCAAACGGTATGTATGAAGCGGCATATAGATACCTGAGGAGGGTGATATTCTTACGTGGAACCTCCTTAAGCTCACTCAGTGAAGCCGCCTTGCCAGCAAAGCAGTAGTTGGGGTTGTAGTCAGTCATTATGGTTGACGAGCGGATTTTGCTAAGCTTGTACTCTGGGCTCTGTAGTCGAATCCTGACCGCATGAAGGTGGTTCTTCTTACGGTAATAGACTGCAAAAAGACAAAAACACACCAGGAATCAGCAAAAGTGATCATGTTTTTAAGAAGTTCTCTTTAGGAATAATTCCACCTGCTTAATTTGCATAATTATTGGTCTCAGAGTACAATTTGTGCAAGATGAAAGTGATGCATCATAAAAGTGTCAACAGACTTTCAGCATGATGGTAATTTTCAACCAAGTGCACTTATTTCTCCCATGGAATTCTATCAAGAGGACAGAATTGTGCATTATAAAATCAAAAAAGCCTCTCAGGTGAGGACTGAAGCTCTGGGCCTGTCAGCAAGCAATCGGGCAGGGTGGACTCACCCTCAGTGGAGGCTGCCCATGTCCCCAATGCAGGTTGGTAGTCTGCTGGGGAGGGCGCTGCATGGAGGTGAGAGGTCCCCTTTTGCCGTCGGGCTGCTGGCGCAGTGGCGCGAAGCGAAGCCGGCAGGAAGTTGACCAGGCATTAAGGGTGAGGGGGGTTAACCCGAGCAAAGACTACCAACCTGCATGGGGGAGAGCTCAGGGGAAGACACACAATTAGCGTCCAGTGGAGCTCTACTAACTAAGGACCCAGAGACCTCGCTCTGCTGTTTGCATTTGAGTTTAGATTACATGTAAATTGCCGAAAATTAAATATAATGTTCAAATTAAATATACAAAACAAAAACCTTTTCAAGAAACATGCTTTAAGATGTCTTTTTAGAGGTCTGTTTCACTTCTCTTTGGGAATTTGGGTTATGACAAGTCTTTATTTATCTTAAAAATACATACAAAACAAGTCATGGCACAGCATTTTACAGTTAGTGCACAAGTCAAACAAACAATATGTTTTTAAATCAAACATAAGGAGGATACGTGATAATAAGCATGATCAATATAAAAATAAAGCATTTATAGTGATAAGAGTCCATCGCATATACAAAAAGTTAGAGCACCGTGGCAGATTGTTGGTTTACGGCATATCTCTATCATATTTAAAGGGTTTGGGAAATTGAGTTCTAGAAATGGGTTCTAGTGATTTCTAGGAATGCACAATACATATTTCGATAACATTTTACAATAAGGTTCCTTTTGTTAACATTAGTTAACTACTATACAATAACAACATGAAAAATAATTCTAAAACATTTTAATTTGTTAATTTCAACATTCACCAATACAATATTAAAATCAAAAGATGTATAATATTACCTGAGCTAACATGAACAAACAATGAACAGCTGTATTTTTATTTGTATTGTTAACTAAAGGTAACAAAGATTAATATATAGTGTAACAAATGTATTGCTCATTGTTGGTTAATTTTAGTTAATCGATAGAACCTTATTGTAAAGTGCCATATTCTTTATTTATTGACACTGACCAGATTAAGGTGGTGATAAAAGCAAGTACTTTCTTTCTTCTATTCAAACAATATACTCTTTCTATGCCAAGTTTCTATAGCATATTATAAAGTTTTAATGCCTATAGATTTCCATTAAGTATAACATTTTAAATTGTAATGTTAGGGGAAAAACCAAACAGTATTTATTTATAATATCGGCCATCATATATGTTATCATATCTTTTTTGTTTTCTTATCTTTTTTGTAGCCAATCAAATATCCTAAGTGATTATATGTAATAAAGTAATTATCAATATAATCACAAATCTCGGTGCATCCCAAAGTCACTGCTTTTGACTTTTGATATAAAAACATTTTTTAGATTCCTTTATGAGAGTTAAATTCAAAGGTTGGTGTTTTGGACAGCCACCAGTGCGATGAAAGTATTATGAATTTTGACCAATATTTTTGAAGAAAAAAATGATAACCTCGTTAATTCCGCAAGATGCTCACATTTATAGGGACAGTGCATTATGACACCCTCAATATTCCCTCACTGTCCTGTATTGGAAAATAATCCTTTTTTTAAGCATAAAATGTTGTTGCAAGTAAAAACACACAAGTTAAATAGCAGCAATTATAATTAAGATACTGGTCAGCACGCATTTACAAAAAAGCCCATCAGTGAGACTGCAGTTAGTTTTGAAAATAATTGGGCTTGATTGTTTATTTACATGCATTAATTTCAAAGGCCATGTTTTAAGGTTAATAGCAGTCCCTGTCTTAGTTCCCTCCTCATTCCTTTAAGGGGTATTGTGCAACACTACATACAGTAGTTAGATATATAAAAAACAAGCAAGCAATTTGTACGAATATTAAAAACACACTGTTCAAAATTTAACAGAAAAGATATGTTAAAAGAAACATTTTTTCATTCATTACACTGAGTGTGAAATTAACAGCAAGATAACAGCAAGAGCAACCGCAAAATGTTAGGAATTAAGAAACAAGTGAATATATGTGAATATTGCTGGAGGCCTAACTGGCAGTTAGCTTATTTAGCATAATTTAAAGCTTTTGTAATACACATTTGATAGTTCATAAAAAAAAGGGGGTGTTGTGGTGAAGATTCATGTCATCCATTTTAGCCTGTGTGCACTATGGTTCAAAAGTTTAGGGTCGGTATAATTTTTAAATGTCTCTCTTATGCTCACCAAGGCTGCATTTATTTGAACAAAAGTACAGTGAAAACCACTTTAAAATAACTGTTTTCTATTTGAACATATTTTACAATGTAATTTATTCCTGTAATGGCAAAGCTGAATTTTTAGCAGCCATTTCTCCAGTCTTCAGTGTCACATGGTCTTTCAAAAATGCTGATTTGGAACACTTCTTACAACTTCTGGGGTCGTAACAATTATCAATGTTAACAGTTGTGCTGCTTAATATTTTTGTACCTTGATACATTTTTTCAGCATTCTTGATGAACAAAGTTCAAAAGAACAGCATTTAAGTGCATTATAAATGTCTTTACTGTAACTTTTGATCAATTTAATGCCTCCTCGGTGAATAAAAGTATTAATTTTTATTATTATTAAAGTATTAAAAAACAAACTTACTGATGCCAAATTGATAGCCAAACTGATAGCCAAAGCTAGTGTATATGTCAATTGTCACTGTTACTTGTGCCCTTTCCCACAGTATTAAAGTGCTGTATAACATTTGGCCACATAATTGTCCCTAGTGGGTTTTTTTTTCATGTCACAGTTTTGTTCGTCACATTTTTTATCTATTTTCTTTAGGTTTTTTTAAATGATGAAACACTAATGCCCACTGGCTCCAATGTTTTTAAGTTATTTTTGTACTTGAAAAATAATTTGGGGGCATGAAAAAAAACAACAACTAGTCACCAACTTTGATTATAATTCCCATTCTCCTTCCTGTTGTTCTCACAATTATTGTTTGCTACAAGCTCTAAAAGCACTGATGTTGCACTCCCCTGAATTTGCTCTTCTAGGAAATGCAGTTTTTTGCAAGCCTATATACAGGCATATATATATGTCACAGGGAGATAAATGAAGCATGTCAGAGATGATGGAATGTGGAGGGCACAGAGCTGATGCAGAACTGGAAGAGTCTCTTACTGAGCGTGAGGCTGGCACAGGTCAGAACAACACCCGTAACTACTGTGGACGCGATCACCACCAGGATAAATATCAGGGATGGGGATCCGTCTGCCTGGGAGCCCAATGCAACAACTGGTGGATGACGTAAAAAGTGGTGAATTAGAAATATTTCAAACAAATGCTTTTATAGACAAACTTTTAAGGGCAAATGGCCACCGGCTGTTTAGGTACCTAGGCAGGTGACGTTGTCTGGTGCAAGAAACTCATCGATGTCGCACAGGCAGAGGATGAGTCTGGTATCTTCATCTCTCTTACAGCTCTGGGTCTGACAGTGGCTGCAATTTAAATACACCTGGATCTCAGCTTCCCCATGACTCTCCATAGCTAGAACACATACAAATACATCAGTACTGCACAGCACTGCTTCAAAACCCCAGTGCTTCAGTCTAGGGTGTCTTCTTGTAAAAAATTGGGAATCTTGAAATCTGGGGGAAAACAAACAAGATAACAATTCATCTAAATTATCAGGAGTTTAAAGCCCCTATTAAAAAAAAGTTTGATGTGTTTTTGCCTTGAAACCATCTACTGTATATGTTAATATACAGTTGCCAAAATAAACTTCTGGCTGTAAATTAAAAATTTACAGTTTAAAATATTAAATTTAATATAAAACATAAATATTATTGCCAATGTCTACTTAAAAATACAGTTCATAATTAAAGATAAAAATTAATAGTTTATAATAGCATTAATAATTGGTAAATTAACTAGCAACTACTTGCCCTGAACCTTTTTTTAAACTAATCTGTTAAGCATTTTATAAAGTTTGTTAATTAATTAATAATGAAAGTTATCGAAGTAATATCAAAAAGTTGTGCTTGGCCTCACAAGCGACAGTCGGTCTGAATTCTGGCCTTTTAACTCAAAACACACTTGCAGTAATAAACAGTGGCGCCAACTTCAATAAGTCACATAAGGTCTTCTATTATCTACCACAAGTTAAATTTTCTCAATTTCATGTTTATTACTGAATCAGTGTGGATGTGTGCATGGCCTGTTTTCTCAATACAGCCAACTTCTACAAGAAAAACAATCAGTTCTAGTGCATATTGGGTGTATTGAAAAATACTGAAACAATTGGTGGATTTATTTCAGATTTTTTTTCTAGATTTAGTACTGTTTCTGGATTTGTGTAATTAAAGACACATTTTATTAAGAACTTAACACAAACTTTTGAATTTGAGTTTTTTATTATCTTATTTTTTAAGACACTATCATTTCTTATTTAAGATGTCATCTCGCTCTTAAAAATGCTAAACGTCTTACAGATGTAAGGGGTCTGTAAATTTAAGAGCACAACTGTATACCATTATAGACAACCTGGATTAGATAAAAGCTGACCTGCAAGTGGTTGTAGAAATATCTTTCCCATTGGGTGAACAAAAGAGACACCATCTTGTCCATCTGCTGTGATGCCATCAAGAAGGGGCGCATCACCACCTGGGCAAAGGTGACATCAAAATAATACAAAATAAAAAAATCATTAAATCAAACAATCCACGTTGAAAAAAAGACTTGCGCTGCAAATACACATGTGATGATCTAACAATGGCTGAACAACAATCTTCTTTTTAAATGAAACGTCTCGGTTACGTATGGTAACCCTCGTTCCCTGAAGGAGGGAACGGAGACGTCACGTCGGATGACCGACGAATTGGGGATACACCTGAAGATGCATTTCTGCATGAGCATCTTGAACCTGATTCAGCCTGTGAAGGGCCCAATTCAAGATGCGCAGATCCAAGATGGGTCTCAACCCACCGCCTTTCTTGGGTACAATGAAGTAAGGGCTGTAAAAC
>NW_015555763.1:1111602-1123138 GCF_001515605.1 Sinocyclocheilus anshuiensis
CACACACAGGGGTAGTGCAGCCTGTTGTGTGCAACCCACTCGACACGGGAAAACCACCGCCGCTGAAGCGCCGTACCACCAGCACGAGAGCCCACGAAGAGCGTGCTTGACTGTAGTTTTATCACTACGTAGAAGGTCAGGAGCAGAATGATAGAACCGCTCGGCTCCGAAGCGAAAAGCTGAATATGCGTTGCATCTGCTGCCTACTTATACTCACGCTGTAATCAGCAGCAGCTGGATGCAATAATCTCATGCCAATGTGCATTGGCTCGTTTAGTTTACACTCGAAGTGGATTGGTCCCTCTAAGCGAGATCCCAATTCATCGGTCATCCGACGTGACGTCGAGTGTGACCGTCTGAAAGGGAACATCTGCCTCACAAAGCAAGTCATTCTTTGTGATAACTAACAACAGATCTTTGTTTTACGGTATGTGTCAGTAAAAACTCGGGGCAAGGGGTCACTAATAACTCACAATAATTTTGTAACTTTGAACAGAACACGAACTATGATCTAAACCTTGTAGCTTTAGGCTTCTTACATTTCCATATATATTACTTTAAATTGTAATAATACTTCATAATAATATTACTGATTTTTACTGTATTTTTGATCATATAAATGCAGCCTCAGCGAGCATAAGAGTCATGAGTATATGAGCATTTATTTAAAAAACATAAAAATATTTCTGACCCAAAAATGAAATAAAAATGATTTAAAACACAACAAAAGGCTGACAGCTTACTGTGGCCTCAGCCAGAAAAGAGTAACTCCACACATAATTGTGTGTTTGTGATTGTGACATATGTGCAAGTGTTTTTAATCTAACATTTACCTCTGTATCCTCCACCACCGCCTCCAGCGGTGCAAGCGCCCCCTCCTCCCCCAAACCCTCCAAATGTAGCCCATCCCAGCACTGACAGAGCCTCAGGACAGGATGAGCCTCCTTGACCTCCTTCGACAAGAGATTTCCCTGCCCAGGGGAGAGAAGACAGGTCGCTCCATCCACCTCCTCCACCTAAATAAGCACACATAGAAATACAGAAAAAACACATGCACACGTTTACTCAGTGCTGGGCATGTTAGTTTAAAGTGGTTCCACAGAGAAATTTTTTTGGTTTGAGGATGCAAAATTCAGCAAGCTTGTACATACATACATACTATTTATTATTCATTGTCTGCTCTTCTACTTTTTTGGCAGATACAGTGTTGGGAAGGTTACTTTGGAAATGTAATAGGTTACAGATTACAAGTTACCCTATTTAAAATGTAATAAGTAGTGTAACTATTTCAATTACTTTATTATAGTAATGTAACTGGTTACATTTGATTACTTTTTGATTACTTTTCTAACAAATGTTTTTTAACTGTTAATCATTTTGAAACATTTAAACCAGGCAGCGTTAACCTTACAGTAGTATTCAACACTGATTACTGTTAGACTTTCAAAACCTTCAAGTTCATCACTTGAATTAAGATTATAATATTTTAATTTTAAAGCACAGCCACCACAATCAGACTTTAGCACCTCTTTTTACTTTGAGATCGTTCTGAGGTTAAATACAGATTTAAAATCATAACAAGAAATAGTTAATAGCTATATCTGTTTTTGAAAACAAATCTAAAGCTAATATTAAGCATATATATAAAATCAAAAAAGTTATTGAATAAGCATGTGTCATATTCTGTGTCCTAAAATCCTGAAACATTGGTGTCTCATATTTTAGAGACCATTACGCCTATGGGGAGTCCCTACAAGGATAGTGCACCAGACTGTGTGTGTGTGTGTGTGTGTGTGTGTGTGTATGTGTGTGAAAATATTCAGATTTAAGCCCCTTTGTAATCATTAACAATTTCATAAGTAACTGTAATTTAATCACACATTTTTTTCTCAATAACTGATTTATTTTGTAATTAAATTACATAACAGCGTTACATGTAACTAGTTACTCCCCAACACTGGCCAGATATATATGTCTATTAAGTGAGAGCCCAGAACTGGGAACTTTCATACGACAATTCTGCATAAAAAAGCATCCTCCAGATGCCAATCCCACAAAACATAGATCATAACTTAAAGGATTGTCACAAGATAATGTGATCCCGATGGCTAAACTGACAGTATTGTATTGCTGTGAAAAAGCTAGTTGGTAGTTAATGAAATTAGAGAGAGAATTAGAAATAGGGCTGCACGATAAATCGCATGCGATATTTAACGTGCATCGTCAGAAAAGCCGGTTCTGTAATCAGCAGTAAATCCGTGCAGCCCTAATTAGAAAACATTCATAAATGTGGGAGTAGCTGGAATTTGCTGGAATAATGCTTGTCCTTCATCCAAACCACAAGTACAACGAGTACTTGTGGTTCAGATTTGTAATTAGATTTGTAACACGAGTAATTGTTAGTGTTCAAAAAAAGTAATTTCAGTATCATATCACAGTAAACAAGCAGTGACTGAGATATATATATATATAATTATTATTATAATAATTTTTTTTATTGTCATTAGAAGAATACCTGCTGCTCCGGATTTGCCATTGACACCAGGGGCGGATGTTTCATTCTCATATTGTTCCAGAAAAATCTGGTCCAGGCTGCTTTCAGGGTCCTCCAGGTAGGCCTTTCCTCCTCCTCCTGCTGCAATCAGCAAAGGCACTGGTTCCCCGTTCTCCATCTGCCCCCGTGCATCCCAAAAACAACATCAGAGTTACTTTTCATTCAAGTAAAACACAAAGCCTCCAATGTTTCCAGACAGGCCTTCACTTCCATCTGTGTTGCAATTCGGACAACTCCAAATTATTTCAGGATGTCTCAAAAATGCTTGTCTACAACAGGCACTATCAGGCGACGACTGCCGTCCACATGGCTCCCCTTAAGGGGACACACAAGTCTGTGATGGATGTTTTTAAAGGTGTGTTTGAGACAAGAAAACAGGAAGAAAAGAAAGATCTTACCCGATAAATGTATGTGGCTCCCCCACCACCACCTCCGCCCCCTGCCCACTTCAAGGCCGAACCATCGCTGTCAAAACCATCCTCTATCACTGAAGACTCCCCAAGACAGATTTTATGGGTCTGGGGGTTCCTCTGTAGATATAAGAAGAAAACATAGAAATGTAAACAAAGATCTATACATAAATACATTGTAAATAATATGGCAACACAATGGCCAAGTCTGATTTCCTGCTTCACTCACTCCCGGACAGGCATCTTCTCCTTGGTGACCAATTAGGATGTAGAGTATGTCACCTTTCTCCAGTGGGAAGATAGCTGAGATGATGACACCATGTGAGCGCTTGTTATGGTTTTTTGCTCCTTTGCCTCCAGCGGCTCCATAGGCTGAAATCCTAGAAAATGAGGATGTTCCCTTAGTATTCCCAAAGCACTGAATTAACAAACAGAAGGCACACCTGCTATCCCAAAGTACTAATACCCATAAAGAGAGAAAATAATTTGGGGGAAAAAAATCACCTTAAAAAGAAATATATATATACTGAATTCAGGTAAATTTTGACACATTTTGCCACTAAGAAAACTAGGAAAAAAATGTCCCTAATTAACCCAAATTCACCTTACATATAATATTCCCATATACTGTACATATAATTAGACCATAAGTAATCTGTTCAAATGTTCCTCTTTTTAAGGAACATTTGGTGGGAACTGTTTTACATTTTATAAGAACGTATGAGTATTTAAAATAAATTATTTTAATATTTAATCAGATTAATCATGACCATACTGTTTTTAAAGTAAAATATAATAAATCTAACTTATCAATAGATACTAAATCTATAAATCATTGATTCAAGATAATATTTCAGTCATTTGCATTCACTTTATTACACTGTTAATATTACAGCAAATTATTTTAATTTGGAAACAACAAATCTTTATACCATGCTTAATATTACTAATATCACACAGTATTTCATTTACACATGAAAATACAGCTGCCTTAATTTTTTAAAAACGGGGTCTCTCACAAGGGGTTCAACATACTTGAGGGTCCTTGTCATCACACAGTTTGATAATCCATGTATTAATATGTACTATTAATATGCCAGTTAGTATATTAAGCTATTAAGCCATAAATGCGCCCAAAATGATCACCATTAGGCCTGTGATTATACTATCATTTTAATATACTGAATATTCAACCTTAATTAATCCTAGAATGTAAAAGGAAATACTTTAATTCCCCCACATCACTAAGGAAGATAAAACTTCCTGTCTCAAGACAAATATAATTTTTTTGTTATTAAAGCCAGCCAGTGCTTTGGGCACCAAAACAAAAGGATACAATATAAAATAATTCAGTTTGTGAATGAGGGATAGTCTGGGTTAGATCTCTATATTTCAGTCTGGCACCCTGAATGCAATAGTATCACAACATAGTGTTGTATAAGTACATCTGATAGTTATCTGTCATATTTTCCTGTCTCCTGCATCTCCTCTCCTGCATGCCCTTCTTTCGCAGACAGTTTTGGAGTTGTTTTTAATGAGCTCCCATGACTAGCCTTTATAATCACTTTAAATCAGTTCAAAGGCTTGACTACACAGGGGCCAGATTAAGTAAAGTACAGGAAGAGATTTATCTGTGCCTACAGCCAGTGAGTCATGCCTCTCGCTGCCTTTATAAAAGGAGAGACTTTAAGAGACAGAGAGAGAGAGAGAGAGAGTAAGGAACTGTTTACACCTGGTATTAACATGCATCTTACAATTGGATTTTGAGGGTAGAATCTCTGATTTTGAGACTACAAAGATTACATTGACAAAGCACAAAAAAAGTGAAAACTAGTTTATAGTAGCATTCATATTTATTTGAATTGTATGCATTTTGGATGTTGGTCGCAAGCACAGGATGATCTCCACCAGAATTCTTAACTAGCTTAACCAATAAGTCTTATTTTACCAAACAGCTTCTCCAAAAAGTCCATGAGTAGTACCTGTCCAGTACCTGTTTCTGAATCCAAGAATGACTCTAAACCAGAACGATTTCAAGCTTCAGAACTTACTTGTACATGTTGGTAGCTGGAACCCTCCACATCTGAACCCCCTTGAGAGGGCCCTCCTTCCCTACCACCACACTGACATTGCTGTTGCGGTAGGCACTGTCACACTGGGCTTGAGTCGGACCTAGAGGTCCGCTTGCTCCACAGGAAGTAAACCACCATGTTATTTGGGACGCCTCTGAAAATAAAAGACATCGCTTTTTTTGTTTTTTTAATGTTTTCACAACTTACGGTTTTACCATCACAGTAATAAACTGCATTTTAAAACATATTAAAATAGAAAACAGTTGTAATAATAATAAATTGTAATAATATTTGACAATATTACTGTTTTTACTTTATTTTTTTATCAAATAAATGCAGCCATGGTGACCATAAGAGACTTCTTTTACAAACTTACCAACTCCAAACTTACAAACGCTAGTGCATTTTTAAAATGTGCAGGACACAAACCGTACCTGACGCTGAGGGTTCTGGGAGAGGACTGAAGGAGTCTAAATCATGTGGTAGTCCTTGTCCAAGAAGCAGTTCATTTAGATCTAATAAACCAGACGTGAAAGAACGACAAGTAAATAGAGGAACAAAAATGGCATGTTGGAATCAATGAATCCTTGTGTAATTTTATTTTTTCAACTTTTTATTTTTGGTAGTCAAGAGCAGAATTGTATTAGATGCTGGTTTCCCAAATAGTCAAAAGGACTTCCTTGGTCACCCAGGTAAAAAATGAAATACACTTAAGTTGTACTAATATTGATGCACTTATTATATTTTTATTATACTATACTAAGTGCATAATAAATGTGTTGTTTTGGAACAACTTTAAGTATGTGAAGTGCTCTTTAAGATATGTTTAAGATAAACTTTAAGCTAATTGCAATATATTTTCATTTATTTAGTTGTTAAAATGGAACCACTTAAAGTATCTTTAGTGTAATTTAATTGTACTTCTTTGCATTATTTAAAATACACTTATACTTCTTGAACTACAGTTAGAATATATTTTAAGCTTCACTTTAATGTGCTTCTAGAACATTTTAAATAGCATTTCAGCTGATTAGAAATGCATTACCAGTACATTATTAAGCTATTTTTCAGCATTCTAAAATGGTATATTAAAAAGTAATATACAGTCATTAAATTAAAATGTGTAATGTGGTGTTTGGGTTTTGTCTTGTTCATGTTTCATCGTCTTTTATTTTGTAATTGTTTTATGCTGTTTGTGTCATGCTTCCCCATTGTTTGGATCACCTTTGTAAATAAACTGCAGTTGGGTTCTTCACTTCAACTCGCCTTCAGTGGATGATTTCATTACAGAATACACGACCAGCAAAATGAACCCAGCAGATTGCCTAGTTTGTCTCCGACAGGGAGACCTATCCATAGAGGATTACGTGGCTAAATTCTGTGAGCTTTACTATCAGGTAGATTTTAAGGATAGCTTCCTGAAAGACATTTTCCGCTATGGTTTGGACAAAAACATTTCTCATTTAATGCCACGCAATACCCCTCAATGGACTCTTGAAAAATACATTGACTTTGCCTTGTTGCTGGCTGATTCACCCTTCACTGTGGGTGTCATGGAGGAACATGCCACTTCCCCAAAGCCTGTTCACGTCATGCCTGCCAAGCCAAGGTCTGCTCACATCATGTCTGCCAAGCCACAGCCTGCACACGTCATGTCTGCTACGCCAAAGCCTGCTCACGTCATGCCCGCTACTCCAGGACCTGCTCACATCATGCCAGTTAAGTTAAAGTTTACTCATGTCATATCTACCAAGTCAAAGCCTGATCACATCATGTCTGCCAAGCCAGAGTCTGCTAACATCATGTCTGCTACCCCAGGGCCTGCTCACGTCACGTCTGCCAAACCAGAGCCTGCTCACATCATGCTGATTACTCAGGAGATTCTTCACAAGATGGCCGCCACGCCTGAGTCCCTGGCCAAGATGGCCGCCACGGTCAAGTCTGTTCTAGTCAAGTCTGTTCATGTCAAGTCAAGTCTCGGATTATTGTTTGGATCACCTTTGTAAATAAACTGCAGTTGGGTTCTTCACTACGCTCGCCTTCAGTGGATGATTCGTTACAAAATGACACACACTTACACACACTTTCATGTACTATAATGTAGTTTAATGTACTATATCCTGTGTACATTACAACAATAAATTCCTTGAATACATTTAAAACATACAGCAGAGCATATTCAAACTCTTGACCAAAATAATGATAAATTATAAATTAAAATAAAGATCAGTGAAATGCTATAACAGAACTACTTTAATCAATTTGTAGAACATTTCTGTTATACCTGTATTAATGGAAAGTACTCTATGAATATTCCATCACTGAATAAATATGCATAATGCGATTTTCTGCTTAAACATACATAAAGAAGTTACTGAAAATCAATAAAGAGCAAAAGTGAATTTTTTTTACAAACTCAAGTTAAGCCTGCAAATGGCTAAATCAAACAAAGAAACAGAACATTTTAAATGTCACCATCTTCCTCGTAACCTTCAACTCACTTTTCTCTGAGTTTGACTTTTGTTTGAAAGATGCATTTTCTGCATCTGCATCTTTTCTTGCAATTCAGACACTGTGGTATTTGAAATGTGCTTCATCACAGGGTCTGTGAAAGGGAAAATAATTAATCAGTGGTTTTGAGTAGTGTTTTTGAATATATGTATTATAATTTGCATAGATAAGCATTAGAATTTCTTTGACTGTTCTCTGTTCGAAGGTAAAGCTTAGACTACATCCTCATCAAGCTTGACAAGAGTGTCCGTTTTTATCCTCTTGTCTGTCGTCACCATACAGCACTCTCTGTTACATTGAACATAAGGTTAGAAGAGACCCAACATCTCTACAACAGAGGTCCTGAATCCAAAGTTAGCATGACACTTAGAGTCCCAAAAGTCAGAATTAAACCTGTGAGATTCATTGATATGAGAATAAAACATACCACTCTCTTAACTGCTCGTCTCTCTGATCAGATTTCAATTTGATTTCTATTGCAACAGCAACTGATCTGAAAACAACTCATTTTAACTAATATTTCACAGTGAAATTCTCATTTATATTTAATATTTACTTCATTACAATTGTTACAATTACAAATTGAGGGAAAAAATACACAACATAATTAAAATTTTAAAAAAGCATGTTAATGGTGTACATGCTATAACGAAACATTATTCTTTCTGCCAATACATTGGACAATGTTTTTATAACTGTTATATGACAGACAAATGCCAATACCTAGACTTTAAGCAACCATTAGTCTTGCTTAGCCAGACCTTCAGACTGATGGCAGAAAGTCTGGGAACCTTGGCTGCTTTGAATGGCAAGGCCCGCCCAAGAGGCCATATGACTGACAGGTAAAGCAACCAATCACGTTTCGTTTTGTGCCGCCTTATGTTTAGGGGCGTGGAAATGTCCCCACAATAACAGACCGGTGTGTAAAACTCTTGGACTTATTTTAAAGATTCTATGCCGCGAACTTTAAATATTTCACATACTTTTGAAAATCCAGCATTTAGTTGATCCTGATAAGTGCTCATTGTCACAGCTGTAAACATAGGACGGTATATATATATATATATAATACACACACATATATAAATTCTGTAATCAAGTACTCACCTTCATGTTGTTCCAACCCCTTTAAAACTTTCGTTCATCTTCAAAACAAAAACTGATGTATTTTAATGAAATCTGTCAAGAACCAATCAGGTTTTGTAACAGGTGTTACGCATGCACGCCTGAGCTTCTACAAAATCCAATGAGGTTTTGTTTTCGTGCATCACGCCGTAGGTTGAGCTTGTTTGAATTTAGGTACATAAACAAGTCAGTAAATAGTTATTTTAAGCATATCTTTGGAAAAATTATTTATGATGTACTTCAAATGATACGATGATGAAATGCTTGCGGAAAATACATTTAAATAGTAGCCTATTAATATATTATGCTATGTAGCCTATTTAAAAGTAAAATTAAAATGTCTTTGAATTTTATTACAAAACAGCCTAGTATTCTTTTACAAGTACAAACAAGTAAAAGCAGAACAATATATTGATTGTAAGCATGCTTATTACTAAGGTATAGTTGACAACATTATATTTATAATATATGTTGGTACTGTCACGGGGTTGTGGTTGTAGTGAGCGCACGACGAAGGAGTATTTTGTAACCAAAATAACATTAATCCAGGACAAAGAAGACACAGAAACTGAGGGCTTATAAGTAAGGCAAACTAAGGAGCAAATGAGATGATTAATACAACACAGGTGATCAGAATAAACGATGATTAACTAAATGGGAACAGGAACTGAACCAAATAAGGGCAGACAGGAACTAAACAGAAACAAACATGTCTGTAAACATAGGACGGCTTTCTACTACCATGAGGGGGTTTGTGCCTAAGTTGTTCATGGGTGGCGGGAGCTGACCTGGTTTTCTAGTCAGGAAAATAAAATAAAGCAAAGCTGGTTACATGTTACCATCTCAACAGCATACAGTAGTGTGATTGGACTATTACCTGCAAAGCTGATTTGAAAAGCTCGGCTCTGATTGGTCAATTTTAATGTAGCTACTGCACTTAAAAAAAGCTTTCTACTGGCAATGACAAGTAACAGAAATAAAATACTTACCTAGAGTCACAAAATAATGAGGTTCCAAATCTACACATAGACGCTTTAAGAAGCTGGGGGAAAAATAAAGATATAACAATGAATGTTCTATTTAATGTAACAGTTCATATATATACTGTATATATATATATATATATATATATATATCAAGAGCTCCTGTAAAACCACAACAAATTCCTTGTGTTTGCACACACTTAAGTGGTGAATAAAGCTCATTCTGATTCTGATTATAATAAGAAAGCACCCCTACAACAACTTCTACAGGAACTAAACAGAAACAAACATGTGACAGATATCGCCCCCCTCCCAGAAGGCGCGTCCCGCGCCATAACAGTAACATCGGGGAGGGGGGGCTGGTGCAGGACAGGAACAGGGCGGAGACAAGGAAGGCCTCCAGGGCGGATCAGGGAGTTCGGGGTGCCATGGCAGAGCAGGCAGACTAGGAGGCCATGGCGGAGCAGGCAGACTAGGAGGCCATGGCGGATCAGACCATTCAGGAGGCCATGGCGGAGTAGAGAACTCAGGAGGCTGGATGGCTTCCGTGGCCTTGGCCTCACCAGTCGGCCCGGCCACTACGGACGGACCGGAAAGCTAGGAATTCTGGGGGGCGCTCTGGAGGAGTGGGCACTTTCGAGGAGCGGGCTCTGGAGGGTGCTTTCGAGGAGTGGGCACTGGAGGAGCGGAGTTCGCTAACACAGGGGGCTCAGGGGACGAAGGAGGGCTGGACGGGACCAGCAGAGACGAAGGAGACTCAGGAGACGAAGGAGCGAACTCTGGAGAGAGGATAGGGGCAGAGAACTCGGGAGTTAGTGGCATGTCCAAAAGCGCTGAGAGGCCAGCGGCCGGCAGACTTGCATCAGCGGAGACCGGCGGATTTGCATCTGCGGCGGCCAGCGGGCTTGAGAATGCCGCGGCATGGCGAACTTACATCAGCAGAGGCCGGCGAACTTAAGTCAGCGGAGGATGGCGGTCCTGGGCTGAGGATGAGGGAGGAGCTTCTGAGGACTCTGGGAATGGTGAGCTGGAGCATCCACATGCTTCCGGATGGGAGGAGGATGAGGATCCTCCACATCTACAAGGAACTTGGAACCACTTATCTTTAGAACATAATTTAGAAAGTCCGCTACAGGTCTGTGGCAATCGTCCGGAGTCAAAAAACTAAACAAATTATCATCTTTTAGTCCCATCCGGAAGCACGCATTAAGCATGGAGTCGCTCCAACTCACCAGATGTATTAGGCTCAGAAACTCCTCCACATACTGCTCCAAAGGCTGTCCCTCCTGCTGGATATCAAGGAGGAAATCCTCAGCCCAGTTCATCTCTTGTTTTGAGGTCCTGGATTCTGTCACGGGGTTGTGGTTGTAGTGAGCGCACGACGAAGGAGTAGGAGTAAAGGAGTATTTTTAATCAGCATCAACCACATAAACCATTGAAAATAACATTAATCCAGGACAAAGAAGACACAGAAACTGAGGGCTTATAAGGAAGGCAAACTAAGGAGCAAATGAGATGATTAATACAACACAGGTGATCAGAATAAACGATGATTAACTAAATGGGAACAGGAACTGAACCAAATAAGGGCAGACAGGAACTAAACAGAAACAAACATGTGACAGGTACAATGTAAGAATACATTTGCTTATTTTATAGCTATAGTGTATTTATGTGAGTGAATTAAAAGGGTCCTATTATGCTCTTTTACAAAGTCTTGATTTTGTTTTGGGGGTGTACTAGAACAGGCTCTCATACTAGGTTGTTCGAAAAACACATTATTTTTCACATATTTTACATTATTACAACACCTCTCTCCACAGTCTGGCATGAACGGCTCCAATAGTTCCTGTATCAAATGAAGGCCCGCCTTCTGAAATA
>NW_015555763.1:1123260-1123770 GCF_001515605.1 Sinocyclocheilus anshuiensis
AAGTTCGTCTGCCTTGGGAAAGCTAGCGTGTCTCCGACATAGTGATAACACTCGTTGCCTTCTCTAGTGCGGCTCAACCAGGTCTCATCCCATTCGTCGATATTTGTGATCTCAAATCCCGGAAAATATGCGCTGTAGTCCAAACGAGTCGTTCGTTGTAGTTTTTGAAAAGTGATTTCTGTTAAATACAATATCTCCTTTTGAAGTGGACTTTGAACTTTGTAACTTTGCAGATCTTGCAGATCTTCAAACAGCAACATCACAGCCTAACTAAAGTTGAAAAAGTGAATAAGCATAATAGGACCCATAGGACCCCCGAACATCATTGGTAATGTTATTGTTTTAGTGATTATGCAAACAAAAAGTAATTTTATTTTTGTTCTTTGTTGATTTTTATATATATAACTTGGTGAAGTGATTTATGTGTCAGTACTTTTTTGAACATCTCCAGCACATTTTAACAATACCGTGATAATACTGATAACCGTGATCATTTTGGTCACTATAATC
>NW_015555763.1:1126384-1131689 GCF_001515605.1 Sinocyclocheilus anshuiensis
TTGTTCGAAAAACACATTATTTTTCACATATTTTACATTATTACAACACCTCTCTCCACAGTCTGGCATGAACGACTCGAATAGTTCCTGTATCAAATGAAGGCCCGCCTTCTGAAATATGAAATGTGCTGTGATTGGTTAGCTGGGCCAGTGTATGTTGTGATTGGCAGCACTCGGCGCCTGGTCGGGAAATGTCATGCCCCTTACCATAGCCGCCTGCAAGCTTCAGTGTAAATATTGCATCAAAATCAAATCAATTTGAGCGCGATTTAAACCCGAATGATTGTAACCAGTCTAAGTTCGTCTGCCTTGGGAAAGCTAGCGTGTCTCCGACATAGTATAACACTTGTTGCCTTCTCTAGTGCAGCTCAACCAGGTCTCATCCCATTCGTCGATATTTGTGATATCACAAATCCCGGAAAATATGCGTTGTAGTCCGAACGAGTTGTTCGTTGTAGTTTTTGGTTAAATAAAATATCTCCTTTTGAAGTGGACTTTGAACTTTGTAACTTTGCAGATCTTTTTTATGCTCAAACAGCAACATCACAGCCTAACTAAAGTTGAAAAAGTGAATAAGCATAATAGGACCCCTTTAATATACTTTATGAAATATATAAAAATGTTACAAATGTTTTTCAAGATATCTTCCTTTTGAAAAGCAGGCTGAAGCACATGTTCATTACATTAGTATTTGAAATATATTGCATTAGGTCTACATATGGTTTATAAATAAGATACATATACTTTAAACCCACTAAAATCTGTATAATTTTACTATGTTCTTACACAAAGTAAACTTTAAGTGAGAGTAAAATAAAAATGTTTTCCGTAAATACACTAAAATGTCACAAAAGTATGCTTGTGCTTTAGCATATTTCTTAAAAGTGTAACTAAGCATATATTTGATAGACAATTTTTGCTGGTGAACAACATGGCTATGCTAGTCTATCAGTCAGATAGAACTAGATAGCCACTAAGCCAGCACAAACCAGGATAAAACAGCCTAGACCAGCATGGACATTCCTGCTGGTCTAAACTGATCCTTTCAACAGGGTTGACATACTGTAATGGGGTGATGAGAGGGGAGCAGGAAATGTCATAAGCTAGATTCATACTGGCATTACCTACAAAACTACTAAGCCAGAGTGCTTACATTTTCAACCATTTACATGTTTATTCTTTCTCCTATATTTCAGATTAACCAAAGATCAACAAAAAAGAACATTTAGGTTAAAGAGAGAATTCAAGCCCTCCAAAGTCCATGGCTTTTATTGGATGAGATTTGAAGGTGTTGAGTGACCACAGACCATGACAAAGACAATACGACAGCAAGAGGAGGACTAAATAGAAAGCTAAAGATGATATTTAGTGAGCAGATGGCTCAGGAATTTCTCAAAATCACAGATTATGGGAAATGAAGTTAACGAGGATAGTAAATCTAGACTTTCACAAGTCTAGAACGTCAATTAACAGGCTCATCAATTCCTGCGGTCAACCGTGGCATGGAAAGAAACCTGATTCTGAATATCTATAAATGCTAGTTAGAAAAGCAGAAAGTCTATTGTTGGCATTTTTACGACAGTTGCGGATTGCGAGATAGGAGGTCCTCTTATCACTTCTCTCATCCTTCAAAACAAATCAAGCAGAATCTATATCAACCGTGTTATGAGAACCATCTCCCACTGCTAACTGGAGACAGCGGTTAGACATCATGTGTGCACATCACATCTTACATTCTCTGTCTGTCTTACTAAATACAAAATTTTATGAAAACGCCCTATCATTGAGTGCTTGGATGCAATTTGCGCGAGTTTAAAACTGCGCTGTGGTCAATAAAATTTTGCACCAAGGATGAACAAATGGACCATTATTCTGCCAGAAATGAGTGTTTGTGTGCATACTTATGTGTACATGTGTGAGGCAGAAAGGTTACCTGTGTCAAAACATGTTGCACTTAATGAAATGTCATCCAGTGCAATATCCGCCTTAGATCCAGAAGTCCAGAAGGTCTGCACTTTAAGATGGAAGCTGTGCTCAAAGCAAATTATAAATAATTTTAGAATAAGAGCAAAGGTGAAATCTGATTTGTTAATGTAAACATAGACATTTAATGAAATAAAATAACTCAAATACAGGTCAACAATTCCACTCTAAGCAGGGTAAGAAGTTCTTCTGGGTAAGATGCCTCCTCCTAATTTTTAATTTAATTGTCAGGAATTCACATCTACTTAGTAAATGTTTTATTTTGATTGTTTGTATTTTAAAATTGTAATGTTAATTGTACATTTTTATGATTACTTTTAGCTTATCCTCAACTCATAAACCCCTTGCAGTTCCCTCACGAAAATTTGTTTGTAAATAAATAGTCAAAATGCAAAATTTAATCATATATTTGATTTAGGAATTTTACATCAATACACTTTTTTTTTTTTTTTTTAATCTAAAGAAAGCCTTAAAATTAAATGATTCGATTATAAGTCTATGAAAATCAAATAACAGCTGAGATAAGATGCCCCTGATGGTTTCTTTAACCAGATAGGGGATTCTTTTAACCCAGAACTGGGACAGAATGGTCTCTTTATATGTTTTTGTGCAAAAACGATCCTGTACATGCTAAACATATCCAAGTATATTACATACATTGTTACAGTTAAAATTCACATTATATATAAGGGGGAAGTTTTACCCCATCTTCCTTTACACTAAATATCCATACTCTTGGGGATTAATAAAAGTATTTTTCTGTCTGTTTACACATCCATCCAATCATCTCACCCTTTTAAGATCTCTGTAATCGGCAGAGTGATCTCTTGCCAGGCGTCCTTCCAGTGTCCGGATCTCTCCCAAATCAGTGGAGACGCTGACATTCCATTCTCCACCACTGACAGGAGCACCGTTCCATTGAAGTCCCCGTACAGGTACAGAGAGAACTGCAACTGCACAGAAAAATCAGCAGTTGAGCGTCTGCTGCAAGACCAGATGTCTCATAAAAATATCTTATTCATGGAAAATCAAGTGTAAAATTGAAACTTTGGCTGCATGTATTGTTACTCTGTGTAAGCTATTTGTAAATATGCTGTACAGATGTGTCCCCATTTTTCATGGACAATTAACTTGAAATCTGCCCATAAAGCAGTCTCAGAATCCAAACATTGTGGCATAGGAAAACCATGATTTTATGTGAACAGTCATACATACACTACTGCTCATAAAGGTCGAGTCAGTAATTATTTAAAAAAAAAAAGAAATTAATACTTTCAGCAAGGATGCATAAAATTTATCAAAAGTGACCGTAAAGAGATTTATAATATTAAATCTAATATAAAAGATTTCTATTTCAAATAAATGCTGAAGATTGGAGTAATGGCTGCTGAAAATTCAGCTTTGCCATCACATGAATAAATAACACGTTAAAATATATTAAAATAGAAAACAGTTACTTTAAATTGTAATAATATTTCACAATACTGCTAGTTTTGGATCAAATAAATGTAGCCTTGGTGAGCATGAGAGACTTCTTTCAACAAAAAAACATCTTTAAAAAAATCTGACAGACCCTTAAAAAAATCGTAGTCTTTGACTGTCAACATAAACTCTTACCTGACAGTCCTGACTGGATATAGTTGAAGGGAGAGCTGGGCTTTGAACCAACGCCTCACTTTCATCCCTGCGACCTCTGGCCTTTAAGAAAAGAAAGTGCCCTGAGGCGAGAAAGGATCAGTACTCTGTAGAGTGCTCGGATATGCTTACAAGACAAAAAAACTTAATAGGCGAAGTTGGAAAATATCTTCAAAATGGGCGTTTAAAGTCTCCCAACACAGTGCAGACAATTTTTTTACAGAGGTAGAATTTCTCATCCCCACAAATAAACAGTTTATGTCTTTTTTTTTTTCAAGGGAACATTTAACTTTAGCGAGTTGGAATACAACTAATCAGCCATAAAGTGGACTTGGACACCTGTGCTGTGGATTTGAGATTTAGTCTTGCATCATTCTACAAATAAATCACACTATAATACAGCACTGTTCTCCTGCAGCCTGTAAATCAGGAAAGACTCCTCCCAAGGATAACATTTCTATCTAAATCACAGGTGCCACTAAAACATCATGAAAATAGTTTTCCTTCAAATATTTTGGATTCCCATGTCTTGAAAAATCCCATTGTGACTAAAACTAAAAGCATTGTGAAAAGACATTTAAAAGATAGTCTTTTTATACACATGGGTCTCCTATTTGTCCCCGTCTCAAAGTTGTTATATTAATCTGATGAGAATCCAACAGTTTTGCCAAAAAAAAGTTTTGTTGAAAGAAGATGTTTCACATTTACCTTGAGTGTTTTGCAGAGTTGTGCCCAGTAGATCTGTGTCTTCAGTCAGCTGTTGTCCACTAACTAGTCTCCAGGAGGACTGTGAATCAGCCACTGACCATCCACAGGATCCCAACTCAAATGAACAGTATGAGCCCAAAGGTAAGGAGTCTGCAAAGACATTCAGCAAATTATGAAATGTCTGACAAATCTGTATGCACAAAATACAACTGACTGTGTCTGCAAATATTAGCAGAGCTTTAAAAGCTCGTCAGAGATATATTACATTTCTTCCTTCCATTTATCCATTAAGTCCACTAAAATGTAGTTAGCTAAATCAACAAAGCTGGTGTAGTTTGATTTTCCAGTTTGTTCAATTCAGCTTTAAGCCCAGGTGCTGTATAGAACAAAGTCTGTTTTTCAGCAATCTGATACGGTAATAAAAAAAGTGTTCCAGTATTACATAATTCCAACATCATTTACTTCCAGTAATAAACAAACCACATTTAGTTTAAAGAACAGTAATACTATAAAATATTGTTAAAATACAAAATATAATATATTTTACAATGTTTACTATTTTAATAGATTTCAGTGTCACATGATCCAGCAGAAATCATTCTAATAGGATTTGCTGCTCAAGAATCATTTCTTATTATTATCAGTGTTGGTAGGACAACAATATACAACAGAATGAATTATGAAAAGTACTAAACAAATAAACAGAATGGCAAATTATTAATCAAATGCTGTTTATTGCTGTTTAAATTATTTATCGTCACATGTTACTGGCTTTTATTTTTCATGCTGAACAAGTAGCTAATCAAACTTTTAGGGTTCTTTTGTTAATTCCAGAATAATTAACAGACTATTTATGCAATGTGTGTAGCAGATAAATCTTTAATACATTTTAATAGACTGCCTGTAAATTTGGTTCCCTTTCATGGGAACTTCGAACTGCGTCCTCTAGGGGTCGCTATGGGGGAACGCCTCGTCAGGA
>NW_015555763.1:1131795-1151326 GCF_001515605.1 Sinocyclocheilus anshuiensis
GCATCCGTGTCGTCGCTATTTGACACCTGATGACACACACGATCTCTGCGTTTTGTGTTTGGGCGAGGAGCACGCACGCGACGTCCTTGAGGGGGCGATTTGCATGCATTGTGAGCGTTTTTCGATGAAAAAGCTCCACTCTCGTTTGTCTCTTTTTTCGAGGAAAGAGGGGCAGCCATCTGCTTCCCGCGATTCAGGACCCACCGTTGCTGAGGCACGGAAGGGATTGAGGTCGTGGGGATCGCAGGTGGATCTGGCCGATGAGTTTGAGGGGGGGTTTCCCTTTCACGATCGTCGGCTGTGCACGAGAGTAAGCCGCTGGAGGATGATGTTATTTCATTAACATTGTCTGATTCAGGGGCCAGTGCTCTGCTGGGATCAGCCCAGCAAAAGCAGGAAGTGTCTGAGGAGGGCTGCGGACGCAAGCTTCAGACGAAGAAGTGAATGATGTGTGCTCCCGGCGCCTATTTATACTATAGTCGCACCGGTAGTGACGTCATGGCTGTCGCCGGCCAACGAGTTGGTGTTTTTTCAATGTATGCTTCAGACACGGGTCACGACGAGGCGTTCCCCCATAGCGACCCCTAGAGGACGCAATGTCTCGTTCCCTACTCAGGGAACCATGGTTACATAAGTAACCTGAGACGATTTCTTTGTTCTCACCTTTTTTATCTTTGTGGATTACACTGTGCCTGTGCTGTGTGCCAAATATCACCATCTACAAAGTTCTTTGTACACAGACAATAATTATAAATCATCTAAGCATAGTATAAATGTTAATGGAGATTAAATAAATCAATAAATATGCAAATAGTTTTCCTAGAGGAAAGCAAACACTCATGATATCAGGCCTTTTATGCAGCTCTTTACTCAGTGAAAAACTTTGACAGAGCAGGTTTGCTAATCCAGCGCCTCCGGTGAAAGGATTAGAAATTTATCATGGCCTTAAGAATTAATACAGCTAATGTGAGTGACACACAGCCAGCCAGTTACTCAGCGGCACCCTCTTATATCGCCCTGTCACACTGCTGTTCATAATTTAATTGAACACTCTCAACGAAATGCAAATTGGCAAGAATGACCTTGCAAATCTTACGGATTTATAGCTTAAAGGCCACCTTTTAAAGAAATGCTTCGATTATCATAAACTGAATGAATGGATTGGTGAGAAGTAGCCCGTTCTCTACATTTAAAATAACCAAAACATGATTAAAAATTGCCTTTTTTAAAGGCTAAAGAGCTCCACACAAACTAAATGGTCTTAAGTGTGCAAAAGTGATTGCATTAAACCTTGAAAAAGGATACAATTTTGAGTGTGGGGAGCTCACAATTACTGACAGACTGAAAAGGCAAGGCAAGGCAAGGCAAGTTTATTTATATAGCACATTTCATACACAATGGTAATTCAAAGTGCTTTACATAAAAGAAAAGAAAAACATAATCACAAGAATAAAACAAGGAATTTAAAAACTTTGAAAATTATTTAAAAAATTGATTTAAGAGGTTTAAAATGAATTTAAGATAAACAGATAAACAGAAACAATGCATCTTCATGGCTTATAAAATATTTAAAATCTTTTATTTCACTCACTGCATATTAAGCCCTCATCTTCCCCTTGTGGACAGTCAGTATGAAAATCACGCACTCTTCGCTTCTCAATGCAGCCTCCAGAATGACAGTGAAGTGATGAGTCTTTCTCACAGTCTGAACCTAAATCCAAATAATCATCACCTGCAGAAAGCCACAGAAAACCATAAAGATTTTGTTCAAATGGGCCACATAAAGATAGAAGAATAATATTCACTGCATTCATTTAAATAATTTAATATAGAATATTAAATAAAAAAACGCAATGGGCACAATAAACAGTTTCCATTTCATAGTGATAAAGTAGAAATGCTCTACAGATGCAAGTAACACATACAGTAACCTCAAAACACGTTTGAGTTTGATAATATTTGAGAATAATTAATAAGCCGTTACCCATGACACAATCCTTCAGCTCCAGCGAATCAAATGCCAGAAATCCGACTTCATGGCTGCTACAGGAAGAGTACTGCACTGTCACCTGGAAAGGCTCATCTAACTGGCCAATCACAGCCTCCAGCACCTCCCACTGTTGCCTGGGACACACAAAAAGAAATGCTTTTAACAAACATTTCAATTTTAGATCAGCTCAAAGGATTCAACACATAATGGATGCACAAGGTCGAAATTATTCTTAAGTATATGACTAATTTGTATCATACACCACACTCCATGCGGTAACCTCTATTAGGCCCAGATCAATATAGCCAAATGCAGAAAGTAAAACTATATTAGCTACGTCATGATAATACTGGCTTGTTCCAAATTGCATTGCATCACCATCTATTCCTAGCTCTCTGTCAGAACCAATTACGCCAAAAGAAACATCAGGTCCTACTTTTAGAAACGAAATGCTTTCATCCATCTTCTACGTGATGTGCCCAGCATAAGAAAATCAATACCAACTACATATCCATAACAAAAGTCTTTTGGTTGGCATTTGTTTCTTGTGGGTACAGAATGCTGCTTTACACTCTTCTGTGTGAAAGTAAAGTGCATATGTCATTGCTCTTTTGTTTATTTTCAAAATTGGCACTGAAAATGTTGTGGTCTGTCAATCAGATCTGTTATGACATCACCATTATATTTAGATATAGCTGTATGATATATATATATATATATAAATATACATTTGGGGTCAGATTTGTTTTTAAAGAAATTAATACTTTTATTCAGCAAGGAAAGGATGCATTAAATCAATCAAAAATGACAGTAAAGACTTTCATGTTGTTACAAAATATATATTTCAAATAAACATAGTTCTTTTGAGCTTTCTATTCATCAAGTAATTAATCAAAGAAAACATATTTAAATATAATGGTTTCCACAAAAATATAAAGCAGCACAACTGTTTTCAACATTGTTGATAATAAGAAATGTTTCTTGAGCTCCAAATCATGTGACACTAAAGAATGGAGTAATGACTGCTGAAAATTCAGCTTTGCAATTACAGAAATAAATTATATCTTAAAACATATTCAAATAGAAAACAGTTATTTTAAATTGTAATACTATTTCACAATATTACTGTTTCTACTGTATTTTTGATTAAATAAATGCAGCCTTGATGAGAAGTAAAAAAAAACTGGGGACCACTGTAACTGTTGTGACTTTCCATTTCTGTAATTTTCAAATTGCTTCAAGTTTGAGGCAATTCAATGAATGTCTCACCTGCCAGTTCCTTGTTCTTTGACTGTAAGGGCTATAGGTTTGATGACGGAGTGGTCAGTGTGTTTCACAAAGGCGGATATGTTTCCTGTATGTGGTTCCGGTTGGAAACGAGCGAGACGAAGACGACAAAGTGGCCCACGGCTGAGCACTACAGGACTGGTCATGTGAAAACTACATCTGCCAGCAGCGAAATGAGTTAAGGTGGGCTTTAGTAACAGAAAATGACCTGTTGAAAGACAGAAAGCTCTTACTGAACTGCCAATGATTATACAGACACAACTGATTAATTGAAAAAAAAAGGTCCACCAGCTATGGTTTGATCTGAATTGAGTGTCAAAGTATAATGAAGTTATTAATCATACCTTCAGATTTTCCAGTGGAATAATCTTTGATTGGTTGGACACCCCGTCTATTGGATCTGTGTTGCTGTGGTGATGTGACATACCAGTCCCCTCCAGCACTGTGATTGGATAACGTCCAAGAACATGGAGATTCAAAATCACAGAAGGAAACTGAGGATGGATGAAGTAACAATATATTAGCAGTTTAAAGGGACTCAAACTGCAGTGGCACAATAATGACTTAAACTTTAAATGCAGGACCAGCTGTAATAGACGTACTAATCAAAATAGAGAAAAGATTCATACGTCTGAATATGTGGAACTCTAAAGTTAGGATAACATATATATCAGCAACACACAGGCAGATCTGGCCTAACTTCGAAAAAATAAACACTGAATAAGACTATATGGAAACACAAAACAAAACTATTTTGCAGAAAGACCAGAGGGAAAATAATTCTTACAGTATTTAGCTACATTGTGCATAAAGTACATAGTTACTTAAATTATGTGAAGTATGTGTGTAAATATTAATCATGTTAATATGATTAATATTATTAATATAATATTATAATGTTATTAAATTATTATTAATATTTTAAAAAATTCACATCAACACATAGAAAATCATTCAGAAATCTTTCTAATATGCTGATTTGGTAACATTACTGTATTATTATCAATGTTGAACAGTTGTTCTGCTTAATATTTTTGTGGAAACTGTGACATTTTTTTTCAGGATTATGTGATGAATCCAATGTTCAAAAGGACAGCATTTAAAATAGCATAGCATTTGAAATAGTTTTTATTTATTTATTTATTTTAAAGGGGTCATATGATGCTTTTTTAAAGATCATTATTTTGTGTATTTGGTGTAACACTTATAATCAGGGTCGTCTTATATTTGGGCCAATACGGTACTTTATTCTCAAATTTTTAATGTTAACAACATCAGCATTGCATGACTATGAGTAGTGTGTATAAGTGAGTAGATTTCAATTTCTGTACAGTCTAATCTCTAATTGTCATACTCTTCGAATTTCATATTAAGAAATTCTTTTAACCCAAAAAGCAAATTATGCTCTCTTCGAACTGGCTGCCTTTAAAATACAAATCTTGTGTAATCCCAGGCTATCTGTAATCAGAAGCACATTTAAAACTGGAATATAATTTAATTTCATTCACATGTTTTTCATAAACACATAATCCTTTCTGGATTACAATCCGCCATCAAAATGATATATTTAATTATTCTGGCTGCTGTGAGAAAAGGCTATAAACGATCCGCCACCTGCAGGATCCTCACATGCGATAGCCCACTAGCCGAGACAACTTCTTTATGTTTACAGACGTGACGCAGCGGCATGCTCGAATCCGCGAAAACCTACCTGTACCACTCAAATTAGAAAACATTATTATAAACTGACCGTTGTGAATCGTGCTAAAGTAAGGCGATAGTTTCGAACACTGGCTGGTTATGTACTTGCTCAAAAATGTGACCCTGGACCACAAGACCACAGTCATAAGGGTCCATTTTTCGAGATTTATACATCATCTGAAAGCTGAATAAATGAGCTTTCCATTGATGTATGGTTTGTTAGGATAGGGCAATATTTGGCCGAGATACAACTATTTGAAAATCTGGAATCTGATGGTGCAAAAAAATCTAAATATTGAGAAAATCGCCTTTAAAATTGTCCAAATTAAGTTCTTAGCAGTGCATATTGCTAATTACAAATTAAGTTTTAATATATTTACGGAAGGAAATTATCTTCATGGAACATGATCTTTACTTAATATCCTAATGATTTTTGACATAAAAGAAAAATCAATCATTTTGACCCATACAATGTATTTTTGGCTATTACTACAAATATACCCCAGTGACTTTTGTGGTCCAGGGTCACATATTGATTTCGGATCATTTTTAACCAAAAAAAGTTACGGACTGCAGCTTTAAGTTAGATAGTTGCATTATTAATGTTGAATGAATGTTTACTGTTACTTTAGGCCAATTAAATGTATCCTTGCTGAATAAAAGAAGTATTGTAGGGTACTATAATGTGCATGTATATACACACGTGTGTGTGTGTGTGCATGTGTGTGTTTGTCACACATTTGATACAGGTGCTGTCAGGACGAGGTTATCACTGCGCGCAGTGTGTGTGTGTGTGTGTGTGTGTGTGTGTGTGTTTGTGTGTGTGTTGTACATTGAATTCCCTAAAACTACCCTTTCAAATATTATATGTCAATAATTAAGAAAAAAGCAAATTTGTTTGTAAACAGATACAGAAAGATATTGGATCCAGTGGTAGGATCACAATGAAATGGCCTCAGGAGAAATGTAATTAAACTGTTTTTTTACTCCCTATTCCTCTAAAGTACATCCAAAAATGCAAAACTTTATAATAAAATTAAATAATCAGGACAAGGGTATGTCAGTTTGGACAAGAGAAGGAATATCTTGAGGGCTTTCTGTTTGCCATCAGGCATTCCAATGGAAAAACACAGAAAAGTTGTCTTTGGAATCATGTAACGCTATTGATGAAGAGAGACCGCAATGAGGGAAACCACAAAGCCCCTCTGACATTCAACTGAAACATCCCAACGGGAAGTGCCCTGGGTGGAATACTTAACCAGATCAATATTTCTTCTCTGTTCAATGTGGTGACTTGCAATGACAAACTCCATTTAGGAGAAGAAAACAACTGCAAAACAAACTGCTGAAGGAAAAGGGAACAAATAAATAATCAGTGTTTTACGTTCTGGACTGGAGTCGAGAGGATTTGGATGTGCTGGATCTTCTACTGCTCTTTCCAACAGAGCACAACTGCTCCTGACAACTGAGGAAAGACAAGAAGAATAAAAGTCAAACGCACCATCAGAGAAAGTCCTTGTTCTCTTATGACATGATTTAATAAATAATAGGACCAGTTAGTTTTAAGAACTGTGGCTTCAAATGAAACCTTGAGATGAAAGAACCAACATTTTCGACTGAAGACCATTGATTTTGATTAGATTATCTCTATGCTCAAGGCCAAAAAAAAGGAAGCTTTATGACATTTTATGATCTGGATAGTGGTTTTGCCTAAAGGCAACATTTTGCCCAGTTTTTGTGTTTTTTTGTGCATTTATTTAGAACAGCTGAATGCAATGCTGAGTGTTCTAACAATCAGCAAACATTCATTTTATCAGCTAACATTCATCATCAGCACCCATGGCTATTCTTATGTGTAAAATAAATCAATTAATTAAAACATAAAATTAAACATTGAGCAATACACATTAATATTATATATATTTTCATTTTTGTTTTTATAAGTTAAACACAACTTTTTGTTTTGCATAGGACCTTAGGATCTTACTTTAGTCTTTAGTCTGTAAAGTTTGCCCTCCTAAAACAACAGAGCTGTTTCAAAAAGGTTTTGGATGAGCGCTGGATTGTGACTGACTGAGGTGGACCACATTTCAAGTTATGTAATTTATTATAACAGCACTTTAAAAGAAAAATAATAAAATATCAGTGTTTCTTCTTGCAGATAGTGGCACATTCCAGGAAAAAAATTCTCTCTACAGGCATGAAGATGTTCAGCATTTTGTTTTAGGCATTTTACCACAAGCCATTTACTTTATTTTAAGATCTAGAGAGGTTGCCATAGCAAAGTAAAAGAAGGAAAAGGGAAACTCTGTCTGTTCCATTATTAAAACAAAAACATTTGATGAAAGTTCATTATCACAGCAATGGCTCATTATAGTGTGCCAAAATCTGCTCTGTAATGAATATGCTTTGCCAATTATGACCCACACTTACACAATCGCTGGTGTACACTATTCCTGTCATGTCCCAGACCTAAACCAGATCTGTTTGATGAGGTTCAAAATGAACTTCTCCTTCCACTAAAATATTCCCTTGATTTCAATGGTGTCAACTGTGAGTTAACAAGAAAAGCTTCTGACGGAATGCTAATGAAGATGGGAAGCCATACAGCAGGATTTACAAAAACATATCAGTGATTGTAATGTTCAGATAAAGATTATTAGACAAAGTTTGCAAACAAGATACTGTACAATCAGCATTTTTTTATATTTAAAATGGTAAATAGCAGATAAGTTCGTCATTCCGTTTTAAAAGCCAATCTTTCTGGAAACATCTGTGAATCTTTTAAACAGCTGACACTAAAGTTTGGTAGCAGAGCCTGAGAAATCGAAATACTGTAAACTGTATTTTTAAATCCAGTAAAATGCCAAATGATTCATACAAAAAAATCCTTCACCAATCAATGGTCATGGTACATTCTGCACAAGAGCAAACCACTTACAAAAAAAGTGCCATTCCAAATCAAACACATGACGTTATAACCAATGGCATGAGTGAAACAATGGCTTCCTTTTCATCTGAGCGTTTCAAGTATGGAAATAAACTGCCTGGTATGACTCTTAAAAAAGAATCAGCAAGGCAAATTTTAGCAACAAAGGAGACTGAAGGACTCAAATGGTCAAAAGGTCAAGATTCACAAATGCTCAATCACAATCAGAGCCAATAGCCAATGGGAAATTTATCATGTGACAAAATCATGTGATTTACTGCTAAAATATACGAACAGATTCGTTTTAAGTTTTAAGTCAGCCTAAAGGTCGTCACACACAAAGTCAACGGACAGCCATCTGTGAATGTTAGGCCGTCAATGAGTGTCTGTCAGCACAGTTTTCAGTGTGCTCCCCACCGTTGGTTTTCATAACGACACCTGCTGATATATACAGTTACTTCCTCTCACCTCTTCTTCAGCCGCAGAATGTGCTAGTTGGCCATTGGCTGTAGTCGTTGCAGTTTATTCAAGTGCAACTTTGTAGCCCTGCATGTATGGTGATGAAAGCCAAAATATTAAACGCCATGGATGAATATTCACTGAGTAATCCACTATTTTGTAGAGGGTAGTCAAAATGAAAAATTTCACCTGAGATTCGGAGCCAAACTACAGGGGCGTAAAAAAGACTTTAGAAAGATTGCAGCAACATTATATTATTTTTACACTGAGATTGGTAAGCCTCTTAGTAAAATCTGTTGACTTTAGCAGTCTTTGTTGCAATATATATTCCAGTGGTGACCATTGAAAAATGGGGGGAAAGCACTTTTCAAGATTTTTCTCCAAAGTTTGCTTGTCTGTAACTCAAGAGGTATTAAAGATACCTTAATGCCCTTTTAGATTTTGGGTCTTAACAAACCTTCTTTTTGGCATCTTCATTTTTAAGGCCCTATAAAGTTCCGTTCCAGAGATATTGCAATCGCAATATGGATCCAGGAGTAAATCGTTAAATTATACACATTTTCAGTGGTCAAAAAACAAATGTGGGTCACTGTGCATTCAGCTAATACTTTATTTCTTTTAATGAGGAAGGTCTGAAGAACAAATAATGTTAAAACTCGAAATGTATCTTGTTTACCTCTATCAAAACATCTGCATATAACATACCTGTCTGAATGCCATATAAATATTATTTTTTCAAAGTTTGCATGATTGTAACTCGAGAAGTATTAAAGATATCTGAATATAATTTTAGATTCTGGTTTTTAATACAACTTTTCTTTTGGAATCCTCATTTTCAAGGTCTTAATGTATGTGGTTCCGTCCCAAACATATGGGGAGCCCAATGTGACTCAATGTCCAATTTGCTGAATTTGACCAATTTTCAGTGTTTGAAAAACAACCTCTGGTTGAGTTAACACAGAATGACCCTGAAGTATGAATATAAAAATATGAATATCTGCACTTCTGTGATGACCCAATAAATCATAAACAGTAAACCATGTTGGGTTTTTCAGTGAAGGTTAAAACTAAGAAATCCAAAGCCATTACATGGAAATCCCCAGACTAAGGAATCTCTCATGTGTATTTCTTTACACATTTCTAATGACTCAAGATTTTAGTTGTAAACTCAAGTTAACCTGCTTTCATCTAGGTGGTCCGTCCTTCAGCAGGAGCAACTTATTTGCACTTATTTCTCTCTGCCAAGAGAGCACTCTGTGTATGATTTGCATGTGCGACAGTCCTCTGATTCGTATCCAAGTGGTGAAGCATGGCATCTGGCCTACCTGTTCAACTCAGTTTAGGGCAAAAGAGGAACATCTGACAGCTGGGCTTCGTTAAGCGCACACTCTCAGAAGAGGGCTGTCACTCCTCACCAACATGATACACAGCACAGCGTGCCCAGCTGACTCATCTGCTGAGAGAGTGCCCAAGTCTGTCCAAGCCTTATCCTACTCTTTCTTCCTCTGAGAGGATAATGTCGACTCTTAATACTCTCAGTTCAGCTGAGAGGCACACAGGCAATCCTCACCACTAATGGCTGATGCTGTGGATGAGCTGAGACATTCAATGTGGGTTTAAAGGGGTCATGCATTTTCTGATCTTGATATCATTGGGGTAAGCTTATGTAGTTAGTATGTTTTGGACTAAAAAGGTGGGGTGTTACCTCTTTGAGAAACGCAAGTAAACAGCCACTTCTGTGATTGGCGAACTTCATTGCACCGTATCCATGCACAGCATGTGTGAAGTGTTTTGATGCTACATGGTGAATGCCGTACAGCCGTATATGTTTGATCCAGAAGCAGAAGAAAATGAACCAACACAACCACAGCGATTGCAACAGACTGTTTAAGCGAGGTAACTGCTCTCCCTTGTTCAAATCTATTATCTGTATATAGTTCTAAAACTACTATTGTATCTTGTTGTCAGGCTGCTATATTTTTGATATTTAGAAAAAACAGCAGGCAAATTGAGAATAACGAAGAAAAGAGTCAGTTGTGAAATGAGGCAAACAAACAAAAACATTCTCGTTCAATTGCTTAGGCAAGTCATTAAAAATAAACTTATATTTAAAATCAGTTTATTTGGAGGGGTATGCAGAGTTTTTGGAGGTGCATTTTGTCACCATCCAGGGACAGAACAATGTTGGAACTTTTTGAAATAAAAATCCTCAAAAAAACAACAACTACAAAACACCTCAAACCTTTTAAAATCCTGGTGTTTCTAAGGTATGAAACTTGCAGAATGCTTTAAGTTTGCAGTGACCGTCTGCCTCAATGTTCACAAGCCACTAACTGCAACACTAAACCAGGCTGTCAGCACATATTTCCACAATAAATGTAGCTTAATTGTAGCACTTAGCGAAGATCACAGAACATGCTTTTGGGTTTGTCTGGGACTTTGAGGCCGTGTTGAAAGTGTAGAATGATGTGTTGCCATTTAGATGAGTAGAAGAGACACAAATTCAACTACTAATGGAAAGATTTAATTGTTTGACTCACTATCTGATCTATTTTTGATTTAAAACTCAAAATCCTCAGCATGGCTGCATTTATTTAACCATAAATACAGCAAATACAGTAATATTGTGAAATATTACTACAATTTAAAATAACTGTTTTCTATTTTAATATATTTTAAAATCTATTTTGTCAAAGCTGAATTTTCAGCATCATTACTCCAGTCATCAGCGTCACATGATCATTCAGAAATCATTCTAATATGCTGATTTACTGCTCAAGAAACATATCTTACTTATTATTATCAATGTTAAAAGCCCGAATGAACTCTCCATCCACCTCTGCAAACAATAGGAAACATTCATAGCCCTGACTTTTAGTCACAGATTTTGTTTCGTTCTGCATCCCTAAAGGAAATTAGCTGATAAATATGTGCATTATGTTCAAACTAAGCCCTACAATAAACAGCATTTGACTTTTAACAAAACAATATAGACAGCTGTAATAAAGAATGAAGAGTGAGAGTATGCAAGCCCACTTATCTGAGCCCCCATTCATGAATCAGGCTTTTGGCATTTGCAAAAACATTACTCACATAATTGAATTTTTTGTGTAATTGGTTGCAGCTAGTGTCAAATTATCAGAAGTAAGGGTTTTTAATATATATTTCATAGTGGGAAAAAACATCCTATCCATGCTCAAACCCTCAGCATTCTCTTCCTGTCTGTACAGTTCCATTATAAAGGGGACATTGATAGAAAGCAGGATGTTTTATTTTTTTTTCTTTTGGTATTAGCCTACTCTGCATCCATTCCATAGAGTACCTTTAAAATTCTGCACAGGTCAGTGACTTTATAGGTTTATTAGTAGAAAATGGAAATATGATGCCTCAGTGAAGCAAGGCACAAAAGATAATTGTAGGCTTCGCAATGATGGATCAGCACAGCAGGAGCAGTGATTGAGTTAGTATAAATGCTGTAGCTTACCAAATGTTAAAAGCTTAGTTCTACTAGGAATTCTTCGAAAAATAAAGTCATTTTCTGTTTGTGAACCTGAAAACATATTAAGAAACAACATGATGTATGCCATGCCATTGATGCTGACTAACTGAATGTAGCATTAATTTTGTTTTTCGAAATAATTCAGTTCAGGCCTACACTGTCTATCATGGGATTCAGCTTTGCTTGGACTAAAATCAATTAGAAGATTAAAAAAATAATGGGACTATACACACACATGACAGCAGTTGTGTCCCTTTCTTTTGGAGAGAGTCTGTTTTTATTCAGTCTTTTGTCTTGTTGCCAGATCACTGCAGAAGAAACTCTCTACCATATATGAGGGAGGATCCATCAAAGTTAAATGTTTCAAGCCTTTATTCTGACTGTGTAAATTGTTTGTTATTGCAAGGAGCAGATAGTACATTATTAACATAATGTTTTGATCACTGGATGCAAGAATGACAATTGTCACAACTGTGATTTTAAGCATGAGTTACACTTAAGAAAATAAATTAATATTTTTATTTAGCAAGGATGCATTAAACAGATCAAAAGTGACAATAACGACATTTATAATGTTACAAAGATTTCTATTTCAAATAAATGCTGTTCTTTTGAACTTTTTATTCATCAAAGAACCCTGAAATGACTGGAGAAATGGCTGCTGAAAATTCAGCTTTGCCATCACAGAAATAATTTGTATTTTAAATATTAAAATAGAAAATAGTTATTTTAAATTGCAATAATATTTCACAATATCACAGTTTTTACTGTATTTTTGAATACTATTTTTAAAAGCATTCATTCTTATCAACCACAAACTTTTGAACGGTAGTGTATATCATAACAATGTATATTTGTGCATCACATCAGGCCTATATCTGGAATAAAATACTTAATATTATTCATTATTTATTATCAGTTCATTCATAGGTAAAATATTCTGTAGGCTGCTGTTATGTATATGGACCATATTTTATTTGCCATGTTCTATTAAATTTGATATGCTGTGACGTTTGTTACTTCCCAACCTCTCCTGGTGCAACTATTCGATACAACTGCAGTTCTTTTCACAACTCTATAAAAAGTTCTCGTTAATTACTTTTGGGATCCTTATCAGATTTAATGCCACTGAGTGAATATCACTTCACACATAACGTTCCTTATAATCATTCAATCATAGACCATATCTGAGCTGCTGATAACAATCTACACTGTAGGATGTCAAAAACATAAAGTGATTCATGAGCTAATCGTATAAGGTTACCATGTCTGGGTCAAGCCAACCAAAGGGATTTACTGTTCTTTCTGATGTGAAGGATGTATTCAACACATCTTCACTGACCAGGAGTGATGCAACAACAGTATTTCAGTTCAATTGCTGCTCTTAAGGAGCCACAGGTCTCTAAAACCACCTTAGCACTGATTCACTGAATGTCACAAACTAAATGTCAACAACATGACAAGTCAAAACAGTCTTGTGACAGCATCAGAGGAAAGAGTTACAAACACAAGCCCATCTGGTCTGCTGCTCCACAGGAATCAAAGTGTTTCATTATTATGTAGTAGGTCGGTGTGATAGACATTAAAGGGGTGGTTGATCGCAATTTCACTTTTTTAACGTTAGTTAGTGTGTAATGTTGCTGTTTGAGCATAAACAATATCTGCAAAGTTACAAAGCTGAAAGTTCAATGCAAACGGAGATATCGTCTTTTAAAATTCTGGCGGTTTAATGCCTACAAAAAAACGGCTGGTAGGGACTACAATGAGTTACTTCCCGGGTTCATGACGTAACAAACCCAGATAAACCCCGCCCTCGCGAAAAGGCAGCAAAGGGGGTGAGGCCATGCTGCGCTGCTTTAGAGAAGAGGAAGAGAAAACTAGGGGTGCACGTAAAAATCTATTCATATATGAATCGCGATTCTGTCTTCTAACGGTTCTAATGGATTCACAAATTTCAAAATCAATGTTCTAAAGCAGCGGTTCTTAATACTGTTCCTTGCGTCCCCCTGCTCTGCACACGCTCTGCATCTCTCTCTCTCTCTCTCTCTCTCTCATTCAGCTCAGCTCCAACAATGAACTGTTCCAATTATACACTTATTTTCACATAGCTATGAGAAGCGTTAAACATGGCAGCGTGCAGTTGCCGTACTGTATTAAAGCTTTAATCAGGATAAAACCGTATATTAAAAGCTAACATAAGCAGTAGCATTTACAAATAACAGCATATCTAAAAGTATGAGACAACAAGGAACAAAAAACATAGGCCTACCATTAAAAGCCGTGCTTGCACAGGTTCTGCGCGATCCTCTTCAATAATATCCTCTGCGTCTCAATCAGGCTCAAATTGATAAGCAATATAGACGACGTCATTGTTTACAATACAAACGGAGCACATGCCGCTATGTTGAGGGGCGGGACGTTTAGACGCACACTAGAGGCGGTTTAGCCAATCACAACACACTGGGCTAGCTAAGCAGTCAGAGCCCATCGCCTATTTCTGAGGGCGGGGCTTCATAAAAACAGGAAAAGATCAGCCCGTTTCTCAGAGAAGGGACAGAGCGGTGTGGAATAAAGGTAAATTATGTGAAAAATAATGCGTTTTTTTAAAAACGAAGCATTAACACATGTTAGACTCCACCCCATAAACAAAATCAAGCCTAGAAAAAAAAACAGTGAACCACCCCTTTAAGAGGGAACAAAATAATTACAGGCTAATTGTGTGTGGCTGGCCCTCATGAGACTGTTTAGTTGCATCTTGTTTGAATCTTACAAGTACTTGTAAAAGTATCACTTTTCACAGCACACTTTGATGACCCATACGTTGTTGTTTTTTTTTAGGCAGAAATCCCATGTTGTTATACACTGAGAACCATGTTTAAACTATTAAAAAGTTAACAATAAGTCGGCGCCAATGGCCTCGTGGGCAGCACGCCGACATGTAGCGCCTTTGTGCTTCGGGCGTCCCGAGTTCGAGCCCTGGCTTGTGGACCTTTCCCGATCCCACCCCCCTCTCTCTCTCTCTCACCCACTTCGCTTCCTGTCGACCTACTGTCCTATCTAAATAAAAGGCATAAAACGCCAAAAATAAATCTAAAAAAAAAAAAAGTTAACAATAATATGGATAGAAGGTTGTTGTAAACAAACCCCCTCTTAAAAAAGGGATTATGGCCTTTGTGCAACCTTGTTACTGCATGATTTTCTCTCCTTACAAAAATGTAAAATTCATTAAAACTGTACAGCATGAAGAACGTACATTTTTTTTTTTTTTACATTGTAATGCTGACTGAATTTGCTAAGCTCAACCATTCAAACCTGTAACCCTAAATATGGCAAGAAAGAAATGATCAAACAGGTTTTTTTGTTTGCTTGTTCGTTGTTTGTTTTTAGAAAACATATAATATGCAAAAGTCACAAACTAGCTAGAACCTACCAAGCAGGCTTAATTTAGGTTAAATTTGCATCCCCATTCTAACATTTTTTCAGACTTTTTTTTCTCTATTAACTTTTATAGTTATTTAAATGTGTATTGCTTTTTAATGTTTTTTAAAAATGTTTTTTTGTTATTATGCCTTTTGCGTTTTATTTCATAATTTTTATTGATTTCCTATAAATAAGTTCATAAGTAATTAAAAGTTAAAAGTATTATACATTTAATTACACATTTTGTTAACACACGGTTGAAAAAGATTGCAGACTAATAATGGACAATAAATACATTATATATTCTATTATTGTAAAAAATAAATAGAAAATAAAACATTAAAAATCCTATAAAAATCCCATTTCAACAGTTTCAGACCCCCATTTGTATTATTTGGCCCTACTTATCAGTGTATGTATAGGCTACAAATAGAGTACAAATTCTCTCAGAGTACAAATGCTCTGCTTGCAAGTGACTTTGCAGTGTTGCATATTACAACACACTTATTGTGCCTCTTTAATGTTTGATGCTAAAAGAAAACACTTTGATCTGTGTTTAGAGATTCAGACCTGTAATTACTGGACGATTATGCAGCTACCTTGGCAATGGAAGTCCTTTCACTAGACACACAGTCATGCTGAGCACCACTTATAAGTGCAAGCACCTACTTCACTTCCACAACTAAAACCTTCTTTAAGTTAAAGTCGACATATTGTCATTTCAGTAATTCATGGGGTGGGAAGAACGAAATGCAGTTTCCTCAGAAACAATGGTGCAGACATTTAACACTGTACTGTATGTATAGCATACATTCAACAAAACAATGCTGGAGCATTTCACAAATTATATTACGGTCACAATGATGCCACCTTAGGCTATGTTGTCACTGTTACTATGGTATCGTGTGTCAGCAGAGTCTCATATGTCAAATAGCAAACAGCAAAAAGTAATGATGAAATTGCTCATTCAAAACGTGAGAAACGTTTTTTAGTGATCTCATCAGTGTCTAATTCAATGCTCAGATTTGTCAAGTCTGCAGTCGAAAGCCAGAGATTCAATATTAACTCATTTCATAAACATTTCTCATCTCATCACTCTATGTAAACAATTGTCTCAGTTGTATTTGTTTTAATATTCTTATAATGGGTTTTATGAGAAACATAAGACAAAACTGATACTTAAAAAAGACGTAAATAACATTTAAATGTATTGTGTTGTGTATAAATGTATTTTTTCATTTAGCCAAATCCAAAGTTACTTACAAATGAGGAACATAACAGCAATTCGTCACAGAGCCAAAAATAGTCAAAGCATAAAATGGCAGAGTTTTTTAGAGGCTAGAACGTGAAATAGGTTAGTGCAGAGAGCACTTTTTTTTTTTTTGAGTAAGTGCCTTGGTTTAAAGGGGTCATATATGATGTTGCTAAAAAGAACTTTATTTTGTGTATTTGGTGTAATGAAATGTTTTTATGCGGTTTAAGGTTCAAAAACACATTGTTTCTCCTCTATGCCCCGCCTTTCTGAAACGCGTCGATTTTTACAAAGCTCGTCGTTTTGAAAAGCGAGGTGTGCTCTGATTGGCCAGCTATCCAGTGCGTTGTGATTGGCCGAATACCTCAAGCGTGTGACGGAAATGTTACGCCCCTTACCATACTGTGATGCCGTGTCCCGGCGCGACAAGACAAAACCATTAAAACCCATTATAAACGAGGCATTTGTTGCATCCAGTGGGGACATAATTACGGATTATAATGACTTATACTGTCTTTTTACGTGTTGAGTTGCATCGCGCCGCGTAGACTGCGAGTCAGAACAGCCGGCATTGTAGTCTACTCTACCAAAATCAGGAAAGAGTCCTCCATAAAATCTGCTGGACACATCTGAATATTTGGGTTGAACTGTTCTGGAACAGTTAACGAAACACACAGCATCTTCACAACATGGCGGCGGTGGCAGCAGCAACAATAAAGTTACGCCTTCTTTCTTTGTGTGAACATTTGGGCGGCGTTATGCAAACTTCCCACATCGTGACGTAGACATGTGGGGGCGTGTTTAAACTAGGCGTTTTAGGAGGGCGTGGACCAGTCTTAACTTTAATAAAGAATATCTCTTTGGGTTTGAGACTTTAGTCTTTGCAACTTTAGGGATCTTATCTATTCACGAACAGCTTGTAACACTCCAAAGAGAAAGGAAAACTTGAAATCGCATCATATGACCCCTTTGAGGTTGTAGAGAGGTTAAGTGCTTGCACAAGACGCGTGTTTCCATCAGGGTCAGAAATTAACTCTTCTATTAAGGGACAATATTTCCCCCCTTGGAATTGATTTCATGGGACATTTTTACCTTTATGAGGGCAATTTTTATAATGACCTTATTAAATGTATCTGTTCTTTTGTTACATTCTTAAATGTAACCAGTTGCTTCAATCAACTAGAATACTAGACTGTTTCCAATCAAATTTTATCAACATCAACAGCCATCTTTACACTGCAAAGTTGGAACAGAAGCTGCATCTGACATGGCATCTATGTTTATTCAGGGGCCATTCACACAGAATGCGTTTATGCATTTAAAAAAGCGAGATGTAGGGCAGTGGAACAAAAAAATGCAAGGTCTAGAGGAGTGTTAATTGAAAGTTGAACTACTTTTAACTTGAGTGCCACGATTTTAGAATGTTGTGTCATGCACGAGTAGCTGCAAAGGACGAGAGACGTGAGCGCAATGGTCGAACACATCTGTCTACATAAAAAAAAAAACAATACAATGGAAAAGCAGTGCAGTGGAATGCAAATGGCCCCTTACACAGACTGTTGCTGCTCTAAGGTGGCATAAATGTATTGCATAATTTGATTGAGCCTACATAAAGTGTAGATAAAATAAAATAACAGGAACTCATTAAAGGGTAGGGCTGCAATATTATGACAAAAGTCATTATTGACTATTATTACTCTTGATATTGTAATAATGATTATTTTGTTTTGTGTTTGGGAAAACGGCATGTTATATTCTGGCTACACAGACAAGTTAAGAACCATATATGAAGTGGTTTATTGCTTTTTACGCATTAGAAAATCAAGAATTATTTTAGTAGCCTGAAAAACAAACAGTTATTCATACTGGAACATATTATATACAGAAAGAAAGCAAAGAATCCCATAAAGCGGTCCCTTCAGTAGAGTGAGTTAAGCACTCTCACAAAAACACCTTTTATAATCACTAAAGCTGTCTACACTACAAAATGAATCACTTGCGTCATATCAGGAATGTATTGTTAATGATGAGAGAATTCGTGAGAGTGCAGAATTCATTCAGTGAGAGCGCACTGAAACAAAACTCCTTTTCTGCATTGACAATATAAACTTCTCTAATTGGCCATTGCCTTCATAAGCTTAACAGAAACATGTGTGATTGGTTATAATACTCAACACTGCAAAATCATGAATGCAACATGAGCAGATCTAAATTTAATTCCGCAATCAACACTTTTCATATTTTCACATTTACTTTAATGGCGACAGCTGTAATAGATTTAGTTTAAATGTATCTTAAATTTGGGTGATGTCATTTTTGCCTAAATCCCACTTTAATTTCTGACCTATATATGAAAAAAACATGCTTTTTTTATACTTGAATAAAATGTTGCTGCCTGACTTGTTTGCTTCTGGTTCCTCGATTGGCTTCCCTGAACAGTGAAAGTGAGGAACAGATTTAACATGTTATTTCTGCCCTCCTTTACCTAACGTATGTTAATTAATGCTATGATTTTTAAAGTGTGCATGAAATGGAAGTTGCGATCGTCTTTTCTTGCCTATTGTGACATATATCTGAGGGAAATGGCTTCCTGAACAATAAAAAACATAGGGTGGGCTGTAATTAGGTTAATTGGGAATTGACTGGATCAATGGATCGCTGTCGTTTGCTATTGCTGAATCTCATGCGAGTGACAGGCTGCTGGAGTGGAGAGGGAAGGGTACGTTTTTTTGATTTTATGTTACATTTTGATTTTAAGGTTATTGTCAGACTCTGTTCCATGTTTTGTCTGTGTCTTGCTCCCCAGGTGTTCCTTTCCCATGTTTAATTTGTCCCAGGTGTTCCCCATGATGGTTCATTGATCCCAGGTGTGTCTCGTCATCCCCTCCTCCTGTGTGTATTTAAAGTGGTCCCAGTCCCTAGTTCTCTGTCTGCTGTTGAACGTCTTCGTGTGAACGTCTTCCTGTGTTCGTCTCCCTTGGTTCCTTGGTGGTA
>NW_015555763.1:1151391-1172035 GCF_001515605.1 Sinocyclocheilus anshuiensis
CCCGAGTCCCCTGCTCCGCCAAGGCCTCCCGAGTCCCCTGCTCTGCCAAGGCCTCCCGAGGCTCCGGATCCGCCATGGCCTCCTGAGGCTCCTGATCCGCCATGGCCTCCTAAACTACCTGCTCCACCATGGCATCCCGAGTCCCCTGCTCCGCCATGTATATGGCGTGAGGACACGCCTTCCGGAGGGGGGCGTTATGTCAGACTCTGTTCCATGTTTTGTCTGTGTCTTGCTCCCCAGGTGTTCCTTTCCCATGTTTAATTTGTCCCAGGTGTTCCCCATGATGGTTCATTGATCCCAGGTGTCTCGTCATCCCCTCCTCCTGTGTGTATTTAAAGTGTTCCCAGTCCCTAGTTCTCTGTCTGCTGTTGAACGTCTTTGTGTGAACGTCTTCCTGTGTTCGTCTCCCTTGGTTCCTTGGTGGTAATAAAGTCCTGTTAAACGTATTCTCCAGCGTCTCCTCGTTCCTCGTGTGTGTGCATCGTGACAGTTATGAGGGCATGTGAATTAAAAACAGACAATGATGTGCACAGGTAAAATTATTATAGATACTGCAATATTTCATTAAGAAAATAAGAATAGTCGATTTTGATTTCAATCAGCTGCATCCACTTACCTAGGCAGCCACCTCTCTAGATTCATGTCACATTTAGTTCAAATGACCTCCTAAAATAGCCAGCTACAGTTTGCCCTTATAAAACACTTTTATAACATACTGTATACCTTAATTAAAGTGCTGGTAAGAATACAAATGTAGTAAAACTCAGGTGCGACCTTGCCATTTAGGTTAATAAGTAAGGGGGTGGAGTCTCTGCTTGAGACGGCCTAATGCATATTTCATGCTGCTTGATCTGGCAAGCTGTAATGTGATTGGCTAGCTTTATGCTAGCTTTGGCTTCTACCAGTCTGTCTCGCTTTATTTATGCCTATTAAATAATCAACACATTACTTTTGGTTGGATGGAAATTGTGATTTTAAAGTTTCCACACATTTCCATTCTTTTTTGGGATGTTTTTATAAAGCTGGTCACAGACCAACACTGCTGCATTGTTATATGAGTTTTTTTCTGTTATTTCACTATTATTTCATGTGAACTCTTTCACATAAATCCACTGCGAAATGGGTAAAACATAAGAAACTCTGCTTTTTCATGTTGCGTGTCTTTAGGGTGGTTCTTGCTATCAAAATAATAATCTATCTTCTGATTCAGTGTGGTTAGAAAATCTGCCAACAGAACAAATGTAAAATAAATGACAATGCATCTGAACAAGACTGAATCTGGATCATAACTCTTACTTCTTCTCTAAAGCACTGACATTCACAATCCCTAGATGGTTAAATATCCTCAAAGCTGACTGTAAGCTGACAGAGACTCATAATACATGATATCATCGCGCTGCTTTCTGTCTTTAATGTTCATAAAAAAGCAGAACATTTTAGTAATATTACATACTGTAGTTTATAGTACACTGGGTCATTCCTGAGTGAGTCAGAAGTTATTTCATTTGGCTTGGAAAAAAACATAAATGGATGAAAACTGGAAAGAGAATAGCGAAACCACTCGAGAAAAAGAAAGGGAATGTAAAAGGCTAGAGGCAGTATTCACCTACATGCTTGAATGTGCCTTGAGCTACTTGAGTTGCGGGTTTCAGGTTTTCCTCAGCCTGACATCTGTGCATTCAATTTTGCTAAAAGCTCAGCTCAACAAAGGACAGCAGAATTATATACAACTGATTGTCGGTGTGTGCCAAAAATATTAATAAACAAACAAATAAATCCATAAATAAATATGTTAGACACATAATGTATGTATTGAATACTAAATTGCCAGATTGCTGGACACTGCTGAGAAATGACATACTTTCCAATTTCAACATGAATAGAAACTGCATATCTGGACCACTCTTCCCAAATTCCTAATTAAAGGTGAAGTCTGTTTGCTATTACATAAATATGACCTTATAAAAGCAAAACACTCATTACATAAATCATACATACTCTGGCCATACTTCTGCCTAATGGACAACAAACATGAGTTAATAATCTGTGATGCTGATGAGGTAATTTTGCCTAAGCAGGACAGACTAGGCACTAATGAGAAGGATTAGATTGAATATCACATCTCATAGACACAAACTAATAGACACATTAGTATATGCAAAGCCCTCTTAAATTAGAATAATTTTTGTGAATTCTGTCCTTCAAAATATTGGCTGAATAAGTGGACAAAATAAAAACACGCTGGCATATGTTCAGACAGGAGTCAACTAAAATGACTTAACTGAAAAGTTGAACTGGGATCTCTATTTTTCATAAACGCAAGGTCAGGAAAGATGCCACATGATTTGAGTATTCAATTTATTCATCAAAATATGTGTTGGCCAAAATTAATCGTTTCATAAAGTTTCACAGTTTGAATTTTGCTAAAATGCCTAGGCTGTTTAATGACAGGTTAACATAGCCCATAAAAGTAAAACACATCCAAAATCAATCATTAGGCTAAGTGTATTAAATCAACTGTATCTTTTTTTTTTCTTGAGCATGCAGAAATTGACTTACAGCAATAAACTCACCCTGAAAAATATTTTGTAGAATAAACTAGCCCCTGACTCTCTTACAGGCTATTTTTTGCAACATAAATCTGCACATGAAATGCATTCTACACATCTGTTCTGACTTCAGACTGAATGTTTAAATGGCCTCCTATAAGTCCCATGCAGATCATTAATTAAAAACAAATAAGAAACAATAATAACACATATTTTGGAAAGCCAATAGCTATTTATCCTCGATATAAAGCTAATTTTAAAGTATTGTTTTTTAAGGTGGGCTGACATGAAACTTGCACTAAAGGTTGCCAAGAACGGCTGAATCTCCCCAAGCTTGCTCATGTCTGAGGACTATTAGTTCTTCCCTATAACACCAAGAGTAGCCTACTTTATTTAATTAGTATGACACCACACATCTGGCCAGCATATTCTGAGATGTCCGAATAAATTATCTCAATTTCAAAGTGCTTTTGAAATCCGCACCGTTTAGCATCCTTAAAAATCATTATGTGGAACTGAGAAATCTATTTACACGTGTTTGAATCGAAGTGAAATTTGTGGTTTCATGATTCTGTTTCTCATTAGATCAAGTGGATTTCATTTGAAACCATCAAGGTCTGAATACATTTCTATCAGCGTTGCGTATGAACATGTTTATCATCGCCAGAAACCAGCAGGTCAGAATTAGTTTGCAAACACTTACCTGTGAAGATGAAAAAGGCAAGTTTTAAAAAAGTTTGACGAGTAGCATAATCCATGGCTCCTTAAAGAAGGATCCTAGAGATAAAGTACTGTTAGTCTAATATCTGTCCACTTTTATTCCTGGCGCGGGGGGAAAAAGCTCAATAACAACAAATAAAGCGTCTTTCCGTAACTATCCAATACCGTCTTACGGCTCCAGCTTCTCACGTTTCAGAGCTGCTGTGTGATTCATTATGATGCTGATGCTGCAGCGTCTCTCTTAGGAATGGGCGGATCTATCCTTAAGTATCGATACTTTCGATACTGATGTTGTTTTATGTTTCGATACCTCACATAAAAATATCGATTCTAAAGTGCATTTTTTTAAACATTAATTTTATTTACATATCAAGAAATTCGGTGCATAAAATAAGCTTCTAAGTGGAAAAATAGACTATATTAGCGAATAATTGTGTTGGATAGAACCATTTCTCCTGCTCATCGGAACACACGCAAATGCTTTTTAATTGTTATATTTCTCAATATTGCTGCTTTTACTGTTTGTTTTTTGTTTTGTTTTTTCAAATAAGTGCATCCTTGGTGAGCATGAGACTTAAAAAAATATTACAAAATCTTACTGACCCCAAACTTTTGTGTACATGTAATATTTATTTTAAATTGGCTAGTTTGTGCAAGTAAATTTATTTAAACTGGTTGTTAAAAGTTCAAATGGATTGTGTTATGTTCTGTAATTGCTGTTGATACATCTGTCAGAAAAAAAATATGCTAAAGTTTCACCTTTAGGGGTACAACAGCCTGGCAGCCTTTTACAAAAATTAACCATGGTTGTATTACAGTAACCACAGTTTACCACAGTATTTGTAGTAAAACTGCAGTAACCACAAATTTACCATGGTAATAATAATAATACATTTTAGTACTTATGTAACACCATGTTTATTTTTCATGAGGTACCCTCAAAGGTGCACCTTTGTAACTTATCTACCCTTAAAACATGCATACTTGTATGGTACTAATATGCTCACTTTTAGGGGTATAGTTGCACCTTTGAGGTTACTGCCCCATTAAAGGGCTAAAATATACAATTATAGTATATTTTATTTCTAAAAGTGTAAACAAAAAAGGCATATGAAATGTTAAAAAAACGTGGCTTTAAAAGCTAATATTAAGTGAGTATAATTACTGATTATATATTCTTTCAATACTTTAAAAGATCAGTTTAGTTTAGAGGTATCAGTATCGATATCGACGATACTGGGCTTGAAAATATCGGTATCGGATCGAAAATAAAATAAGAGGTATCAAGAACTGACGCTCGGTCCTAATGCCGGTTTGTCACGGTAGGTCAGTCTCATACACTCTTCTGGGTCAAAGGTGCACTCATAATTTTTTACAAATAACACATTTGTTTTACAAGTCAGGCTTTCCATATAAAGAAATGAACAGGGATTTAGGAAAAATATCATTAAAATTATGTACATTCACATGAGGTGACAGTACATATACACGTGTTCTAGACAAAGCCAATTGATTTTACTCGAGCAGGTCACTCTTTCATGGGGGCCGCCATATTGACTTCACATGACCAGTTGTGTCATATAACTGGCAGTAGCTATTATGCAAGTATTAATTAATCGACCATCCTTTCCTAAATGAGACATCACAGCTTTAGAGCATCACAGCAAGTGCTGTTGCCAGAATTGGGGGTTATTGTGTTTCTCTGTCATGTGATGGAGCATGTGTTTGACATGAGTTTCTAATATAGAGTTTAGATTCGCCTGTCATCTCTCCAGAATAATGATGAGACGTCTGGCACTTAACCTTTCAGGAAATAGTTCACTTCCTGCCATAGAAGTTCTGCACATACCAGACTTCAATGCTTTGACTCTCAAAAAAACAAAACCGTTTTTATCCAAATTCTTGCGTGTTTCCATATTTCTGTGTGGAACACACAAATATAAATATTGAGATAATGTTTTGTAGATGTAATGCACAAAAAAATATGTTCATTATGTCCTCAGCTCTGTATGCGACGAAGCAAATATTATTTAGGCATACCACTTAGAAAAATGAACATAAAAGCATGTAAATAAATAAATAAATAATGTAGTTACATGATACATTAGTGTCCTGCAGTGTCATTCGCGAAATGTCCCATTAGATCTATTACTGTTTTTTATGTAAGGGAACTTACAGTTAAAAGGTTTTTACTGTAGCATTTTTACAGTCTCTTACAGATAAAATAATAATTATTTACAGTGCAATGACATTAGCACAGCATCATTATGTAAATTAATAAAAATCTTAAATTAAGCCGAAAACAAAGGTTTATGTCTCCCTCTCAAACTGTCCTTTACAATACACAGAGAGGATTGAAAATGTAATGTCTGTCAGCAGTCCAGCCTGTGTACTGAGATCTGTTTTAAAGTTTGATTGCTCTAATTAAAACTGCATGATTTGTCAGACAACGGATAATTCAGCGGCAGATACATGTGTGAATTTTATTGCATTGCATTTTGTATAACCTCAGCTATTCTTAGAAACCTTACTCACTTATCACTGGCCTCTGTTCTTCAGTGGAAAAATAAAGAGAATGGTAAACTTCCAAGAAAGGACAGAGATAAAGAATAGAAAGACAGCCAACCCAATATAATAACATGTTCCTGTAGGTCAAATACAACATGGCGCTAGCAACGTCAATGCCATGGGTTAAATTCCCAGGTAATGCATGAACTCAAAAGATGTATAAATTGAATGCAATGTATGTTTGAATAAAAGAATCTGCCAAATGCATAATTGTAATGTAAATATCATTAGATAGTTGTGTAAAAAAACCTCAGTGGACTATTTTTTCATGTTATTTTGATGTTATTGATTATTGACACTAAGTTTGACCAAGCATTCACATGGAATTTGAATATACTGATAACTTAAAAAAAGTTAAAAATTCTATATTCAGCATTCAGCAATAAGCAGAGGGTTGAAGCGCAGTGCTTCTTTCAGCACATTAAACAGCTCATTCATTACTCCAGTAGTGTGCTTCAGATATATCTATTGTGCGCAGTATAATATATGCTGAAAGCACTCAGTCACTTGACCCTCTCCAAGCAATTTAGCTTCTTGTTATTTACTGCTCAAGGAGAGATTTTGGGGGGAAAAAAAGACAAAAAAAAAACTTTCATGCTTGTCTTTAACTCATAATGTACAACTGCTGCAAAAGCATACACTCTACAAAATGCTGGGTTGTTTCAACCCAATTTTGGGTCAAATATGGACTAACCCAACTGTTGGGTTAAAAAGTTAATTTAAAAATGTAACCAAAATTTAACCCAACAGTTGGGTTAGTCCATATTTGACCCAAAATTGGGTTGAAACAACCCAGCATTTTTAGAGTGTAGAAAATGCAAATCTGTTATGCTGTATTTTTCATATTTTGACCACAGTAAACCCCATAAGTAAGACTTGGCTTGAGAATAATTGACCGTTATTATGTGGTGGGCGAGTACGTTTTCCTTTCAGTTTTCTGTGTTGTGTTATTTTTTACAGTATGCCACTGAAATTTTCCAACAAGAGAGGACAATCAAAGCAACACACATCATTCATATTTTATATCCTTATTTTAACTCTGTGCCCTGAAGTGTTTGGTAGTAAGAATTGTTATATGATACAATTTCTTTGTTTGTAATAAGGCTGAATCATCCCTCTCAGGTCAGTTATTAAATTTGATCCTTTCCCAATAATTGTAATGCCAGCCGTGGGCTGCCATATCACAAGCAAAAACTCTTCATGAACATCAGTCAACAGAGAGGCCTGAAATGCTTTCATGTCCATTCCATATTTGTACTGGAGACATTTTTTTTTATACTTGAAAAAATAACTTAATGACTGGAATATAATTTATATGGAGACAAAGTGCATGCACTGACATTTCATATGACAGCATGTGTCTGCTTATATTTGTAAGTTTAATTTCTGCAATATATCTGCTCTCATGAAGAACAATTTCCTGTGGTTTTAATGCTGGACGTTCTGACCCTAACTCCTGCAAGGCTAAAAAAAGAAAAAGAAGAGAAACTTCTTATATATCCCGAATCAGAATATCATAAATTTTCCGGTAGTTCAACAACACAGATTACACTATTATTTGCACAATAATTGTTAAGCACATGAGAAGTTTATTCTCCTTATGTAACAACTTGCCAGTAACATTTGTGAAGCACACATTCCATTATTCCATTACAAATGTGTGTGTGAGGTATGGCTGTCTGTCATTTACTGTATGTTGTAGAACAAAATGCAAGAACAAAATAAAAAGTAATCTTAACTACACACCTTATTCATCATTTCTGGGTTTTAGGACTACAAAATGAGCAGCTCCATTGTAGATCAATCAGTCAGGCACTCCTTTCACAGGCTTCAGAGATTGTCTTTGTCAGTTCAGCTTATTATGTATAATTTAAAGTTGATCTCATGGGTAGCTGTCTGCAGGTATGTGTTAACATCTCCTTCACTGACCTTAAGAACTTGTGCACATGCTTATTCATCACTTTATAAAGTCAGGTTTTACTCAGCACCTTACAAACTTAACCATATAATGTAGTCAGCACATTTTAGGCTCATGCACATACTATTTTATTTCAGAATTTAAGTTCAGTTTACACATGTAGAGATTCCCTGCATGCAAAGTAACGTTCACATTTTGTTGTACAACATAAATTACAGATAGTCATATCTCACACACACCTTTGTAATGAAAAAATGGAAATTGTGTGCTTCACAAATGTTGCTAGCTACAGTAGTTGCTAGATAAGGAGCACTGTTCATGTGCTTGACGAATATTGTGCAAATAATTGTGTAATGTACACTGTGTGGAGTGTGGACACATATATTCAAGGTCAATATAATTTTTAAAACAAACAAAACAAAACTCACACTTTCCACAACTGTGGAAGCATTGCTAATTAGTTTTAATGTACAAATTATTTACAGTCATTTTAATAACTTCTCCTGTCACTGCACAAGTTGTAATACAATACGTGAAATATAGATGATCATAAATGTAACACCACAAGTGACAATCCAAATGTTACTCGTGTGCTGAATTAAAATGAACTTTAATAATAAAAATACAAGTATCTTAATTTTGATATATGATCCCTTCCTTATTCTTTTATTGATGTCTGCATATGGCAATGAAGAGAACTGTTTTGGAGTAATAGAAAAACTAAAAATTAGGTATTAGAGTGTACCTGGCTTGTGTTTAAACATGCAAATTAATAAAATAATAACTTTTGATTAGATGAAAGCCATAATAAAGTGACTAAAAAATAAAAATTTTAGTAGTATAGTTACTATAATTAAATATATTACTTTTTGGGATAACTGTTTATTCAGATAATTATATATAATAAATGTAATGCTTTATCAAACATTATTGCATTCAATTAAAAAAAAAAAAAAAGCTCGATTCTGATTGGTCAATCACACTACCCAGTGATTAGAAAACTGGCTTCCAAATACACCTATACTTTATATAGCAAGTGAAAAGCAGTATGCAGCATGAGTAGCATGTCCAAATTTGCAGTATTCATAAAACAATAGGTCTAAAAAAATATCCAGATGACTTAAGACTTTTAATTGTGTTCTGTCCTGCAATTACGGTGCAGTCACATTAGCAACATTTCAGCTACGTTTTGCTGGTATAAAATGGTCCATTGTCAACTGTCAATAGCAATGTATGAAGCACTGCTCACACAAAAGTACAAGCTTTCTGTTGGTCATTGTGATGAATCTTCGTGATCAGCTTGAACCCATTGCGAAATCTGAGCTTGTAAATCCAGCAAAATTCCCAATCGTACTGAAATAACCAAACAATGAAAATTTGCAATGGTAAATGTGGCTACACCTTTAGGCCACAAAGGTATTTAAATTATTTGCTTAATTTTAGCCCGATTGAAAATGTACATTTTGTTGTCATGATGGGACCTCTTATTCTCAATTGAGGAGGCTTTGTTCCAGTCTCCATCATCAGTCTTCTTTGGATTTTGGAGAGCACACAATAGTTGTCTAGTTAGAATGAGATAGATGTGCTCTTATGGTAGGAATGTGACAACTGGATGCATACAAAAGCCTCTAGAAATTATTACCTTGGAGCACTGTTTGACCTGAACATTACATCACTTAAAGATCATGCGTAATACCATACAAACGATTCCTCACTGTCTACTCATACACTATTTGAGAGAAAAATGACTGTGGATTTCTGTAGGTCATCAAGAGAAGAATGGAAGACATATTTTTTTAATCCAAAATATGATTAAAAAAAAACAGTTTGAAGTTGCTCCCAAACTTTGAATTCACTTCAATGAAGAATCCACCAACTCACTTTCCACTTGCATTTGGAATAGGCTGAGGCGCTGGCACAAACAATCAGATGGAAAACAACAATCATGCATAGGAGGAGGCCCGCATATTACACTGCCTGAACTCGGCACAGAGCCATGAAGCAAATGGAGTTTTTTATAGCGCTATCATATTATCCATTCATTTATTATAGTGTCATCTGATCATAAAAGAAAAGACAAGTAAAATTAACCCATGCTGTGCTGAAAACCCTTTACCTAATTTGGTGTTTCCAGTCAAAAATGACTGGCCTTTTAAAACTTGCTTCTAAATCTCTTATTAATTATCACCAAACTGTTTAGCAACTTGTTTTCTTTCAATTAGCACAGGTTTTGTATTTCTTATTAGAAGTGATTGATCGTAGGTCTCATTGATCTGAGCTTATGCACCTCAATGTGTGAAAAAAACATTATTGTGGATAATTTTGGCAGTGTTCACTCAAAATCTGAGATGCAAGAGCTCAGATCAATGAGGCCTACAATCAATCAGTTCCAAAAGGAGATACAAAACAAACCTGTTCTAACTGAAAAAAGCAAGCTGATAAAAAGATTGATTGATGATAATATTGCATAACAAGAAATTTATAAGAAATGTATTGGCTGGTCATTTTTGACCAAAAACAACACAAAGTGTAACATGGTGGAAAAAAATTCCCAAAAAGTACAACAGTTATAACCATTTTTTTGGAAAGTTGTTATACCCTGTGTGAGCCAAGTCAGTAGGTATTAGTCCTATGCAATAACAACAACTAGCATTTTCAGGATAAATAAAATCCTCTCCGGGTCAAAATGACTGAGCACAGCATGAGGATTAAAAAAGTAAGTGACTTTAGAAAGGCTTTATAACTTTATAACACTCCTTGGAATATACTGAACACATTAAGCAGTACAGGAATGCTCTTAATGCAGCTTGATCATCTTATTTCTCTACTTTCATTAATAAGTCCAAAAACAGGCCTAAAACATTATTTACTACGATTAAAAAAGTTAAAGGGGTCATGTTGCTAAAAAGAACATTATTTTGTGTATTTGGTGTAATGAAATGTGTTTATGCGGTTTAAAGTTAAAAAAAACACATTATTTTCCACATGAAAGGAAAAAATGAAATTGCATCATATGACCCCTTTAACTCAGCCTCCCGCACAGTCTATAGAGGACTCTGATCAAATGTGTGATGTTTTTCTGAACTTTTTTCAGAGTGAAACATCTCATACCTGTCAACACTCTACCTCTGTTCCCACTACTGAACTTCTCTCATTACGCCATGCTCATAACTTCTCTAGTTTTGACTCTATTGTCCCCACAGTGGTTGATGAGATAATCAGGCTGTCTAATTCCTCTACTAGTCTTCTTGATCCTGCACCTACCTCTTTACTGAAGATTTGCTTGCCTGCTTTATCACTACCCATCACTCACTTCATTAATGTCAATGTCATCTGGAACTGTACCATCAAAGCTTAAGATTGCTGCTGTCACTCCAGTTCTTAAAAAGCATGGTCTCGAGCCTTCTTCCCTAAGTAGCTATAGGCCTATTTCGAACTTATCTTTTCTCTCTAAGATATTAGAAAAAGTTGTTGCCTCCCAGTTACAGGCCTTCTTAACAGCACACAACCTCTACGAGCCCATCCAGTCTGGCTTTCGTCCATTACACAGTACTGAAACAGCCCTGGTTAAGGTTCTTAACGATCTTCTCTTAGCTTCTGATTCTGGTGCTCTCAGCACTCTCCTTCTGTTAGACCTCAGCTCAGCTTTTGACACTGTTTGTCATGAGATACTCCTCTCATGGCTTTCAGCAATTGGAATTACTGGCACAGCCCTTGAATGGTTTTCCTCCTATTTGACCGGGAGGTAACAATTTGTTATATACCAGAAACACAAATCATCTACCAAATCCATCAGTTCTGGTGTACCTCAAGGTTCTGTTTTGGGCCCTCTCCTCTTTACCATTTATATGCTACCAATTTGACAAATAATCAAGCGCTATGGGTTTAACTTCCACTGTTACGCAGATGACATTCATATTTATTTTAGCGCACCTTCCACCTCAGTGTTTCCTCCACCTGCATTAACAAATTGCATCAAGGAACTCAAGCTTTGGCTGGAGGCAAATTACCTTAAATTTAACTGATAAAACTGAGGTAATTCTGATTGGCTCTAAAGCTGTTGTGTCTAAGCTCTCTGGTCAACTGATGGATCTGGATGTTGATCTGATTATGCCCTCCACTAAAGTTCGCAATCTTGGTGTTCTCATTGATTCCACTCTTTCATTCAATGATCACATTGGTAAAGTAGTAAAGACAGCTTTTTTCCACCTACATAATATCTCTCGTATTCGATCCTCTCTCAGTCAGCAGGATGCTGAATCTGTTACACATGCCTTCGTCGCATCTCAACTAGATTACTGTAATTAACTTTTTTATGGCCTGTCAGCTAATAATATCAAACGACTACAATATGTTCAAAACTCTGCAGCTCCCTTGATTACCCACACAAGAAAGAGCGATCACATTACCCCAATCCTCTATCACCTTCATTGGCTTCCGGTTTCCTTGCGCATAAACTACAAGATACTAATTCTCACTTATAAAGCTCTCCATAACCTTGGTCCTACATATTTATCTGACTTACTCCTGTCTTTTGTTCTTGCCCGCTCCTTACAATCTTCTAGTGAGGGATTGTTAGTCACCCCTAAGTTTCGTCTGGTGACTATGGGAGCTAGGGCTTTCAGTGTTGTGGCTCCCAGATTGTGGAATGCTCTTCCCCAAAACATCCGTCAAGCATCCTCCCTTCTCTCCTTCAAAAACCTCTTAAAAACAAATTTTTTCTTCTCTTCAAATTACTCTTCAGTTCTCAGTCTGTAATTTGTACCCTGTTATGGATGTTAATCTACATTCCCTCTGTATCTTTAATCTAACTTTGTAAGTGGTCTCTGTATATTACTCTCAGCTCTTGGTTTGGGTGTGTCTTCTGGTATTGATGTTTATTTGTTTCTGTTCCTTAAACCTGACTTGTAAAATGACCTTGGGTGTTGGAAAGGCGCTATATAAATACAAATTATTATTATTATTATTAATTAAAGTGTGCATATTTCTGGAGACATAAAATGCACACAAACTACACACAAAGGCACAGATTTAAAACTGTACGAATAAAAAATAATGCAGTGATGATAAATTACATTATGAAACAACTATATACCTTTTTTCCAAGCAACACTGAGCAAAAATAGAACAGCAAGTCCTCCATTCAAGCAGTTTATAAAAAATTGTGCTTTTTTCATTGCTTAAGTAATCAAGTGCTATACTTTCCCAAGAGAACTGGTGTCAGAAAGCACTTTGTGTTTGAAGAGGCTGCACAAGAGTCACTCCTTTAGCTATTCATTTGTATAAGGACAGCATTGCCCTTTTGTTGTTGAAATAAATGCTATGCATTTATTCCAATATCACCACTGAAGTAGGCTTTAAATAATCCATGCAGAAAAAGGTATATGACACAGATTTCTTCCCATTTAATATAAATATCAAAAATCAGAATGTTAACTCCTAAACAGCAATAAAAATAAATGGAGAGCAAATGCAAACATCTGTTAAGCCTGTAGTACACTTTTCACAAGTACTGTCAGTTTACACAATATCACATTTATGTTCAGATTTGTCATGATATCAGTCAGTCTACAATCAATAGAAACTCATTTCCCATCAAATTCCCAAAATCATCTGGACTACATACACTTATTAAATACAGTATATAGCTCTATACTCCAGCTGCATGTTAATAAATGTCACAGGAACACTTTCTCAGTGGAAAGGTTTTGCTGATATCTAACTGTTGCCATCTGATTTCTTACAATTCCAATAAAGAGTTTAGAGATAAACTACTAACTGATAACATTATAAAGTGTTGTGTAACGACTAAGTTTGGTAGAAACCCTTTGTACTGCAGGTTTCATTCACCATTTTCCTCATGGAAGACATGATCAATAGTTGACAGATATTTGTTCAGGTTTTCCATCTCTTTACCTAATTTTAATCAAGCTGGACATGTACATCAATAATTGGTCATTAGTGGTTAGGGCCATGCTGTGCAGTGGCCTGTTAAAAATGAGTTAAATGGGAAAAACATTAAGTGAACAATATCCAGCATGATGCTTCATTATTGTGATGTGTATATAACAGGAAGTTATCATAATGATAACAGTAAATTAGCTTCTGTGAGGACTAATGTATTGAAGACTTAACTAATTAAATAAGTAATTTGGATAAGCTCAGGTTTTCTCACTCGCTAAGTATGATCCTTCATCGGTATGATCCTTGTGTGTATCAGAAATTAATGTAGTAAGATTACAAATACATAAAATGAGGTTCAGCAGGGTCACATTAGAAATCTGTTATTTAAAGTCTAATTTAAACCTAATTCCATACTATTTGTTTTAAACTTCTTAAAATCCTACAGATTTTGCTTCAGAAATATGTAATATTCTCCACTATTTCTGTGTTACTAATCGAACAAGCAGGTTTGTGATTGAGCATGTTATGCTGCGATATTATATATTTAATTTTTCAGTAATGAAATTTGTTCATTTTTCTATATAACGTTTGTGACCTTTTATAAAAAGGTTATATATAACTATATATATTTTTTTTTTAATTAAATTAAATGACACTTTATGACAAAAAGGTTGCCAACCCCTGTAATAAAGTTTCTGAAGTGGCACAAGCTGTAACTGAATTATAAGTATCCACATATTGCTACACATTCCTACACCTTAATTTCCTCATAAACTGAAAACCATGGCAAATTATCCTTCTGAGTTGGCCTACGAACTGACTAAATGACTGAACAACGCTAAAAATACTTTTTTTCATAGGGCCTGTGCAAATTAAATTCATATGTGAGCTGTTTTCAATAATACCAATCAGCAGATCACTGACTTCCTCTTTGACAGTTTCACATATGATCAAGTATTATTAACAGTTAATTGATTCAGCATGCCTTGAAGGGAATTAAACCTGAAATTTATCAAACAACCCCTTAAACCACCTCAGCAAAGAATCTGGAAATTATTTGTTTTTTATATATATATATATATATTACAGTTGGTCCAGCAGTTTTTTTTTTTACTTGTACTGAAGGTCTCAGATGTCTGAAGTTAACTCATTTGTTTATTCCTTATATCATGGCTTTAAGGTAAAGGTAACGTTGATCAGGGAGGTGACGCGAGTGTAGTTCTAACCGAGATGGTTTTTTTTCTTAAAAAGGTTCCAGCTTTGAATCCTGGCAGGATGAATTACTGAGATCTAGACTGAAACCCAGACTGTATTTGAAATAGAACCTGCTATGAGATGCACCTGCTAAATGAGAAGTAAAATCTTATTTTTCATAATCTGTTATATTTGAAATTGGTCATGCAGTGAAATTACATAAAATGAGAACAACAAAAGTTGAGTAACTGAAAGTCTACATTTCAGTCTTGTTTATTAGACCAGTGCCAAGAAAACGCTTATACTAACATACTTAATGGGCTTAAGTGCTAACAATTCTGAGGGCCCAAAGTTACAGTTCATTTATAATTAGCTAAAGATATAATTTATTATTATTTGTAAATGTAATTTTCAAACTGTGGAGGAACATAATGATTTACCTCTGTCTCAAATTTTATAGCATTTTTATTGCAACACTTGTGTTCCACAAAGCTGACATTTACTGCGGTAAAATGTATGAAATAATGAGGAATAATATTAAAAAGCGTAACAACATTCAAAGTGAGGGATATTATCACAAGTAATCGGATTATTTTCAAATCTCCCACACAAGAAGATATATTCTCACTGCACATTATCATATATTTTTATTGGCAAAGTAAAAACTTGGGCAGTCGCAGAGAGGAGATACAGTGAATTATACTTATCAACGTCGTGGACCTAAAGCTAATAAGTCCGCCATATTCCAAGCTTGCCAATAACGTGCTGCTACAAGTTTGGATGATTTTTATAGGCTTTGTGGGACTGCTCATGGAAGTAGTTGGGAAGAGAAACAGGTGTGTCTTGATATGTAATTAGGTGAGTGCATTATTTCAGCAGCCTGGAAAGAATATGCAGCAGGTGTTAATGCTAGCAAGTGAGTTATAGCTGGGTCTCTGGTGTATCACACACATTAAACAGGCTTTGTCTGGTATGTGCAGATGATTTTGAGTGTCGTATGACTTTCTTTTTTGACATGCTCCTTGCACAAGATCCTGGCATTCATGCTGCAAGACATCTCAAACACAGCTTGAATGAGGTCTAGTTATGTTCTAGATGTCATAACTCTCCTGTGAGTAGAGCTTTAAACTTGTTTAGCTTTAGCTTGTCAACCCATATATTTTTGGAATAAATGTGAAACAATAAACCTATTTAGTACATTTTATAAATCATGACTCTCCCTGAGTCTGTCTCTCCCTGTATATCGTTACTGGTTCAAACTGAAACACTAAAAGGAAACAGGCACAAATATTGAATTAACAGATGTTAGCTAAGATTTTTTTTTGTGTGTGTGTATGGATAAAGGTGAATTGTGTGATTGTTCCATTTAAAATATTTATATCTCAGCTTAATATGCAGAGACAACTAATTAAGCAATTTGCAGATTTCCCCAAATTTCCATTTGTTTTTTTAAGCATTCTGATACGCCTAACATAGCAACAATGTCACACCCAATCATGTCAATTTGGGCAACTCAGGCTCATTGGAAAAACGTGCTTTTACCTACATTTTTCAACAACTCAAAAAAGGTACGTACAATTCACTGCAGTTTCCAGCTGAAACGACCACTAGATATGGTAAAACACCAACAACTTTTTTTGTTGGCAGATTACACATTAATAGTTATTTTTGCGTAGTAATATGTTAACACCTCAAAACACTTTTACCATATTGTATTATTTGTAAACTAATTTTGACATTTGCATCACATAACCAGCTCCATATGTATGGCTTTTCTAACATAGTAAGCTTGCTTAGTAGCTCACCTGGTATCAGAGCAACCGAGCAATCAAAGCAAGCTAAAATTTGTTCAACAAGTGCATTTTTATCTCACGTTTGCTTTTGTTAACTCTTTCAGTTATAGGTTTAAGGTATGTTAAGTGTAGGTGCATTATTTTCAAACACAATAGAGCATTAACCTTTTACTACTGCTTTCAGGACATTTAATTTCTAAACTGCTGCAATACATGCAACAACCAAAGCAACAAAACGTTGCCAGTTTCACATTAAAACTAAATGCATATTTTAGTTACACTCACTGGACAGTTCACTTTGAAAGTTGGCAAAACATGCAACAAGTAACATAATATTATTTTGCCATAGGTACCTTTTCCCAAAGGGCCTGTGTTGAATGTGAGGCGGGGCTATTAGTTTATCTGACCAATGATGTGGCCAATGGCAGGAAACCTGTTTGATAATAGTAATTTTGCGTTTCTGTTTGGTGATGCTATTGGTGCAGAAATTTCACACATCATCTTTTAAGGAATAGTTCACCCTAAAATTTTAATTCTGTCAATAATTACTCACCCGCATGTAATTTTAAGCCTTCTAAAGCCAAATCATAGTTTTGTATTACAAAAAAGGTTATAAAAGGGGCCTGTATCACAGGAAAGACTGAAAACTTTGTGATCATATAAGGCAAATAAAAAAGCAACACTGTTGTGTTCTACAGCCATAAGTCCTTCATCTCCATTCATACAATTCATTCATCGTTTTTTCCCTTGGTGCTGTGAAGCGATCACACAACAGTGGCTTTTCTTGGTTTCAGGTTTACACAAAGAACTCAATCATTAGCATTATGGAATGAGAGATTTTGGGATGCAGCACAGCTGGAATGTCCTTGCAGCTGACATAAATAACAGGAACTAGTGAGACCACAGCCAGCATCTGGGAAAAGTGAGAGAGAGGACGATTGAGAGAGATGGGGAAAAAAAGGTCTTCTGTCACACTATGCTTCATTACTTGGCCCTGTCAAAATACACTGTGCTGTCAGAACATTCAACTCATGACCCTTTTTCAGAGTAAGTTCACCCACTACAGCCCCGATGAGAGAGGACAGGTCCTCGGATTTCTCTTGGACTGGGCAAGCTCCAAGTAGCACCTGAGCAAACATAAAACGTTACATTTTCTTTCTCCACTTTTACTGATTTAAAGCAGAAGTTTATCCAAAATGAAAAACAATAAGGAAGTGCAATTATCGGACAATTATTGTAACAAAATGCAGCAATTAGAGCCTGTATGTTCTTTCAAGAGGATAATGATTATAATGCACGATATAGACATTTTTGGCCAAGAAATTATATATAGGCCGATATTAGATATCAATCAACGTTTTGTGAAATTGATTACATAAACAAAATGCTCATCTTTCAAGATTTCAGGATATAATTATTATTATTATTATATACATTATCAAGAATAATTTAATAAATTAACACAAATAAATAAATAATATTCATTATCAATTATGGTCACACTTTATTTAATACACTTTATTTATTTAACTACGACTTTTGCTTCAATAAACTCCTAATTTGCTACTTATTAATAGTTAGTAAAGTAGTTGTTAAGTTTAAATATTAGGTAGGATTAGGGATGTAGAATAAATGCTTTATAAATACTAATAAGCAGCCAATAATATACATGCTAATAAGCATGGTTAATAGTGAGAATTGGTCCCTGTACTATATCTTTCAATATTTCAGCATAAAATAAATACAATTAATTTGTTTATTTATTCATTTATTAAATGTAATATTTAATATAATAATAGGAAATTCTAAACATTTAGGCATTTTTTAAAAACTTGTGTTTAATAATAGGCAAGCCAACAAAATTATCAGCACGATCAGATGGCTTATAATTTATTTGTCCATGATATATCTGCCTACATATCAGACCTTTTCTCAAGGTACCTAATAGCAAGAAATAAATTTTTCTGACACAAATCATAAACATCCCTGTTGAGAACATTTAAAATAAACTGATCTTCATTCACCGCTAGTGTCCTACAGTATCTGTCTATCTGAGGTATATTACAGATATACAGGTCTCTTCAGCGCTAGTCAGCTCTGATTAGCCCAGAAACTTAGGGGGGCCGATCAGAGACCATCCAGGCGGAACCATTAATTGGAAACCTCGGTCCACTGATTCCAAAGGCATGATCTTCCCCTAAGCAACCCTGATAAACATGAGCTTACGTACAAGATCAATACTGGTTGCCTAGAGATGCATTGGCTGGCCGAGGACCTTGATCGTTGTATCTACCCGATGCCATTTTTCCTTTTCATTAGCCCACATTAGCCTCCAGCTTGAGGCTTGATGTAACACACAAGAGGAAAATGGTGTTAAACAATTATCCAATTAAAAGGCTTTTGCCCTAAAAGATTGGCAACGTACTGATGAACTTAATGGGTCATTGCATTGTTGGAGCACAGGCTCTATACAGAGGAAACTTAAACTATTAAATGGAAAACTCTGACCTTTCATGTAAGTGATTGAAATTCATCATTCTTGGCTTATTTTGGCATTTGGATGGTCACTTGATGCAAACATTGAATCTCTGAGACACAAAACCAACTGAGGTTGTCCCTAATCGTGCTGAACAGATGCTATTTTTTACGCCCTTTGCTCCCACCTAAAAGAGCTAAGGGTTGATGGATTTCCTGGGTTCTTGGATAAAACAGACAAAAAGAAAATATGATTCATGAAAGTTCTACAAAAAAGGTATCTTTTTTTCAGAACAGTAGATATAAACTGTGAGTGCTCTCAAGCTTGGTTATATTCTGCCAGTGAACTCCAAATAACTTGAATCTATACGCTGTTCACTTTGACATGAGATTAGTTTTACAAAAAGACAATTCCACTCCACCCTGTCATTTCTCTAACACAGAAAGCCTTCCATCCTTCATCTTAATGTTCAGATGAGCAATTCCCCAAAGAATTAAGCATTTTACACAACATTTGTGTATGCAGTTACACACAAAAATGGTTTAAATTGCAACAAAAGCCTGTAGATAAATGTGAATGATGAGTGATTTTGCATAATAAATTGTAGGATCAGCTACACAAAAACCCACCCTAAAGCTTTAAGAAGATTTCGCCTGACGGAGGAGTACAGCTATTGACGAAATTTCCATTTGGCAGAGAGGTGCTGTGAAAGTAAATCTGAAGAATTCATGTTGTTGAGGAGCACAGTAAAGGATTTCTTGATAAGTTAACAATGACAAGTTGCTATTAAAAATTAACAAGCTCAACCTCAGCAAAAGATCCAGCCAGTTTGCATGAAGTCAGTACTGAATGAGATGGTTGTGTCAAGTAAAACCTTCCCATTTTAGACTTGCTGATGGGATCAACGTGCATTTTATGAGGTCAATGTGAACCCCATTTTCTACAGTTATAATCAGTGAAAGAATAAATGGCGATCTATCACACAGCATACTCATCTCTAGATTTCTTTTGAGCCGAACCAAAGACCAAAAGACAGCTCAGTCTCTGTAGAACAGACTTAAAAAGCATCATACTCGTTATCTACTTGATAAATAATGAAAACACCACAAACTAGGGAGAGAGAAGCTGCAGTACATTTGGATTCAAGCTCACTCCATGGCCTGGCAAGGTCTCTAGATCGTTATTGATTATTCAATACATTAGAGATGTTCAAATGGTATGGGTTTGTGTCACCTACATCAAGAGAACAAGCTGGTCATTTTTTAACAATTAATGCAAGATCTATTAATGAGGCCGGCGGCTCCATGCTGGGCTGCCACTGACGTACGTAAAGTTCACCTTATTGGCGGTGTTTTTTCAAACACTAATGACGCACATAACTATGCATTTATGTACTGCTTGGTGGTCAGATGCGTTAGCAATGGTATGGCTCACGTGGGAGGACAACCTAAATAAGTCAAATAGAGTTTATGGGTAACCCTGTGAACAGGAAATCTGCTGTTAAAGAAGTAGTTCACACATT
>NW_015555763.1:1172304-1179621 GCF_001515605.1 Sinocyclocheilus anshuiensis
AGGCTTGAAACAACATGAATGTGACCAAATGATAATGCATAAATGTAAATGTAAACATGTGCCATGTTTTTAGAAAGCTTTAATGTTCATTACGCAATAGTAAGGGTCAAAGACATCCATCTAGAGCATGTTTACATAGAAAAATAATGCAAAAACAGCACACTAGAATGCAAAAACACGTTTTGTGTGAACAACCCCTCACCTTTTCAAGGAGAAAAAAATATTCAATAAAAATGGACTGGCAAGTGTTTCGAAACAGTGTCAGTCAAAGTCAGTGTCAGACAGAGACCTTTGCATCCACTGATTTTCTCTCCTCAGTGATGTTTAAGAGCAGTCAGTTCATGAACTGCTCCTAGCAGGCCTTTGCTTTAAGTCTCCCTTCTGAAATGTCACTTATCTGCTCTTACATAACATATGGCCTTTAGGAGGGCACTTTTAATCATGGGCAAAATGCATTCTTGCATCAGCATTTGTGTGCTGTGGCAATACATCTATGAGGCTGCTGTTATCCATATGTACTGCAGCACCAATGAACGATTGCCAAAATATCTCAATCCACCATGCTGTGAGATTTATGGAAGCAAGAGTGAAATTGAGAGGATGATAGGAAGACTGTTTTTCATAGACATAATTCTCTTTTGACAGAGTGCATAAATCAATAAGTGATGCACAAAACAGAAACTCCCAGTAACGGTTATCTAAAGCCCAGTCAAAAGAGAGACACAAGGACAAACAATTCAGTATAATATTTGTCTTCACAATTGAGCAGACACGCCACAAATCAACATCCATACAAACAGAAGGTGTTACTTTCTATGGCACATTTAAGCTCTTTATAAGATAACAAATATAATTCTGTGGCAGCACTTAGTAAAACTGAGATATAGTGAGAAATTATTGCAATTTGAAGTAACAGTTGTATGGATAAACAATTTAGGTGTCTCTAAAATATAATGAATATCTAGAAAGTCTAGACCTGTTATCTTGCCAGAAGACGAACGCTTCTTTTAGACCCTTCTTTTAGATGGGGAAGTCAAGAATTTTTCTTTCATTTGTTAGCATTGCACGATGCTTCATATTAGTTCACAGGTTCTGGTACCTTATTGAATCTCTGTCCATGTGTTTTGCTGGCAGGAGTGAACTGCTTCTCATTGCTGGAGACTTTTGTTCTTCTCTGCCTAAAAGAGTCAAGAGAGCTATCTTGAACAGGGACGTCGCTAAAATTCATGGGTCCTGGGGACAACATTTTTACATAAGAAAAAAAAAGTTTTGTTATTATTTTTATCTTGTTTTATCTAGTAATATACAGTATCGTTCCAAAAGGGTCAATGCAATTTTTAATGTTTTTGTCTCTTATGCTCACCAAGGCAGTATTATTTGATTTAAAAAATTAAAAAATAAATAAAGACATTAAAAATGTTATTATTTTATTTTCTATTGTAACATATTTTAAAATGTAATTTATTCCTGTGATGGCAAAGCTGAATTTTCAGCACCCATTACTTTTATTATTATCAATATTGAAAACAGACATGCTGCTTAACATTTTTGTGGAAATGGTGATGCATTTTTTTTCAGGATTCTTTGAGGAATAGAAAGTTCAAAAGAACATTTTTTTAATAGAAATAGAAATACATTTTTATAGAAATTTTGTAACATTGTAAATGTCTTTATTGTCACTTTTGATCAATTTGATGCATCCATGTTGAATAAAAATTTTAAATTGTACTGACCAAAATAGTTTTAATCGGTAGTGCATACATTACTATATTATATTATACAGGTGCATCTCAATAAATTAGAATGTCGTGGAAAAGTTCATTTATTTTATTTATTTCAGTAATTCAACTCAAATTGTTAAACTCGTGTATTAAATAAATTCAATGCACACAGACTGAAGTAGTTTTTTTTTTTTTTTTCCTCACCCTCATGTTGTTCCAAATCATTTCTTCTGCGGAACATGAAAGGTGAATATTGAAAAATATCCTGACAGCTCAGTATAATAAAAGTGAAAAGGAACTGGTGCTGCCAAGCTCTGAAAATGCACCATAAAATACCATAAATGTGGTCCATATGCTATGTTCTTTTGAAGCCATATGTGAGGAAAAATCTAATTTAACACATTGTTTGCCTAAATTCTTCCCCTGGGCTCTAAAAGAGCTTTTTTTTTTTTTGTAGGGTTATTTTATTTTTTATTTAAAACAATAAAAGTCAGGGGTCCAATGTTGTTTTGGACCCTGTTGACTATACAGACAAGTTGACAAATTCTTAAATATATATATGTGGGTGTGTGTGTGTGTGTGACTTTTCCACGACATTCTAATTTATTGAGATGCACCTGTATTACATCACATTATATTATTTATAATATATCATGTTCTGATGTTTTTACTATAAAGCAAAACAAAAATACAGACTAGAAAAAAATGACAACCCTAATTCTGAATAATTATTTGTTTGGAGACTGCATGACATGCTGAATGGTAATAGAAAATGTTACTATTTACTCACAGTTGTCAGTTGTCATCTGTTTATTTTTAAGCTTACACATGAGCAGTTCTGCTCTGACAGCTGAAGATGAAGAACAGGCAATTACAGCAACTGCATTGCGAGAACCTGCAAGCGCATCCCCTTCGCTTGTTTTTTTGCCTGCGGTCAACATGCTTCCAACTCAATGTGGGTATTGTCAAGGGCTCGAGATGTTGCTAGGGCACCCTGTCCTGTGTCTAATATGATCAGTGAATTCACTATCCCAGCTAATAATATTATGACCTGGTGACACCAATTTAGTTCCTTTAGGTTGGGGCTCTTGACTACTTCATATTACACGGTCTGTTTGCCTCAGCTGCTGTGTGTGAAGATTTGTCTGTGTAGCCCCTAAAAAGAGCACTATGCTGGATAATGAGTGATTAGTCTCCAAAGCCCCTGAAAAAATGGGTTGGATTTGGACTTTTTAGACAGACTTTTGAGCCAACAAACAAACGTAGTCTGAAAAATTAGGTAAAAATTTGTTATACAGGAGGTCATCCAAGTGACAACCACGAACAGGAGAAAAGCTGTCACAAAAAGATGAAGTGGGGAACTGTAAGCTTGTGTAAGTGGACACTAAGGGACGCCATTTACAAATACCTATCGGCACAACCTGAATATCATCCACTACTATTAATACGGCACATCTGGACTCTGTCAGCATTACACAGAAATCATGTTTTTTTTACATCTTATATTTCAGCTGCACACACACACACACAAATCCATAAAATGTAAGTTAGAGGCACACAAAAGGGTCTTCTGTGTCTGTGTTCACGCATACGAGAAAGAATAACTAATTAGATTAACTACCAAGTGGCAGAAAAATACCAAACACTATTAAAAATAAAAAAGGCTGTGTCCTGGAAGGTTATTTTTGTTTCATATCTGGCCAAAAATAATTTTATCATAAATATCCAGACATGCATTCCCTGAATTTTGTTAAGTCATGAGACATAGCCATCCATTTGAGCTAATTTAGATTTGCATCAAAATGATGTAAGATCGAAGTAGGGAAAGTAATTCTGTGCTTTCACCAACGATTGACTAAGCCAAACAACTTTTTGATGGATTGAGAATTTTTAACTGCATATAAATACTGCCATCGTTTCCCTTGTCGTCTTGTTCTGTTTATTTATTGTTAACACATTTCCACAACTCTTGGCAATATACTACGAATTAATGTTTTTAATTTGCTGCTGTTACTTTTGCTAACAGGCAGCGCTGGAAACATACACTACCTTCTCTTGCAATATCATTAGAAAGACAGCTTTTACAGTACAAAATGTCCATGAATGACCAGAAAAAAACATGTTTCTTATGAAAACATGTTTCTCAGCTGCTAAAAAAGTCAGTGGCTCTAACCAAAGAAATATAAACCACTGAGTTCTCTCACACTTTGATGCTTTGAAATCAAATGTCACACCCTTATAATATACTGCAGTATAAATAAGACTGAAAGATCATAGCATATGCCACACATGCCCTGAAAACACACACGGATGTAATACAACAACGCAAGGTGCAATTAACATTTTTTTATATGTCTGTAATGTAAGACATGAGAAACAGTAGCGCTGCCAGCCTCTTTAGGCCTGTGCATTTCACAGCCTTCGTAATTGCACATCTAGGCCTATTGGAGAAAATGTGCATCTGTGTTTAAATCATTTTCAATTTTAATAAAAGCAAAAATCTTTTAAAAACAAAACCAAAATGTTTCTGGCATTTTGCTTATCGCGCAAACAAGTAAATGGAGTCAGCTTTCCATCAGCAATTTGTAGTCGCATCGTATCAAGTCTGAAACGACACAAATGAGTCTGGACAAAAACAAATTTGGATTAATAGGATCTCACGGTTGGCGATCCAGTTGAGAAGTTGTGTTGTCTACAGGAGCCGTAGTGAAACTCAGTGAGCCCTGCCTGTGATATAATGCAGACCAGATGTCAGCTGAACCGTGTGACTAGCATTAGCAGCGCTCACAGGAGGCTTCATTGTCTTTCACTGGCAAGCAAAAAGTCAGCATTCCTGAAGGAGCAAACAAGAGCCTAACCGGCAACTAACGCCTTTTCCCGCTCTTTCGCATTTTACTTTAGTTTTATTGAATTCCTTAATGACATTTAAACACCAAGATGAGGAGGACACTGCAAGAACAGCACAAACAAAAGTGCTCTGTCCATATACAAAACACCAGGCCGTCCCGGACACAAGTCTCTATGACATTGTTGTCTTGACATATTTTCTGAGGATGAAATTGAACAGTTCCTGTTCCTTAATGATTTTTTTAAATAAATATTTGCAAAACAAATTCTGTTGCTAGGATAATTTTAATAACAGTCTAAATGTAAAACAACAAAAATGTGGTAATACATTACATTCATTCATTTGTATAAAATACCACTGACAAAACTCATCATTTCTGTAAATACATACTGTAAAATGAACAGTCAGTAACTACACTGATTTAGGTCTCACAGGCCCTACAACGTAACATACTAGGCTATCATTTCTTGGTTCATGGAGTTGAATATTGCGGTTCAGTAAGTGAGAAACTGCTCCAAATGATTCCTAAATGTTTGTGATTCACAAAAACAAATCAGCTCACAAGACCCTCACTGGTCGTGCTTTTTTAAAATCACTAAAAACAATCGGCTCGAGGATCGGACTTCACTGATCACGCTGAAGAGTGCAGGGAACATTTTCAGAGAAGATGAGTACGATTTTGCGTACCGAAGAACAGGTAATGTAACTGAACGCCTTGAATATGGAGAATATTGGTTCCCACACTAGTCTCAAGGTTTTTTTTTTTCACTTGTATTATCATCCACCATTAAAAACCATTTAGTTACTTAGAAAGAATGGAAAGATATAGCACACGTATCAATAAGCCACATGATTCAAGGTGTCGCTACAAACAGTGCAGGAAAAATTACACACACTTTAAGAAAAAAGGTAGGGTTTTAGTATTTTTCTGTCAGGACATTATCCGTTAAGTTTAAAGACATTTTCTTTCAACCCTAAAGCACAATGTGCAATTTAAAACACAGGCAAAACACTTGTGAAAAAGCAGTACAGAAATTATTACAGTACATTGAGTCTTTTATGTTTTATGGACTTTTCTTGGAGCTTCATTAAGTTTAATACTAAAGGCCCCAAAATAATTTAACCAAAATTAACGGGTGTAACATCAATTTGAAGCAAATTCAGCCAAAATGAAGGTGTGTTTGGAGTATGTTTGAAACAGCTCGCCAGTGTGAACTTTCCAGAAAACTTGGAAAGAAAAAAAAAAATGATTGCATAATAGGTGTGTTCTGGGAATCTACCATTTTATATGGAAGTCTTTTCAGGTTCATTTCTTTACACAGTCTGTTGAAGTTAGATGCAAATAAAAAAGTACTGAAGGGTAAGATCTACAAGCTCTAAAGGGAGAATGTAACTTTAAGACCAAACAGTGACCACAGCTTTCCATCATATTTCCATAGACATTCAGGTCAGTCAGAGTTGATGAAAGAATAAATATCCCTTTCTTTTTATTTGCCCAAAGTCATTTTCTAAAGTTGATTTTGGAAGTCATTTTTGTGGTACTTTCATTTCAGTATATTGAAGAGTGTACAGTGTTTGTTTCCCATTATGCAATATTTTGAATTGTACTGACATAAGTGGAGCATGTTGCTCATGCCTCTCTGACTCATCTCAGCATGAGATGAAAGAAATATAAGCAACCTTTAAAAGGTTCTTTAAGATTCCCCACAACTATTAGTGCCATTAAAAGAAGCTCAAAGCTAATATTTATGTTAAGGAATTTGCTCTTTTTTTCATCAGTTGTGATCATAAGTTCTATTTGGACAGCAATTGTTTGTCAGAGTGACATTTGTAAAACGAACCTGATTAGTGACAGATGCAATTCATTTTATATATAGATAGTATGTGTATTTATGCTTTTCCCACTAAATGTGGTACAGAGGCGCCTCAACTATTAGTGTAAATAATTTCAAACATTTCTGTCACAAAAGACTCCATTGATACAAAAATACACACATTACCATGCAAAGCAACCGTACAGCACTTAGCAGTGGTCAAAAAATATTTCCAAAACGAGTTTTGGATTAATTCCTGCTTTTAAACTCTTACTTTTAAATTACCACACGACCCTGGTGTTTGTCCAAAAACAGTATAATTTGGCTGGGAATTTTGTGGATGGAGGGAGGAAAAAACCCTGACATTTCAGATTAGGGTGGAAATAAAATAACTGACTAACCCCCTTTAAAATATGGAATTATTTTAAGTCCTCATGTCAAATAACTACTAACTAGGGCTGTCAAAAATTTTTTTTCGAATTTCGAATATTCGTCGAATTTAAATTAAAAATCCACATTCGAATGCAAAAACGTTGCATTCAAATTTTAGGTGTGCGTCAGACAGCCTTGTCAGTGGCGCACGAGATGCGATGACGATGTAAGTGTCATTGAATTGTAATGTTTTTGTTAGCCTATCCAGTTGAAGCCACTAGATGCGACGCTGCTGCGTTGTTGCGTCGCGCACAAAAGAGCTGCATGTTTAGAAAGCCATGTAAAATTAATGTAAGTTGGTAACTTTAAAAAAAAAAACATATATCGATACTTCTTGGCGGGCTTTTTCCCCATCCCACTGCATCACATGTTTTTAAATGAAAAATGTACTCTGTGTGATTGGCTTTTGGCCCTTTGTATTAAACTATGCATACATACATGATGTTGTTTTGTTTATAGTTGTTTAAGCAACTTAATTATAATTGGTTTATAAACATTATTT
>NW_015555763.1:1179965-1184787 GCF_001515605.1 Sinocyclocheilus anshuiensis
TTCGAATTTCGAATATTCGTCGAATTTAAATTAAAAATCCACATTCGAATGCAAAAACGTTGCATTCAAATTTTAGGTGTGCGTCAGACAGCCTTGTCAGTGGCGCACGAGATGCGATGACGATGTAAGTGTCATTGAATTGTAATGTTTTTGTTAGCCTATCCAGTTGAAGCCACTAGATGCGACGCTGCTGCGTTGTTCATTAAAAATATTGCGGAAAAAGAGCACATCAATGCGGAGAAGATCTTGTTTACGTCAAAACTGAAACCAAGCCGTTCACACAGAACACATATTTCGCACATTTTCTAGAGGGACATCTATCACCGTTGCTCTCGCGTCGCGCACAAAAGAGCTGCATGTTTAGAAAGCCATGTAAAATTAATGTAAGTTGGTAACTTTAAAAAAAAAAACATATATCGATACTTCTTGGCGGGCTTTTTCCCCATCCCACTGCATCACATGTTTTTAAATGAAAAATGTACTCTGTGTGATTGGCTTTTGGCCCTTTGTATTAAACTATGCATACATACATGATGTTGTTTTGTTTATAGTTGTTTAAGCAACTTAATATATGGTTTTTAAACATTATGCACTTTTTTTCACAGATAGTCATGTTATCTTACTGAATAAACGTGCATTAGTAATATTTTGCTCGATGCGCCCTCTTGTGGCCTCAGAAGAGAAGCCAAAAAATGTTCTTCACCCTAACTGAAATTATGCATTTTAAAGGGGTCCTATTATGCTCTTTTACAAAGTCTTGATTTTGTTTTGGGGTGTACTAGAACAGGCTCTCATACTAGGTTGTTCGAAAAACACATTATTTTTCACATATTTTACATTATTACAATACCTCTCTCCTCAGTCTGGCATGAACGACTCGAATAGTATTCCTGTATCAAATGAAGGCCCGCCTTCTGAAATACGAAATGTGCTGTGATTGGTTAGCTGGGCCAGTGTGTGTTGTGATTGGCAGCACTCGGCAGCTGGTCGGGAAATCCCCCTTACCATAGCCGCCTGCTAACTTTAGTGTAAATATTGCGTCAAAATCAAATCAATTTGAGTGCGATTTAAACCCGGATGATTGTAACCACTCTAAGTTCGTCTGCCTTGGGGAAACTAGCGCGTCTCCGACATAGTGATAACACTCGTTGCCTTCTCTAGTGCAGCTCAACCAGGTCTCGTCCCATTCGTCGGTATTTGTGATATCACAAATCCCGGAAAATATGCGTTGTAGTCCAAACGAGTCATTCGTTGTAGTTTTTGAAAAGTGATTTCTGTTAAATAAAATATCTCCTTTTGAAGTGGACTTTGAGCTTTGTAACTTTGCAGATCTTTTTTTATGCTCAAACAGCAACATTACAGACTAAAGTTGAAAAAGTGAAAAAGCATAATAGCACCCCTTTAAATTTGAATATAATTCGAATTTTGATAATATTTAAGTACAAAATTCGAATTTAGTTTTTCAGCCATTTTGACAGCCCTAATCAGAGATAGAGAAATCTTTAAAAAAACATTATAAAAATAAACATAAATCTAAAAGAAAAAAGTAACTACACCATATCAATGAGAACCAAAACATTTATTTTAAAGTCTATAGTTGTCATTTGTTCCTAATAGGTCAAAAATCACAGATATGAGGATGGTAGTTTACAAATCACATAGGTAGCTGTGGGACCAGGATTTTTCCTTTTTCACCTTTCTCCACCCTTTACTTCTGTTCCCACAATGCTTTCCAACCTGCGGGCACGAATGGGTGGCAGCTGTTCATAGGTGCTGAAGCCCAGCTCTGAATTCTCCTGGGGCAGCCGAAAAAGAAGCAGGTGGTTCTTTAACACCTGGAGAAACAAAGAAACCAGACATGTCACTGAAAGATACACAAAACCAGGAAAGGTGAGAACATCAAGAGAGATATATAGTGGAGAAAAAGCAGATCCAGGAAATGGAATGTCTTTTTAAGGTAGAGGCGAGTGCCTGATGGTACCTCATCTGTCAGGTAGTAGGTCTTTCTCAGCAGGCTCCGACGTGCCGCCTCCTTCTCCTACAGAGTGTGTAAGTCAAGTCGGTCATAACTCACAGCACAACAAAATAAGACAACTAAGAGACCATCGATCACACTTGCTGCACTCTTCAGACATATTTCAAACCCAACCACTCGACTTGGGATTGTGTGACAGAGTGCTTACTTTCATAAATTATAGTTTCCCCTGGAAAAAAGCCTCAAATGTCACCCTAGACTATAGTATCGTATACTGTATCAGGAGACCAAACACACCAGTGAATTTGCTCTGTTGTATTGTATAACCTAAATTTTGGCATTTTCCTCACATTAGACAATTATATTGCTTCAGTATACTTGGAATGTAATGCACAAATCATACTGACTACTTTTATTTTTGGAGTTTAACAGCCTCTGGTTACCATTTACTTTTATTATATGGAAAGAGCGGCTTGAACATTCCTGCTAAATGTCTCCTTTTGTGCTCCATATAAGAAAGTAAGTCATGGATTTTTAACAACATGAGGGTGACTAAATGATGACTGAATTTTCATTTAAGGTTTCATTTGATGTCCTGCTGCTCATCCTTAAAGGATTTTATGCTTGTTTGTTACACTGTTCTTGTTTGGTGCTGTTAATGTTAACAAAAACTATTAAAAGAAAGATTTCAAAATACCATGCTGGAATAAAATATAAATATTAGAAGTAAAACAAACAAAAATTTGCAATTTTGCCTTGGCAAGTAACTGAAATACATTAATTACAATACAATAATTTGAAGTGCTAAAATTAGAAAAACTGAAATAAAAAATAAAGCTAAACAGAAATGTAAAAAAAAATGGCAAAAGCACATTACAAAATTACGAAAACTTAATTGGATGCACTAAAAAAAAACACCTTAAAACTTAAAATGAAAAATAAAAGCTGATCGAAATAATTATTAAATTAATAAATACTATAATAAATACTACTAAAATAACACTGGTCTTGTTGCACAGGTAATTTACCTCTGCCACTTCATTCTGGGAGAAGATAAACGGATTTAGGTGGGCAACAGCCACCACATAAAGTACAGGACACCAGTTCCTCTTCAGAGCTCCTGTTACTAGTGCTCGAAAATACAGCCGCAACAGAGGCAGCGAGTCCTCCATGGGGCACGTGAACTTCTCCAGTGGAATAGGCAGCTGTAAAGGACAAACAAATAAAATTTCAGATGGAGACCGCTTTAATTGGTTTGCAATGAAAATTTACTTTTTTTTTTAAAAGAAACACAATTTAAGTGTTCCTGTGGCTCAGTGGTAGAGCATTGCGTTAGCAGCGCAAAAGGTCGTGGGTTCAAATCCCAGGGAACACACATACTGGTAAAAAAATGTATAGCCTGAATGCACTGTAAGTCACTTTGGATAAAAGCATCTGCTAAAAGGCATAAATGTAAATGTAAAATAACTTCCCCTCTGCCTCGTAACTACAACTCTTCTCTGATGACATTTGTAATAATCCCTCCACTCCAGCAACCTCTGCATGAGACCCAACTCATGAGATTGCAGCAATAGCAACAACAATCCAATCAATTCCTGATAAAAATCAAATCCTGCCCTGTTTTTTCTCATTCAAGAAAAGTTGATCACAACTTCCATATCATGCCAACTTCAATATACAAAAAAAAAAGAGTTTTATGATTGTTTTTTTGGGATGATGCAAATTAATTATTGACTCGTGAATCAATTATTGCAACAGAGAGTTTGAACTTGAACTGAATTCACAGAAACTCTTGCCATTTTTGCTATAGTATAAATCACAGAAACTACTAAAGCATCTGTAAAGGGATAGTTCATCCCAAAATGAAAATTGTCATCATTTACTTCATGTTATTCCAAACCCATACGACAAACCTCATTGGTTCTCATGCGTCAAGCAAGCAGTTTTAACTCATGTTTACCATATTTGATGTGCTCTATGTATGTGTGTTGAGTTGACCAATGTTAATATGCGAATAAAGGCCTAAATTAAAGGGGTCATATAATGCGATTTCAATTTTTCCTTTCTCTTTGGAGTGTTACAAGCTCTTGGTGCATAAAGAAGATCTGTAAAGCTGCAAAGACTAAAGTCTCAAATCCAAAGAGATATTCTTTATAAAAGTTAAGACTTGTCCACGCCCTCCTAAAACTCCTCGTTTCAACACACCCCCATATGTCTACGTCACTGTGTGGGAAGATTTGCATAACACCGCCCAAATGTTCACGCAAAGAAAGAAGGCGTAACTTTTATTCTCGCTGTAGTATTGTTGTTGCCGCTGGCGCCATGTTGTGGAGATGCTTTGTGTTTAGTTGTGAAAGCGAAACTACTTTGTTTGGCCTTCCAAAAGAGGACAATATCCGCTTCGTCATGCCTGGAGCTGATCCGTGCTGGTCGCTGAGGAAATACATCAACTTCGAGCTGTGGATCGCCGGATCGGCTTTCACCGTGGACGAAGCGGAGTCCAGCCCGGTGTCGTCACATGTGGTCGCCGCACGCCCGCCGGCCGCTCCTTCATCGAATCTGCTGGCCGCGCCGTTCTCAAGGCCCTCAAGGTCACTCAAGTCCGTCGTGTGTGACGCTGTGTGACGCATTTTATGGAAGACCGTTTCCTGAACCTGCAGAGTAGCATACAATGGGTCTGTGCTACTGGGGCAGTTCCAACTTTGCAAGTACAGTCTGGCGCTTCTGACTCGCAGCCTGTAAGTACATTTTTTATATTTAAAGAATGATGATTCAAACGCGAGTAGCGCTTGTTGTTTGACGTTTCTCCGATCACAAATGCAGACATGGTTTTATGTTTACGCAGCG
>NW_015555763.1:1184797-1185006 GCF_001515605.1 Sinocyclocheilus anshuiensis
ACGCTTGAGGCATTCGGCCAATCACAACGCATAACGCACTGGGCCAATCAGCGTATACCTCGCTTTTCAGAACGATGAGCTTTGTAAAAATCGACGCGTTTCGCGTTTCCGGGGCATAGAGGAGAAACAATAATGTACATTATGTGGAAAAGAATGTGTTTTTTTAACCTTAAACCGCATAAACACATTTCATTACACCAAATACACAA
>NW_015555763.1:1186436-1210876 GCF_001515605.1 Sinocyclocheilus anshuiensis
AAGTCATTATAATCAGTAATTATGTCCCCACTGGATGCAACAAATGCCTCGTTTGTAATGGGTTTTTATTGTTTTTGTCACGCCGTGCCGGGAGAGGGCATCACAGTGTGTTAAGGGGTGTAACATTTCCGTCACAAGCCTGAGGTATTCAGCCAATCACAACGCACTGGATAGCTGGCCAATCAGCGTACACCTCGCTTTTCAGAACGATGAGCTTTGTAAAAATCGACGCGTTTCAGAAAGGCGGGGCATAGAGGAGAAACAATAAAGTACATTATGTGGAAAATAATGTGTTTTTTAAACCTTAAACCGCATAAACACATTGCATTACACCAAATGCACAACATAATGTTCTTTTTAGCAACGTCATATGACCCCTTTAAATCTGCTTTAAGCAAACATATCTGTTCAGAAGCTTTAGAATAAGCCTCTCGATCCATATGGATTACTTTTATGATACTTAACTTAAAGAATCAAAGTTTTGGTGCAATGTACTATCAAGGGAGAGACAGAAAACAGGTTTCATTAAAATATCTTCATGTGTATTTTGAAGATGAAGGAAAGTCTTTGGAACAAGTGAGTAAAGGTATGGAACTTTTCCGTTTTTGGTAAACAATCCCTTTTACACTCTCAAGTTCATGTAAGGATTGGTAGTCTGACTACTGACTACTATTTTAGGAATGTTAATGGCAAAAAAGTGCATCAAAATCTTGGTGATATTCACAATGTTGCCTAATTTTATATTGGCAGCAAAACAACAATAAATTGTGACTATACACCATACTAATTTCATGCATCCCTACTAGTAAGATCTTGGTGAACTAAATTAAACTTTCCCCACTCAAATCATCTGATGACCATCTGATGACCACTGATGTCTGAATGGGATCACAGCTCCAAATGGCCATAATTGCAAAGACAAAACTACAGTAACATTTCCATCATGCCTCATCTGTGCATAGGACACCTGACTAGAAGAAACCCATTACCTGCTGTAGCGAGACCCCCAGGGATCGCAACATTCCCACATGTTCTCCAAACACAGCCAGTCTCATGGTGACACTGTAGCGCCGCTGTAGAGGCAAAAGCATGAAGCAGCCAAAGAGTGGGTCACCGAATGACACAGCCTCATACTGCGCCAGCAGAGCCGAGTATAGGTCATGAAAGGAAGCCAGGCCTGGTGGAGGTGAGCCCAGATCCAGCGCCTCAAGCTGGGCTGGCCGTGTTAGTCCGCGAAACAGCGCCCAAGTAAGCTCTTGCACAGGCCGTTCCAGGAAGAGGTCACTGGAGCACAGAAAGACAAAAGCTAGCCGGGCTAACTTAGCCACTGGTGGCACCACCGTGAGCACCTGCTCCCTCAAACTCTCCAAAACAAGCAGCCATTGAAGGCAGTGAGTGACTGACTGCACTGACCCCGCTGGAAGAGACTCGACCTGCTGCTCACCACCAGCTGACAGTCCCATTCGCTCATAGAGACTTATGAGCGGTAAGAAGGGCCAATCAGAAGGCAGGGAGGGGCCGGTAAGTTCAGGTAGGAGATAAGAGCTGACAAAAGGGGTTCGACCAAGGTATCGGTCACGGGATGAAAGGACAGAGGATTCCAAGTGTGCAAGGTGGGTGAGGTAACAACCACGGATGGAGGGCAAATATTGAAGAGCGTCACACAGCAGAGCACCAACAGCAGGTGAAGTCCTGTCTTTAAGCTGCAACTCAGCCAATGCAGCCACCTCTGTTTCACCATGAACACCTTCCCTGATAAGAAAAAAAAATGAAATATTAGTGTACAATAGTTCATATTACAGCAGTAAAAAAAAAATCCCAAGACAACAATATAATTATCATAAACATAAAGGTACATCCTTCCTGTGCTTAAATTTTGATAAAGGAAAAAATAAAAAAATATATATTAACAAACATGCACTACCTAAGTTTGGGATCGGTAAGATTTTGCTCACTAGGGCTATATTTATTACATTAAAAATACAGTAAAACAGTAATATTGTGAAATGTTATTGCAACTTAAAATAAGTGTATTTTATTTTAAAATGTAATTTATTCCTGTAATGGCAAAGCTGAATTTTCAGCAGCCATTACTGCAGTCTTCAGTGTCACATGATCATTCAGAAACCATTCTAATCGGCTGATTTAGTGCTCAAGAAACATTTCTTATTATCAATTTTGAAAATAATTCTGCTTAATATTTTTGGATTAATAGAAAGATTTGAAATAGAAAAGATTTGAAATAGAAATCTATTGTAACCATTAGAAATGTCTTTACTGACCACAAACAGACAGACAGAATAAAATACCGTAGATAAATAAAAAAATTACACACATTTAACAATACTAGAAATTTTTTTAAATAAAACCAGAAACAACTGTCCATGAAAAGATCTGCTACATCTTATCTGAAATGTGCAGTTTGCTGCTCTCTTGTGAGTATGATGTGAAACTACAGCTTGATAAAGCTGGGATTTTAGAATTTACTTTTTTCTTCTTCTTTTTTTTTAATTAACCATAAATGCATTTATAGCATGTTTGAAACTCTTATTTAAATAATACTTGAAGATCAACATCTTGAAGATCAGCATCTGAACAAAAACAGTATACAATCAGAACATGATGAACACAAATATGAGGGCAAATCTAAATACCCAGCCAAGACCTGAGCAGATTTTAGACAGGAGACCCTTAGTGTAATTAATCTCTCCCAATCAGTTTCAGCTTTTATCTCTGTGCAATTAACAAAAAATGTCCTCATGGAATATGTCTGATGAGGGTCAAGAATATTAATACTATTAACCACTGTACAGTATCTCACAGAAGTGAGTACACCCCTCACATTTTTGTAAATATTTTATTATATCTTTTCATGTGACAACACTGAAGAAATGACACTTTGCTACAATGTAAAGTACGCTCACTACTTTACATTGTAGCAAAGTGTCATTTCTTCAGTGTTGTCACGTGAAAAGATATAAAATATTTACAAAAATGTGAGGGGTGTACTCACTTCTGTGAGATACTGTATATCAAAGCAACATAAAAGACATGGACAATCATATGAAACCGAGATCTATCAAATAAAATGGTCTCCTAAAGACCCTCTGATCTAAAGGTACTTAAACAAACTCTTACTATTAGTTGTTGTTTTTGTTTTTTGCTTAGATTGAAATCAAAGAATTGTGACATTTGTAATGACAATTACCATAAGTAACTAAAATATGAAAGTGGCTCAAAAAAGTTGGAAAGGATTTCACTGCATTTGAAAAAAAGGAAGCATCCACTAACAAATTATTTTTTTTCCATTTATTTTTAAACAACTGATGTCAAGGTGACTTATAGAGGATGTATAAAGTCTAGCTTATAGGGGTGTAACGGTACACAAAAGTCACGGTTCAGTACGTACCTCGATTTTGGGGTCACTGTTCGATACGAGTTCGGTAGAACAGGAAATTTATTTTTTCATTTATTTTGAACAGACAGTAGTGCTACATACATGTAGCATGAGCAGTTGTTTTTGATTTGAATTAGATTGTATAATTTCAAGATTTCAAGTAAAAACAGAATGGTCTGACTTCAGATTTGTGAAATTATGCTACATAAGAAACCTGCACAAAACAAAAACAGCAGACGGGCTGAATGGCTGCACCTCCGGAGGTCGCATTTGAAGGCTGCATACGTCAATGAAAAGCTAATGAAAATGCAAATTAAATCTCTGACAGCAGGTGTTGCTTATGGAACAGCAGCGATATAGAGTTTCCTTGGTTTCCTCTGTAAATAAAGCAGCTGCGCTTATAAAAACTACTTTAATATGCATTATATGGAAGTAAGAGGAAAAAAAAATGCCATCGAAACATTTCTGAAGATGGTCAGTTCCTCTCAGAGATACATTCATATAAACCTCCACATATATGTCTTCCTAGATTTCGAGCATCACGAACAGTGAGCCTGATCTGCCTGGGACAGTATTTTCTCCTCTTTACAGACCTCATAAAAATTCCACACAAATTACATTTTGGGAAATGACTGCAATGCAGCTTGTGTGCAATTCTGGAATAGAGATCGGCCAAAATAAAATTAAAAACCAGTTACGATTTATAGCCGGTCGACCGGTGCATCTCTAGAACCGAAACTTTCCCACTGCTGATTGAAAACAAGCAGGCGGTTCTTCGAGCCCTTGCGTGCCTTCTAGACTCAATGTTCTTGTTTTGGGTTGGTGCGTAGATCGTCTCTTCTTCTGCTCTTTCCTGTTGTGACGGTTAGCGTTGCATTACTGCACTTTTGGATTGACCGCCTATGACTGATGGTATTTGTCGTCTGACTGCATGAACCGAACCGTGATGTCCGTACTGTGACGGTTCGGGACGAATACATGTACTGTTACACCCCTATTACCTTATGTGTCTGAGGCCACTATTTAACAAAATGTGAATATTTCGTGTGACTGAAGTCATTGTAATCATACAATGTCTGGGTTCCCACTCTTTTTCAGTGATCATTTTCCAGGACTTTGAGGAATTTTCCAGTATATTTTTAATTGAATTACGGCGAGAATAAAAGCCAAGGATCATGCCCTAAAGTAACAGATATTCCTCTCTCCAGAAGTCTTTAAAAACATACCGTTTATGGCCATGACTTAACTATAAAATCAGCTCTTTAATATCAGCTCTTAATTATACATTACAACAAATGATTTTCAAAACCAGTTTCAGTACCAAAGATTTTTTTTAATTATTATTATTAATTAAGCATTTAATTATTTTATTTAACTATTTGAAAATAAAAATAAATTAAATCAGTTAAATTAAATTAATGTTAATAATAATATTCAAGTAAATACCATTTTAAAATATTGGCATGTTTCCTTCTAATATTTTTCAATTAAGTATTTCTTTAAAAGGCTCAAGTGAAAAATGAGTGGATTCTGACTAACTGAATCACCTCTGATTGGCCATTGCATATCACTGTTCAGGTAAAGCAATCTATCAGCAAGTACTGAACTGAGTCTGTATTTGGTACTACCAGTTGTTCCGTTTTTAAAATTTCAGTATCAACATGGCACAGAAGTACTAATAGTCTACTTTTGACAATAATCAATAGTTAACAAGTTACTGAATTAGTGAATTACAGAACTACTTCTTAAAGTTGACCACTGGATAGAACGTTGGGAAACAATGTTCACATTGTCAAAAGTCAGTAGTGATGCACCAATCTTGATTTTTCATGGCCAATTCTGATTTTTTTTGTGACATCAGTGGTTCAACCGTAATTTTATGAAGCTACGAGAATACTTTTTGTGTGCAAAGAAAACAAAAATAATGACTTTATTGAAAAATGTCTTCTCTTCCGTGCCAGTCTTTGACTTGCATTCATCGGATTGAAAACAAGGCGCAGCGCATCCGGTTTATATGTCAGAACGCCGGCTCCATCGTCAGCATCATCACACACATGCGGCGTGGTACTCTCATGAACAGGGGCAGGCTTGGTCGGATCTATGGCCGTTTGAATGTTTTCTACTACTAACATTAATTGTTTCTGGCCAGTGGTAAACTGTTCATTCTTGGCTAAAGGAGAACACAATTACATTTTTATAATAATAATTTTCCAGGACATTTTATATTTTCTCTAATTTTCCATGTGTTTTCCAGGACTGGAAAATAAGTCATCAATTTTCCAGGTTTTCCAGGACCCGTGGGAGCCCTGAATTTATGAGAGAAATGAGAGCTGTACGGCAAACATCAGAGACTTACGGAAGGAGGCTGTGACTGAAGGTCATGACAGACATGAGTTCATGTGCCAGATATTCACTGCCAGGCAGCAGCCAGGACACTAAAGCCAGCGAAACTTGGTGGAACAAGGCGGCATGTTTGGCCGCCTCTGGGTCAACTGGAACCTAAAAAGAATTAAGTCACAATAAAATTAAGGCATTACAATTCATTAACTAACAGAATGCTTTTCCAATAAAACAGCATATTTGACACTTATATTTTTTATTCAAGCTTAGTTAATGTTAATTTATTTATTCATTAAGCAAAGAAATTAAAATATATTCTATTTTCTAATTAAAATATACTCTAAATATTTTATATGTACATATTGTATCTATAATGTATTAGAATTTTAAATAATATATTTTAATATAAGTATATATTTTTTTAATTAATTAAATAATATTAACAATTACATTTGTAATGTAAATTATATATATATATATATATATATATATATATATGTGTGTGTGTGTGTGTGTACATAAAATGTTTGCAAATTTGTTAAATGCAGAGGTTGCAGTTACCAGCTTGTGAGCCAGTCTGAGCAGCAGATACAGCAGGTGGTGCTCATGGTGTAAAATCCAGGCACTCATGTGAGAAACAGAGGGCATGGCTCCGATACAAGACCGCAGATAACTCAGCACAGAGTCCGAGAGGATGAGATGACTGAACTGATGAGAGACAAAGAAAGAAATTTACCACCAAGTATATGCCAGCATTTTCCACATTTATCATCAAAATGAATTTACCTTCTTTATTAAGCCTTTGTGGATGGAGGTGATGGTGTTCAGCAGGTATAGGAGGGCAGTAGGGAGAGACAGAGGGGAGTTGGGCCCTGCCATTGTGCTGGAGGTCTTCAGCCTCGAGCAGCCCAGGCTTGGCAGACTGGGGACGACCTCCCCACCAGCTGCACTCAGCCCAGGGTTACAGATCATAGAGCTGGACCTGCAGCAGGAGAAGAGAACATAATCACTATTATGTTCCAACTAAACTTCTAACAAAATCATTGTCACCTCCAATATAAACCAGGAAACATATTTTACTTGATTCTACAAGTAAACACTTGTAAAGAAAAAGTCATATATTAGCAATTTTATTGTGCAAGTACACTGTAACACCATTATAATTTTATATAAATATCTCACTACAATTATTATTTTATTCATATTACATTTATTTTATTGTTGTATTATTACATTATATTGATATTCACTCCACCTGAAGCTGCTGGTTATATTTCGCATAGCCTGATGGGATATCAGTGGCAGAAGCACGTCTGAAGTTAGTGATTCAAGTTCCTGTAGACACTGTACTGGCTGGAAAGAGCTCTGACAAAAGAATCAGATCAGATCATTCACATCACATATGCAAAGGATGGTAATTATTTAAGTATCTGTCATTTGTAGGCCCATTTGCACTAAAAGCTTCAGTTACCACAACTACATTTTGATAGAATGGGATAAATATATCAGAGAAAAAGTAGCAAGGCTGTAAATGGCACTCAATTTCTACTAGCAGTGTAAAAAGCATAAAAATGCATACATTATCAGCAACTATTTTGTGCAGACAGCATTATCATGCCATGAGGGATCTGACAGAATACGCTGAATAATGTGGAATCATCTTTCATATTTTGGTGTTTATCGCACAAGAAGCTTTGATGAAGGGCAGTTTGGATCTAAAAGAAGCCACTGATTTGATTATCCACTTTGATTCTGAGAGTTGAGCTCCTAATGTCCTATCAAACCATTCATGCATTTATTGCTAAATTTCTCAAGGCATTTATAATGTAAACTGTGTATTTAAACGTGGCTAAATATAAACTTCAGGTGTTCCACATGAGCAATCTGTTTTTAAAATAAGCTTGTTTAAGGAGGCTTGGTGTGACACTGGCTTTGAGTCTTATTTCTTTCTTATAAATACCTACTTGCACACAGAGCTGTGAATAATACGCCTCAATGTAGAGCAGGTAGGATGGAAGCAGAATCAGAGCACTTGACATTTGAGCCGGGCCATCGAGTGCTCTCACACAGCCCTTGAGAGAGCTAATGACAGTAGGCTGGAGACCCATCACATGACTCCACACAACCGGAGGAGGTGGAGGACACTCTGTACCCTGAGCACTGTCAATACACAGAGCGAAACAGCTCAAGGCCATATCCAAAATGTATAGCACACAAATGAAACTGCATTATTATTATTAATAAAGCAAGTCATAAATTATGGTGGTACATATTTCTCTTAAAGGCACAATATCTAATTTTCGCCGTTAGAGGGCGCGTATTCAAAATAAACAGAGACAAATTTTAATAAAAAAATCTTACATATTGTGCCTTTAAAACACTCTTAACAGCTGTCAATCCTACCAAGTGTTTCAAGGTTCCTGACAAACTGTAAAATCTAATCAAACAGAAAACAGTTCAAAAGCTCTTTCTAATTATATCTTTAAGGAATCCATGAAATCATTTAATTAGTACACTTTCCTTTTCTGGTGTTCTGGTGACATTTACCATTGAAACAGGAAGTTCTAGCAGGATGTATGAAATATAAGAAAGTATATTATCTATATGAACTCATTTTAATAAATAACCAATTATAATAATTGTATTAAATATGATGAATACATATCAGTTTCACTAGTATTGTGATGTTTTGTAAAAGACCACAGTAAGTGAATATTCCTCTAAACTGTTTTAATATTATTTATAAATAAAAAATTATAAATATTAATATTAATAATAATATGATAATGACATTTATCATTTTTGCAAAAGATTTCTATTTTGAACTTTTTTATTCATTGAAATACCGAAAAAATATTACAAAATAAACAATAAAATATTAAGCACTGTTTTCAGCATTGATAATAATAAGAAATGTTCCTTGAGCAGCAATTCAGCATATTAGAATGATTTCTGAAGGATCATGTGACATTGAAGACTGGAGTAATGATGCTGAAAATTCAACTTTACCATCACAAGAATAAAATAATTTTTAAAATATATTACAATAGAAAATAGTTATTTTAAATTTTTAACTGTTTTACTGTATTTTTATCAAATAAATGCAGTGAAAATAAGAGACTTCTGTCAACACCAGTAGTGGTACTGTATATTAATAGTTTTTAATTATTTCTCAAATTATCAAAAGTAGCAATCAAATACATACACTCTATTAACATGTTAAAAATAATTAAAGTTATTTTTTATTTATGTAATGTGCAATTGTTCAGACATTTGCATATGGTTTGCTAAAATGACCACATCGTAGAAGTGTAGTCTCACCTGACTAAGTCTCTCTGCAGTTCTTCATGGCACCCTGCCGTTTGAGTGACCCAAGTCAGCAGCACGAGCAGAGCCTTGATTCGGTCCAGCTCCAGAAACAGCACAGCCTCAGATGAAGCACACAGCCGGTTCCCAGCCTGCAACCTCTTCACCAGCACAGGATACAGGTCCCTGAAATGAAGGAAACACTCACTGTCACTACAATGAGATGCTTTGAATACATTCCCAAACATCTGCATATACATCACTGTATAGTCACAATTCACACTGTATTTTAACAACCACAGCTTATAGTCATAATTTGAAAGGGAAGTGACTGGTCATCCTCACGTGTACAGATTGCAAGCCTGTCCGTAGCTGGCAGCCACTGCGAACAGCCTCAGCGCCTCTGTACTGCAGCGAAGAGCTTCACCTGCTTCCAGCAACATCTCTGATGGTTCCACAACCACAAAACGTGACAAGAGCTCCTTCCCTCCCAAAGAGTTTAGCTAAGAAGAACAGACCGATTAGGGTCAAGCTTGACTTTAAGATATTACATACCAAAATGTACAATTTTAGAGTATAAGAACACCATTAAGGAGGTTTTATTTTAGAAAAACCTACATTTTTAGCAAAGTATCAAAATACCATAGTAGCCCACAGTGAGACTATTTATATACATATGATATTTCAGCACAACAATATGGTTTGACATCTGAGTAGGAGACCTGTAACATGTTTTAATAAGCATCATACTCATTTACTAAAGTGGGTGGGAGACCTGTAAATCTTGTAATAAGTATTGTAATCATTTACAATTAGTGGGTGCTTGACACTGTTAACCTACACAATTTAGTGGATACTTACTATTCTAGCACAAGCATGCCTCCCAGCACTTGCTAAAACACGAAGCAGCTTCATTGCCAAGGCAACAGGCAGCCCGTACAAAGAGGACAGAGCCCGTGAGGTGGCAGGAGCCCAGGAACAGGGAAGAAACTCAGAAATCACAGTGTTCATTAGCCGCGGACAGGCCAAGATCTGACAGGGGAAAAGGTTTGAATTTTATTAAAAACAGAAACAACAGAAAGATTTGTGCAAACAATGTGTAAATCATTAGTCCAAATCTAAAGTAAAAACAATGTAGCATTGAAGTTCAGATCATTGCAAAGTTCACAGGGTTCAGAACAGTGTTATTATTGTTAACTACAACTAAAACTATTAAAAATATTTTTTAGTAATTAAAATATATCGGAAATTAAATAAAACATGAATATTAGATGAAAAATGTGAAAAAACTGAAATAAGTTCAAGCTGAAGTACTAAAACTACTAAAACTACAATTAAAATAAACAAATATTTTTTAAAAATTTGAATGAATAAAAATTTAAATAGCACACAATAAAATTACTAAAATGAAAACTAAAAAATAACACTGGTTCAGAATTCAGCTACCTGTGTTGCTGCAGCAGTTGAGTGGCGAGCGATTCGGATCAGAACCTCCAGAATATCAAGAACAACCCGGGGAGAGGGCCGCACCACCTCCAGGATGTACCGCAGCCGAGGAAGACCCTGCATCTTCAGAAAGCCCTGATGGCAACACAGAAATTTCAGGAATTCTGCATAACTAAGAGCAGCAACTAACTTTGCAGAAAGAGAGCAATCTTAGACCCCAGTTACCTTGACAACATCCTGCCTAGCAACATCATGATCTATTTTCTTTTCTTCTTTCTCTTTAGCTGTTTCTTTCATGGTTTCATCCAAGCCTTCATCGTCCTCATCCTCCTGAGCGGTGGGCAGTAAAGGAAAGGTTGCCATCCCAAGCACCCACGGGAAGGCATTATCCAGGCACTCCTAGGATGAGACAAATCAGAAATTATGTGGTTAATTATCAACAAAAGTGCATATGATACGAGAGATGATTGTCTCTTACTTCATCGTCAGATGAAACCAGCAGAGCTCGCAAGGCATGCACCGCTGCTGACATCACACCCTCCACACTGTCATCCAGGGAGAACCGCAGAAGGAAGAGGAGTCCAGCATCCAGTAAAGAAGACAAGACGCTGCCCTTCAGAGAGGAAATGTACTCACCAGCATGGGCCTGATGGAGAACACAAGCGCACAGTGTTTAAAAGAGACAAATCTACAGAAATAAAACACTTTAGTGCCAGATTTACTAACAGCTTGCACCAGCGCAAACACTCTTTTCGCGTAAAAAATTACTGCCATTACTGTGATTTACTAAAGACAAGCGGTGAATAATTAGCAATGAAAGGGCATGGATACAGTGATTTTTTTCAGCTGACATTATTGCATATGCATTTGTAGGAGTTTCCCTTCCAGGCACAAAATTTATGGAAGAAAAAAATATTTAAATAAATCATGCAACATGATTTACCAAGGAACGCGGAAGTCAATTTACTGGCATTTGCACCATTATTACACCCAAAATGCATGTCTTAACCCAGAAAGACAGACAGATACAGATGGACAAACAAATAGTTGGTTAATTTATTTCACAAGTGAAGGTGTCCAAAAAAGGGGTTAAATACTACTCAAGAGAAAGTGAGTTTAGATTATTAATAGTACATATTTTTCACAAGTATGTTCATTTTTTTTTTAAATATATAATTTTTTTTAAAGGGGTCCCACCTATTATGCTCTTTTACAAAGTCTTGATTTTGTTTTGGGGGTGTACTAGAACAGGCTCTCATACTAGGTTGTTCGAAAAACAAATTTTTCAAATATTTTACATTATTACAACACCTCTCTCCACAGTCTGGCATGAACGACTCGAATAGTTCCTGTATCAAATGAAAGCCCTCCTTCTGAAATACGAAATGTGCTGTGATTGGTTAGCTGGGCCAGTGTGTGTTGTGATTGGCACCACTCGGCGGCTGGTCAGGAAATATACAGTCTATGGAAATGTCATGCCCCTTACCCCCTTACCATAGCCGCCTACGAGCTTCATTGTAAATACTGCGTCAAAATCAAATAAATTTGAGCACGATTTAAACCCGGATGATTGTAATCACTCTAAGTTCGTCTGCCTTGGGGAAATTAGCGCGTCTCCGACATAGTGACGACACTCGTTGCCTTCTCTAGTGCAGCTCAACCAGGTCTCGTCCCATTCGTCGATATTTGTGATATCACAAATCCCGGAAAATATGCGTTGTAGTCCAAACGAGTCGTTCGTTGTAGTTTTTGAAAAGTGATTTCTGTTAAATAAAATATCTCCTTTTGAAGTGGACTTTGAACTTTGTAACTTTGCAGATCTTTTTTATGCTCAAACAGCAACATTACAGACTAACTAAAGTTGAAAAAGTGAAAAAGCATAATAGGACCCCTTTAAATGACTGAATGCATCTTTATGAGGATCCAGCATTTACTCTCTCATAATACCGTCTTTGTGGACTCAAATCTACAGGCAATATAATAGCTTTTCACAGCAACTCAATTAACTTTTGTTTTAATTTTTAAATGTTTGCTTACTTTGGCCAAGACATTAGCGAGAGTGCTGATGGCCAGATTGCGCTGTTGGTTCAGCTGACTGCGAGAGAGGAGGAAAAGCTCTTGCAGTGAGTAGCCAGCCAGCTGGAACAGAGGAGAGAGAGAAAATTATAGTTAGTATTACACATATACAACAACTACACACATATACGACAACTACACACGTCTGCATTTGACTAATACAAACACCTTTTAAAAGAAGTACTGGCATCAGTTCTAGTTTGCTGCCAGTTTAAAAACAATCCAGTGGATAAATTTTACTGAACCTACTCACCTCTGGCTCCTCTCCATGGTGATGCAGGCCTAAATGGGTGGGCAAGTCTTTGGTGGGTGGAATAAGAGTGCCAGCAAAATCAAAACGTGCTTGCATAGCCTGAAAATTTAAAAAGTGAAAAAGTGAAAGTGACGTGACATGTGGCCAAGTATGGTGACCCATACTCAGAATTAGTGCTCTGCATTTATCCCATCCAAAGTGCACACACACAGCAGTGAACACACACACACCGTGAACACACACCCGGAGCAGTGGGCAGCCATTTTTGCTGCGGCGCCAGGGGAGCAGTTGGGGGTTCGGTGCCTTGCTCAAGGGCACCTCAGTCATGGTATTGAAGGTGGGAGAGAGCGCTGTACATTCACTCCCCCCACCTACAATCCCTGCCGGTATGAGACTCGAACCCGCAACCTTTGGGTTACGAGTCTGACTCTCTGACCATTAGGCCACGACTTCCCCTAAAAAAATAAATAATAAAGCATTCATGCAAAAAAGAACACATATTAACATTATTATTAACATTATTAAAGTTGGTATAAAATGAAATTTCACCCTATTTTCTAAATGAATGTTATAGATGCTATTTCATACATGTGTCACTTTTTACATTTTGCTTTGACTTTGTAATTTTTTATTAAAACGTCATAACTTGATCTTCCGCTAAAATGACAGACTTCTCTCTGGTGATTTATATCGGACTTCTCCAATCATTTTGCATGCATGGGATATTTTTGTGCAGTTTTGCTGTCTAACAGGCAATAATCATGAGAAGCCGAATGCTTTTAGATATCATTCATGTCTGCAGCACAAACAGTGCAGGATTAGTTACAGTATGTGCCATTTTTGGGGTTTGAAAAAGTAAGTACTACTGATGCTTGCCTTAAAGGGATAGTTCACCTAAAAACAAACATTACCCCATGATTTACTTACCCTCAAGCCATCCTAGGTGTAGATGACTTTATTCTTTCAGACGAATACAGTCGGAGTTATATTAACAAATGTCCTGGCTCTTCCAAGCTTTATATCCATCATAAGAAGTGCTCCACACGGCTCCAGGGGGTTAATAAAGGCATTCTGAAGCGAAGTGATGCGTTTTTGTAAGAATAATATCCATATTTAAAACTTTATAAACCGTAATCTCTAGCTTCCGCTTACTGTTGTACGCGCATACACGAGAGAGTGGCGTTCCAGCGGATGACGTAGGCATAGCAGAAGCTCCGGTGAGAATATGCTAGTTTGCGAGAACCAAGTTTTGCTTTTATCGAAATCCCGGAGCATTTTTCTTTACAAATCCTCGTTTTGTACTTCTAATTTCTGACCAGTGTTTTGTTTTGCTCTCTCCTCTGCGCTTCAGTGTTTGTCACTTCTCACCGGAGGCCTTTGTTAACCCCCTGGAGCCATGTGGAGTACTTTTTATGATGGATGGATGCACTTTTTTGGGCTTCAAAATCTCGACCACCATTCACAGCCGTTATAAAGCTTGGAAGAGCCAGGACATTTGTTAATATAACTCCGACTGTATTCGTCTGAAAGAAAAAAGTCATATACACCTAGGATGGCTTGAGGGTGGGTAATCATGGGGTAATTTTCATTTTTGGGTGAACTATCCCTTTAAAAAGCACAACTAATTAAACCACCTCCTAAGGTTTACTGGTTTGTACCTTTTTGGTGCTCTGCTTTCTGGGTGCAGGAAGGTCTCTTGTCCATTCCAGTTTTTCTGGCTCCACCTTGTCCATGTGAAGCCACTCCTTTTGAGGCTTGATTGGCAGCTCCTCCTCTGTAAATAATAAACACCACCAATATTATAAATGATGAATAGAGAGCAAGCAACAAAAAAATTATTCAACAGCCTATTCCAATTCCCATGTATATTGACATACACAGTACCACATGCTGACGGCAGCTCAACCAAGGAAGAACTGTTCTCTGAACAGTAACCCCTGATGTGCTTCATCCATAATCGTCAATGAGTTCCTCTTATCTCTATTTCCTTAAAACAAATTGGTGCTTGCTCAAGCTAACTCTACTCTAATCAGACTAATTGAAATTGATGCATCTGCCTTAGCGTGCTGGGCTCACAGCTTAGCTGGACAGATCTGCAAAGTGTACAGTCCTGAATATGTGTGGTGAGTTCCAAGCCCAGGGTGAATAACGAACTGGAAATCATCCAGCTTGTGCTGACAAGATTGAGAAGACCACATCCGGTACATTAGCGTTACTTTCCAAATGCTGTATTCGTGCAGACTAGTCCAAAAACCCCATTCAGCCTTCTTCATGAAACTAAAGCAATGCTGTAATACTAAGCAGTATGTATCAAATAAATCACAAACATGTAGGTTTACTGTGTAATAACATTTTTACAACATTTATTCACAATGCAGTGGTATATGATGTGATCTGTTTCTGCCAAATAAGCTCTGAACTCACTTACCTGTAATTGGAGCTTGAACTACTAGCTGATTCTCATCTTCCTCATCATCCTCCATGGTATCCCTCTGAGATTCCTGAGCTTTTATTGAGTGGTCTAACTCTGGAGAAGTGCTATTAGGCAGAGGTTCATTCAGGAAGTCTTCTCTTTGCACAGGACCAGATGCTGACTCAGATCCTGGTGTTCTCTGTGCCTTTCGAGATCTCACAAATTCCACTAATCTAGGGTCTGACATAATATAACAATGTGAGGGCGAATAAAATGTCACAGTTACAGAAGGCATGTTCAACATTTTGGGCAAAAAATATGGTCTAAAAACGAAGACATAAAACAAATAAAATCAACAAAACAAAATGTTAACAAAATGGTCAGTGAAGGCTGCTTAAATTTCAGAAAACGCTGAAAGCTCAGGAGGCCAAATTATGGACAATTTTCTAAAAGATCTGTTTTTATGTTTTTGAAAAACGTTTTATATTCACCAATGCTGCATTTATTTGATCAAAAATACAATAAAACTGTAATAAAAAAATTGTATTACAATTTACATTTTCAGAAGCCATTACTGTTTCCAGGGTCAAATGATCCTTTAGAATTCTTTTTAATATGTTGCTTTGGTGCTCAAACGTTTCTTATCATTATCAATGTTGATAACAGTTGTACTGCTTAATATTTTTGTGGAAACCGTGATACATTTTTTCCGGATTCTTTGACTAATAGAAAGTTCAAAAGACCAGCATTTGAAATAAAAAGATTTTTAGCATTATAAATGTCTTTACTGTCATATTTGATCAATTTAATGCATCCTTGCTGAATAAAAGTACTGATTTCTTTTTTTTTTTTATCTTAATGACCACAAACTTTTGAACGGTAGGGTACGTCAAAATGAAATAGAATTTATAAAATTACTATGCTACAGTGGGTTTGCCAATAACACGGTTGCACATTATAATAATTCAGAAGACTAGCTTGTTAGGGACCAAATAGTACATGTATATATTATATTTCCCACAAACTAAAAAACACATATTTGTATACGGTATTTTTTTTCCCTTACAATAACCTGAATAAGGGGCTGTTTACACAGATCACATTTTTTTTATATAAATTTGCCATCAGAAGTGTCAGTGGAAGATATCGAGCTTACCAAGCTGTGCCAGCAGCTTCCTCTGTTCCTCCAGTATCTCACTCTGGGACATCACCTGCAACTTTGCCTGATTCTCTTCATGAATTTTCATTGTCTCCATGGCACTATTTGCAATCCCAAGTCCTTGACCTGTAAGTAGCACGGGGCCACCAACACGGTCTGTAACAGAAGCCCAATCAGAAAATACGTCATGATTTAGTTAACCATGAAAAACTTTGTGAAATGTGACAGCACTTACCCATAACATCTGACTCAGGTTGCTCAGTCTCCATATTCACCAATGGTAAGAAGCCCACATGTCTAGATGCAGAAGACTGATCTCTAGACTCTGAACCATTTAAAGACTGGACATCTTCCTTCTTAGCCCTTTGTGCTGCAATTTGGCGTGCAAAAATACTTTTTCTTCCTCTAAGAGCTCTTTCCTGCACCTAAGTGCAGTGAGAAATACAGAAACATCAGACAAACAAACAAGCTGGGAAGGATTGTGTGCATGTACAATATTTTCTCACCTCACTTTCCATTACAGATCTATGCAAGACTTTGGGAAAAGCAGTGCCTGTGATACACGGGAGCGACACAGGTACTGCACTCGTGTCCCTCTCCTATAGGGAGACAAACAATAAGAATGGCATTACATTGTCATTCAATCAAACAACAGGTAGACTGTAAAATATGTGACTCACAATGATCCTAGATAGGACAGCACTGATGTGGGTATCATGTCTGTCCAGTCGCTCTTCTGGGTCCTCGTCTTCAAAATGCACCCGCTCCTGTTTGAAGCGTGACTTCTTTGGAGGTGCAGGGGTCAAGGTGGGAAGCTCATCTGGAAGATCTGAAGGTGTAGATGAAATTATTTCAGTACAATGCTTATAAAAAAAATGTATCAGCCTGATCTTGTTTAAGCAGGCCTAATGAAACTCATCATTAAATGTGTTTGTGAAAATGTTGAAAGATGAGATTCAATAACTGACAGAAAGCTCAGAAATGTCTAACCTACCTTCTATAGTCACAACATCTCTCTGGTTTCCCTGCTCATGTGCCTCAGCTGCAGCAGCGTCTCCTCTGCGTTTATCAGGGCGCTTCACTACAGCGACAGTGGACTGGCCGCCCGCCGCCAGAAGCTCCTGCTGCTCCCGGAGCAGATCCGCCTCACTCTCCGTGGGCTTGGGACGCCGCAACATCCCAAACTCCTCAATTAACACAAGGGCGTCTAATGGTTTACAGCAAAGTGTCAGAAATAATAGCGATTCAACATTTAGCTCTCAAATCTGCCATTTCATCTTGTGCTTCACTGACAGTGTGAAAGTTTTCTTGTTGGCTTGCAGAAGATAATCAGCAAGTCCGTGATCAGCACAGTAATGACGGAAATATTCCTTTATTTTAAATCCAGGAAGATCGTTTATGCCACGGTCCTCTTTTGAGCTATTTGGCTGAATATGTACACTAAACACATGTAGAGTTTACAGACGTGACTCAATTTCCGGGTTATGTGTAACCATTACAAAATAAAAGCCTTTTCGCTTTTATTTAAAGTCTGCGTGAACCGGAAGTTGCTGGAATTTTTGAATAATTTTTTACCAAGACAAATTTTTTCAGTGCATTAACTAACACGGGTTAATTGTTCACCTTAAGACTATCAATGTGCGCTAACAAAGTAAAAAGTGTAAATTTAGATTTCATAAGGACTTAAAAAAAGATTGCACCGTCATTAAATTATATATATAATATATATTATATATTATATAATATATATAGATATATATATTATATAATATATGAAAATGTATAATATATAACGTATAACATACATTTTAAAAGTGGTGCAATATTGGTAATTTGTTATTGAATGCAATGATATTCTTAAATTCATTTTTAAGTGTGACTTAAGTGTTTAAATAAATTTGGAGTCAATAGCCACCATATATTTCAATGCAGAAGTAAGTTACAATAACCTTATTTTATTTCCCCTTTCCTATCGTTGATATGATATTAATTATATTATTATTTTATTTTAAAATATTAAATAAAATATTATTTAATAAATATATCAACGACAAAGAGGTTTGGCATAAAGGATAACAAATTATATTTGGGCAAAACTGTATTAAGAGAAGCTTAATTGTCTTCAAATCCATGTCTGAGTATCACTGGCTTTCCTCTGATCACTTTGGCAGTTTATGTATATATGTACATCTGTTTATCATCACATAGACCCATGTTTATCATCAGAGAATTTAATCTATTTAAGTTCATATTTTATTATTAAATTAACTTTTATTAATTAACTTAACTTTTAAAACAGTTCTACCGTATAAAATGCTTAATATTCAACTAGTAAGTTAGAAATTAGTTAATAGTTACATTTATGTTGAATATATTCACAAACCCTATTTATGACAAACATGGCAAAACAAGCTACATCTTTTCTCTAATTATGCTGAGGTATCGATCACATCTCGCGCAGTTCAGTGAGTTCAGGATAAACACAAATCAAAGAATCAGATTCGGTCTCCACGACTTTGTCGGTTTTTTCTCCGTCCTCCGCAGTCTCCCCGCGGTCTCCGCCCCCCAGTCTGCCTGAATGGGAACACCCAGAGCGGGGTCCCCGGCGTTCCTGGCATCCACCCCAGATACAGCACAGCCGGATAAAACAACGTCCTGAAGCGTGTTTCATTGAGAAAAGCGGCGTATTGCAGATAACATATTTGACTGCAATGTTACACCTGCCGCAGGATGTTGTCTCTAGATCTGGAAACTGATACTACTGCGGAGAACACCGCGCCAAGCACCCCAGATGGTGGCGCGGAGACACCGGCCAGTCTCGATGTGCTGGAAGAGGTATGAGATGAGTCTTATGAGTACTAGATGTACCATAGTCATCATGGAGGAGAGGGGATTTCTGCATTTTATCCCCCTGTAGACTGTAATTGTCTTAGTGTGGTTTGACTGGCTGGTCACAGTAAAGGTAGGTCTGAGATTGAGAAAATGTTATTGTAAATTCACTTATATTTGTTCTATATAAGAAATTGTTAAATGTAATACCCTTTGACCATTCCTCTGCTTCCAAATGATGCATAAACTTCATGATGCACAAGTTATTGATAATCATCTACAATGGAACTCCGAGTTCTTTGCAGTTATCAGAGATCACTGATTGCAGATCCTAAGTAATAAACCTACTAGGATGCAATGCTTGAATCTGAATTAGGCTGTATGGTCTACACTGAAATGTTTAGACTTGGTTTCATTTTGTGGTGGTGCTTGATGTACAAATTCCCTAATGACAATACATCTGAGAAAGCTCCAAGGAGGACAAACAGATTTAAATTGGGAAGTGCATTTGCATTTTACATTAGGTACAGCTCTAAATCTGTTGTCATATTCGCTGCACTCAGCCGATTTGTGCATTGATCAACACCTCTGTAATACACTGCTGTAATTATGGAATTGCCACTGTGGAAAAGATTATATGCCTGTTAGCTTGAGAATCACCCTCACCAAGGGGAGTTAGAGTAGATATGTTTAACTCTGTATTTTGGATAAATCCTTTCATATATCACACAATCATATTAAACAGCCTGGCACTGATGCTGATTCCAATCCGCATCTCTGATATTAATGTTATTGGTGCATATTGCCTTGTAAAGCCTTCTGGAATGGCCTGCCAGTTCTGTGAATGTCCCATGATATGTAATAGATAGATGTAATAATTACATTTGATTTACAAAACATTTAATTTCTTTAATTTAATAAAACAAAAAAAAACTTTATTGATGAGAATTCAAGTAGGTTGGTGAAGGAATGTTTGTTTGTATTTTCATTTTTCTAGGTATCATCAGATGAGCAGTTGCTTCAAATTAAACTTCATTTTTTAAACAGACAAACAAAATCAGTGCTCCACATTTGGTATTCCTTAAGTCATTATCAAGTTTCAGCTGTAATCTGCTAGGCATCTTATCATAACCATATTATGTACAAAGTTTCCCTTATCCCAGAGCAGCGAGGATAAGAGCAGTTTTTTCTACAGTATGCTTTTGAATGGCTGTTAGCTTGTCACATGTATTCTCTTTCATGTGGGATTTCCATTATTTATGTTGCACCTCGCTCTCCCCTCTTTAAAAGCCTTTCAACCCTTAGAAATATCAGAAGTTATGGTATTACCTGAATGGGACAAAACCATACATTCTCAACTCGTGCAGATACAATTCTGAGCCCTAATCTCAGATACGGAGTCAGTGTTTTACTCAAAACACAAAATTCTCAGATTTTTGATCAGTTAAATTAAATAAAAGCAGCCTCTTAGTATGTTTAATTCAGTGAACCCATGGCAATAACTGACATTTTTTGTAATAATCATAATTTGTTCAGAAGCTCTGTACCCTTGAGTGAGATTCAAACCCAGGTTCAGAATTAAGAGCAAAGGTCCTTTTCCACTTATGAACAACTTCTGTGCATTTATAAAGAGGTGTACCAAAGTCCAGAGTTAGCACACAAAAGCATTGCAATGCTGAGCTATTCTCCTGCAGGTTTTGAATACAAAAAATAAATAAATAAATAGATAAAATTGATAGATTTTGTCTGGCGTTGATGGAAGACTAAAGACAAAGTTGCAATGACGTCCACCATGTTTTGCTTCATATCATTGCTGGATACATAGTGCTCTATGATTTTCATGAATCGTAAAAAAAGGCAGGAATTGCAGAATAACGTCATAAAAATGGAATTACCTGTAAAACGGTCAAATGGTTAACCAGTTTAAATACAGGTCAATTATCTGAAGCAAGTGTGCTTGTCTTAGGTTTAATAGAGATAATCTGAAGACTTTGTGCCAGGATGTACTGTAAGTAATTAAGTGAACTGAAGGATTGCTACAAATCTTGTCTTGTCAGGCCCCACTTTCTCACATAGATCTATATCCTTAATGTTAAGGGTTTACTGTCAGAGCGTTGTCTGCACTTTATTTGCACATACTGATAAAAAATGTTTAGCCTGAATGCACTGTAAGTCGCTTTGGATAAAAGCGTCTGCTAAATGCATACATTTAATTTAATTTAATTTAATTTATTTGAATTAGACTCAAATCAATGTCCATAGACTTCATTTAGAAGTGAAATTTATTTTATTTTTAGAGTTGTACATTAAGCGGTTTAATGTAATAGGATATTTAAGAGGAACATAAGATGCACTGGACATCTGAGGCAGTATTATTTTAGTATTATATATATATGTCATAGTATTTATTAATATTTTAAATTAGCTTTTATTTTTGTATTTTCAGTTAAAATTTTATTTGTAGTAATTTTAAGTTTTAGTAATTTGTTTGGTTTTTATAGCTCTGTTTAGCTTTAATTCATTTGTATTTAAGTTTTAGTCATTTTAGCACTTAAGCTTATTTCAGTTAGTTGGCCAGGCAACATTTCTCATTTTAATTGTATTACTTTTCAACTTTATGTCAATTTCCAAAAAACGTGTTTTAATAGTTTTAGTTAACAATAACAACACTGATCAGAAGACATTTGATCCTTTTGTCCAATATCATTGCCTCATATAAGTGACACTAAATCTCTGATGGTTTTTGTATTCATTACCTCATTTTCTTATTCACAACATTCACAGCAAGCCTGTGTGCCTTACAATATGCTGATTACTATTTCTCGTTCTCATTATTCCTTGTAGCAATGGCCAATAAAGCAGTCCCTGAGTGCCTCTATGTGCCGCGAGATGCACTGGCGATGCCTTCTCCTTTCACTGCTCATGTACAGCTGCCTGGGTGCCGTGGCCTGGTGTCAGCTCACCCAGGTCACCAAGCTGAGCTTCGATTCCTCCAGTACTTCCCTCACAGCCTCAATGAACTCTCTTAGAGGAGGAGGTCGTGCCATGATATATCACGACAGCCCTTGCTCTGACGGTTATGTGTACATCCCCTTGGCCTTCCTGCTCATGCTCTACGTCGTTTACCTTATGGAGTGCTGGCACTGTCGTGCCTGCAGTGAGTTACAGTGCAAGGCCAATGTTGAGAGCGTGTACGAAAGGGTTCTGCGCATGCGTCAAGCCCGACCGTGCGTCTGGTGGAAAGCCATCAGTTACCATTTCGTACGCAGGACTCGACAAGTGACGCGTTACCGGAATGGAGATGCCTACACGACCACGCAGAGCGAGTTACAATGCAAGGCCAACGTTGAGAGCGTGTATGACAGGGTTCTGCGCATGCGTCAAGCCCGACCGTGCGTATGGTGGAAAGCCATCAGTTATCATTTCGTACGCAGGACTCGACAAGTAACGCGTTACCGGAATGGAGACGCCTACACAACAACGCAGGCTTATCACGAGCGTGTTAACACACATGTGGCAGAGGGCGAGTTCGACTACAGCCACTGCGGAATGAGAGACATCTCACGCAACTTGCGCGGGCTGGAGGCTCACGCAGCGACACGGTTACATTTCTCCAAGTGCTTCAGTTTCACTGGAGCAGGACCTGAAAATGCTTACCTCAACCAACGAGCCAGGTTCTTCTCGGAAATCGAGGGACTGGATGACTACATGGAAGCCCGCGAAGGCATGCTGCTGAAGAACGTCGACTTTAAAGAGCACTTCATCGCTTATGTGGATCCCGACCAATTGCCATGGTACACCTCGCGGATCACCTTCTGGTTGGCAGCTCTCCTCATGCTCTCCTGGCCACTGCGAGTGCTGATCGAGTACCGGACAGCATTTGTGCACTACCAAGTCGAGAAACTCTTCGGACTAGAGTATAGCAACAACAGCCCATCTCCAGAGGCCGATGCCACCACGAGGAACATTCGCTATGGCCTTCCGAGAGCAGAAACCGTTGACAGTACGGAGCTGGAATGGCACATTCGCTCAAACCGCCAGCTTATACCAAGCTACTCGGAGGCCATGCTAATGAACCTGGGGACTTCTGGGTCAAACCACAGAGACAGCATTTCCTCCAACCGCTTGCTGTTGGACAGCTGCTCGGCGCAAAGCTACGGGACATTGGTGCAGAATTGTGAGCACTGTTGCCAACAGCAAGGCGGGCGAAGACGGCCGACTATCAGCTCTAGCTGTTCCTCCATCTTCTCTCGTCACACCTTCCACTCCCGTTTGTCCCTGGACACCTCGCACTTCTCGCTGTGCCGTATGTACGGCTCCAGGCGCACCATGGGACTGTGGAGGAGCCGCAGTAGTACACTTACAGAGCGCTGCTGCCCTGATGAGCAGTGCTGCAGGTCTTACACCAGTCAGCTTGCACTTAATGACAGCCCGCCAAACTACCAAGATGCCCGCTTCTTCCCAGTCCTTATTGTACATAGGCCTGAGGGCTGTGGAGACTCCTCTGAGGTGAGGAGATATTATGTTCGCAGAGGCTCCTGTTGTGTGGAGACTTCGGTTTAAAGTGGCTTGAAATGGCCAAGCTGACTAAGACAAAGTTCATGAGAATACACTTCATCAGTTCGGCATCAAGCAACAGCCATCAAGTCCACTTTCTGCATAGTGCAAATAATAATGTTTATTAAACTCAGCGATAGAAAAAGTTTAATAAACATTATTATTTGCACTATGCAGAAAGTGGACTTGATGGCTGTTGCTTGATGCCGAACTGATGAAGTGTATTCTCATGAACTTTGTCTTGCTCTAACTAACGTGCAAAATTAGAAATGTGGCTCATTCAGTGCAGCACTGAAGACTTTTTTGTTTACATTTTGATTTCAACTAAAGGGCTGGATTGGAATTATCAATAAACAGAACCAGCTCTTCATACTATTTATGAACAGCTGGCTGACAAACATGTCAGTTTTAATAAATACATTTAAAAGAAGATCTATTAACAAACACGTTACATTTTATGTCAAAAACATGCATTGCTTGTTTGTGGTCACTGAAGGAAAGGGTTATGACCAATAACTTGCACAAAGGACATAATTAAGAGAGAAAATAAATTCAATAGCTGCCATTTTGCCTTTGTTACTAATCTGAAATAGTTTTTAAAGAAATAAATAGATAAAATAAATTAAAATTACGTTATATATAACATAAGTTATATTTATTAATA
>NW_015555763.1:1210967-1282574 GCF_001515605.1 Sinocyclocheilus anshuiensis
GTGCCAGTACGTGCGCTCATTGGCGCCCCTTCAGCTGGTGGCGCCCTAGGCGACCGCCTAGCTCGCCTATGCCTAGAAACGGCCCTGTAGATATATATATACTGTATATATATCAGTGGCGAGCGGTGACTTTTTTAACCGGGAATGCTGAATAAGACCCCCCATCGGCTTTTAGGACACTCAAAAAAGGGATCACGGATGGCAAATAGCTCAGAAACACCATGGCAGGTGTCGATTTAAAAGTATGCACATTTCCTACCTTATTTGTAAATGAAATTAATCTCCAATCCTTCTTCAATCGTTTCAGGTTTATCCATTGTTATTTGAATGCTATGCAAGTAAAAACCGCCAAATAACGTTTACACTTAGTTACGTTATGATAAGTAATCAGAGGGTGGGGAGAAGTATCCAATCTTTCTTCTATCGTTTCAAGTTTATCCATTATTCAAATGCAAGAAAAATATAGGCTAGCTGATTTTCCAAGTAAAAACCGCTAAATAGGCTAAGGTTTACACGTAGTTATGTTATGATACGTAATCAGAGGGTGGGGAGATGGGGGGATTCCCCTTGTCTATATGTCTCTCTGCATCAGCTAAATTATTTTTTTATTCCCAGTGAGTGAATATAGGAGTTAAAACTCCCACCCGGGTGACACTACTCCAATAACAGACCATGCAAAATACCCAAAAATATTTAAAATATTGCAAAGTAACGTTGCAACCTTGCAAACAACAACAAAATCAGAGAAGGACTTTAACTGTAAGCGACACGAGCATACGCAAAACAAAGGGAACAATATGATGTTTGTTATTGGGCTATTAAAATTGTATGTAGGCCTAGCCCACGGGGGGTTTTTTTTGTTTGTTTGTTTGTTTTAATTTGCCGCTTAGGCAATAACGTTAACAATAACGTATATCTTCAACATACGTTGTCTATGACCAAAAATGTAAGAAGATATGTTTTCAGTGGACTTTTCACATTTGGTTTGCTTGAGAAAATAAAAATATACAGTTAGTGTTTTTTTTCTTTTGATTTAGTCGAGTTGGTTTTGCATCAAACACAATGTGATTTTCGGCAATCGAGATCTGACAGCAACAGCACTTTTTTTTCCGCTTGGGCGAGCGCTTCGCGAACAGCTTAACGTTACCTCGCGCATTAAATCTGCTGCAGACCAGCAAATCACTGAGAACGCGCTGTAATCCTGACGAGTCATAGCAACAGAGCAGAGGCGAGAAAGCTGCGGAGAATCCGCTCGCCCAGAAGCAACCGCAACTGGTAGATTTAAAGGGGTCATATGATGTTGCTAAAAAGAACATTATTTTGCGTATTTGGTGTAATTAAATGTGTTTATGTGGTTTAAGCTTACAAAAACACATTATTTTCCACATACTGTACATTATTGTTTCTCCTCTATGCCCCGCCTTTCTGAAACGCGTCGATTTTTCAAAGCTCATCAGTCTGAAAAGCAAGGTGTGCTCTGACTGGCCAGCTATCCAGTGCATTGTGATCCGGCGATCGACAGCGCGAAGTTTATGTATTTCCTCAGCGACCAGCACGGATCAGCTCCAGGCATGACGAAGCAGATATCGTCCTCTTTTGGAAGACCAAACAAAGTAGTTTCGCTTTCACAACGAAACACAGCGCCTTCCTACATGGCGGCAGCAACAATACTACAGCGAGAATAAAAGTTACGCCTTCTTTCTTTGCGTGAACATTTGGGCGGCATTATGCAGATCTTCCCACATCGTGACATAGACATGTGGGGGCGTGTTAGAACGAGCCGTTTTAGGTAGGCATGGTTGACTCTTAACTTTTATAAAGAATATATCTTTGGATTTGAGACTTTAGTCTTTGCAACTTTACAGATATTCTTTATGCACCAACAGCTTGTAACACTCCAGAAAAATTTAAATCGCATCATATGACCCCTTTAAAGAAAATTGCTGCTGTTTGGCAAATAAATAATTGTACGTACTTATTCCTAACTCTTTAAGCTTTAAGTTACATTTCAAATGACAAGGGATCAACTTATAATCATGTTTATATTAATTATCCCATTAACTTATTCTCTCAAATGGCCTGGGTATGCGGAGCATATATGGACGGAACGCCACTGATATATATATATATATACACAATACTAGATTATTATTATTATTGCTGTCATTTTCACTATTATTATAATTATTATTTTGTTAATGCTAATCCACTGAACGAATATGTTGGGCATCAAAGAATTGTCTTTGATGTCTGGTTTACATAAGCAAAGGTTCCATGGCAATTTGCTCACATTGTTTCAAAGAAGCAAGTAATTATGTATGCAGCTTGTTGGAAACTCTCCCTCTAAGGAGGTTCCCAGAAACAGCAATATGGTCATTCACTCCTTGGTATATTATTAGTGCATGTCTCTGTAACAGAAGACATTGCATTTGAATTACACTGGCTCATCAAATGAGAGAGACTCATCGTATAACAATCCCCCTTTAAACTACATGTTATGGCCTGACCTGTATGTTTGAAGTATGGATGTGAGAAAGTCAAGAAATGCTGTTGAAATGGCAGTGACTGTTAAAAAATAGTGCAAAATAAAATTGCTCCAATGCTAAAACATGAAAATGTCTCCCAAACGTTTTATTCATGTGATTTGTTCATTCATATTATCTATCTACCGACATAAAAACCTCCCAAACCTCATCAGTGGGTACTTACTGTGGACTCTACACCAGAAAGCTACTGTTTTACTTGCTATTAAATGAATATGTTTCGTGAACAACTTAAAAGCACGTAAGTGATTGTCTTCCTACCTCCAAAAAACAGGACGACCAAATATCGTGACATCTGGTTCGTGAGTGAATTGAATTATGTCGTTCGTTCATTTTTGAGCCAATCTCGTTCACAACAAGGAGTGAGGGGAGTTTTTGTTGTTGTTTTTTTTTGGTTGGGGGTTATGCATGTAAGTGAATGATGACCGAATTACTGTGACGTAAAAACGTTATTGAAAGTTTTACAATTTATTAAGTCTGTTGTTCTTAACAAAGCGAATGCATCATGCAATGACGTATTCACATGGCACATAAAAACATATAAACGTGTCGCCACCTACTCTCCCTTAATAATTAGTGAATGAATCTTTTTGGTGAACGGATTCAAAATGTTTGACTCACTGGGATGAATCAAATGTCCACTCCTGATGAGTTCACGTCAGGCAGCCACGGCAGTCGCTCTGCAGCCAAACAAGCGCGTCTTGTTGCTATGCCAACATTTGAGAGCTGCCAGAGCTGTAGTAACTTTACCTTTGTCAGCGACCTGCTTTTCTTTTCTTGTTTGATATAAACTGCTTTGAAACTTTTCAACTAGAGCTCTGTGCTGAGATTTGAGTGGGGACGTGATTTGTGCAGTGTGTCGGCAGGTGACTTCTCATAATAGCGTGGCACTTTTTTATTTGTACTTTTTAATATAATTTTTTTCCCGTTATCATTTTCAATGGGTTCTTTTTATGTAGTGATGTAAAACGGTATCCTGGTTTCTTTTGGGTTTTTTTTAAGCCAGCAGGCTTTAAGAATCAAATAATCAATTTCTGTTTGATCATCGTTTCCTTTTTAGACAATTTCCCATAAGACCTCACCGAGAATCATGAATTTACAGCATGCAAAATGGAGATCAGAGCACCACAGCAAGCTCAGAGAGGACCATCTGTACAAACAGCTTCTGAATAATGCAAGCCAGATCCTTTCTTTCTCCGATGAAGTTATGGACGAGATGGGGGCCATTTCATACAGAAAAGCTGACTTTAGCTGGCTTTTCCATGCCACGGGCCCCTTAGCACCAGGTACCAGATTAAAGAAAATAAAGAGGCATGAGAACAATGAAATACCCTGCAACATCAACTGTTTAACCCAAGAAGAAGGCAGAATTTTAGTACAGGCTCCTGCAGTGAACAATAAGGTACCTTTCATAAGTCTTAGTGATCAAAGCAAGATGTATGATGCGTTTAGAATAACAAAACCGTTCAGGGTGTTGAATGTGCACACCTATTTGAAGGAGTCCTCTACAGAGGACTGGGAAGCCCAAAGCAGCAGGTGGCAGGAGTTTGCACAAAATAAGAGGAGTCAACTATTACAACTGAGAAAACAACACAGGTAGTACTATTACTTTAATCAAAATGGTTTTCTAAATATGGCACCCTTAATGGGACAGTCCACCAAAAAATTGTTAAAAAGTAGAAAAAAAATGCACAGGTTTGTAGCGACATGTGTGTGAGTAAATGATGAGAGAATTTTCATTGTGGACTATCCCTTTAATGCATTCACTTAGTCCCAAGGCCGAAGCCACACTGTATTTCACATAGTTTTGTTTTTGTGGTGTCTGTCCTTATTTAACAGGATACCTGGTTATGTGCTCTCTCCAGTAAGCACAGATGTGCAGAACCACTTAAATAAGACAGCAACCACTGTGACCACCAAGCACATTGAGATCCCAAAGGCCCCTCGGCTACAGGATATCTTGAATCCAAGTGCCGGCAGTCATGTCACAAAGAACGTCTCTGAACAGGAGATCTACTCAGGTAGACTTACATATGAATCTTGAATGTGACGGTTTACTTACAGTTGAAAGTACAGTATTAGTGTTAAAAATGTGACATGGAAAGTTGAAAGGTTCATATGTGGCTCAAATATTTATGTTTCTGGATCCATTTGCTTTAGCAGGAACTGGTAGAATTGTAAAAGCGGAGCAGAGATGGTTGGATCAACCTACCAAAATTGACTCTACCCTCAAGCAGGGTCTCAGACCTCCTGACTTCAGCAGACAGGATCCTGAGATGCCCAAACAGTCTGTGGCTGAACTTTCCACACTTCGTTATGCAGTTGATCAATGGAGGAATGCCTGCAACATCAGTAGGTGTTTCCATTCTCAGCTCTGTGTGCTATACCTCTGAATATCTTATCAATGGTTATATTTATAATATATTAAGAAATTGCTCTTTAATTAAGTTTATTAAAGGTGCAGTAGGAGATCTTGGAAAATGCTAACTTTAGCCTGATAGCACTGAAAGCGAACAAGCCACGCCCCCTGAACGCATTTACGCTCACAGACCAGAGACAACATTACTACAATAGGCTACATCAGCGGTTCCCAATTCCAGCCCATGTTCCGAAGTGAAGTAAACTTTAATGGATTTCCCGACTTTCAACCAGCATAACAATGTTTCTGAAGACAATCACCTATTGCACCTTTAAGTAATACACTTATAAAAGACATTGCTGAGATTTGTTAGCTGTGAAACAGAATTATAAATATCCAGTGTGCGTTATTTGCAGGAAAGCACCTTGGATACCTGCATACATTTTATTGTTTTTGCATCGATTGCTCACATGGAAACCCCTTTTGGAAAATCATTATTTTGTTTCATCTAGAGTTGCCCTTGCAGAGAGTGACCATCGAGGGCCTAAAAAGGGCTCTTAGTGACCCTAATTACCCAGTGCGGCTGGAGGCCATCATAACTTGTGCTTTGGGAGCAGTTAATGGACCACAAGAAGAGCTTGACCCTGGCAAAGCAGGTTAATCTGTCAGCTAAAAACATTTTTCAATGCATACAAAATAAATAATAATATACAATATACCATTCAAAAATTTGGGGTCAGTAAGAATTCATACTTTTATTCAACAATGATGCATTATATTAATCAAAAGTAACAACAGCAAAGAATTTGACACTAATAAAAATGTTGCATTTTGCTTTCATTTCATCAAAAGTTTCCACAAAAATAGTATGCATCACAACTGCTTTCAACATTGATAATAATAAGAAATGTCTTTAGCACCAAATCAGCATATTATAATGATTTCTAACAGATCATGTGACACTGAAGAAATGGCTTCTAAAAATTCAAATAGAAAACAATTTTAAATTGTAAAATATTTCCCAATATTACTGTTTACTGTATCTCTGACCAAATTAATGCATATATAATATAATAAAATATAATTTAATATAATGCTAACCCTTTTAAAGCATTAACTAAATTAAATTAAATTAATAATAGTATATAATATTACACAAAAAGTGACAGCTAATTCCTTCTTTGCTCAGGTCAACATGGTAAGGGATGCCAATTGAAGGCAGATCCTCAGGAGCTGCAGGCTCTCATTGTCTTGGTGCTTGATGACCCAGTGAAGAGAGTTCAGATGGCTGCTGCAGTGTGCCAGTATGCCATGAGGACACCTAACGCACGCACCAGAGACATACTACAAAGCACTTTGAAGCAAGGTCTGTGGAAGGATACCAATGCCTGAAACTAAAAATGTCAATTAAAATAAGCTTAATTAACATCACAACAAACATTAATGTGACAGGTAAAGCAGTCTTTTCTACTGTTGACTCGAAATGACCATCATGTATTATGACTCAGACCCTTCTGGCACAGGTGCAGACAGCTGGGTGGCGGCACAGTGCTTGGCGATAGACGGTGATACGAGCCAAGCTGTCATACAGAGACTCTTGTCACAGCACTTTCTCAGAGACGCTCCTTCAGATCACGAGCAGTCTATGATGCTACTCTCCAACATTAGCAGCAAGACTGTGAGTGACTCTCTCAGTGGTTTTTGAGTAAAAGAAAAATGATTTATGCATGCACTAGGTAAACTAGTTTATCAAATTCACATAAAATCAATTTTCATACACCACAGTTTAAAGGTTTGGGGTTTGTAAGATTTTATTTTTGAAAGAAGTCTCTTATGCTCACCAAGGATGCATTAATTTGATCAAAAACACAGTAAAAGTGCAATATTGTGAAATAGTTACAATTTAAAATAGTTTTTTATTTTAATATATAAAAAAATGTAATTTATTGCTGTGATGGTTACTCCAGTCACATGATCCTTCAGAAATCAGTCTAGTACAATGGTTCTCAATTCCAGTGCTCATGTACCACCGCTCTGCACATTTTGTATGTACCTCTTATCACTTCAGACGTTTGTTCTATTCGACCATAAGTGCCCTGCGAAGTGGACATCACAGGATATTCCGCCATGATTACAGTTCGAAGGGACCGTATATGTTCCATTCAAACGGTATTAAAGTGTGCAAGACGTGATTATAAATGGTATTTATTTACAGAGGTATATTACGTCACACTTCTCTAGTAAGTTTCATCTGTTTGTGAAGACGCTGCAGGCCGTGACGCAGTGCAAATCCGTGAATGAATGTTCCGAAATGAAGTAAACTTCAACGGATTTCCCGTGCTCAGGGGAGTAGGGAGCAAAGAACACTGTGCAGATATGCAGACCAGGACCATATGCTGGAATTGAGAACCACTGATCTAGTATGTTGATTTGCTGAATTTCTTATCAGTGTTGCCACTTAATAATTTTGTGGAAACCATGATTTTTTGAGAATTCTTTGATAAATAGAAAGTTCAAAAGAACAGCATTTATTTGAAATAGAAAAATTTTGTGACATTATAAATGGTTTTAGTGTAACTTTTGATCAATTTAATGCATCCTTGCTCAAATCAGGCGTAAGCGTTAGTTCTGGCAGGTCACGTTAGTCAAGCTCGCATCAGCTGACTCTCAGCTGATCCCCATCTACCTATAGGAATACGACACCTATCTAAGCATTCATATATAAGGTCCCTCAGTATTATCAGCATTTTCCGCATTGCTCAATAGCTAATTACCCTCCTCCATCCCCAACTCCTCCTCTGTCTGTCAGGATTCAGCCTTCTGATTCTCCTTTGAATTAGACTAATTCTAAATGTGTACATTACATTTTTGAACTTTAATGATATCTGCAATACATTCATGTTGGTTCTGTTCTCTTTACCCTGGGGGGTTATCGCTGCTCTCCCTGCTCTCATCCATGCTAGGCTGCATGGATGCGCAGGGAGTTCTTGCCCAGAACAGAACCATACCGCCAATCCAAACTGTATGCTAAGTGTCAGTCATCTTTGACGATAGTGGTCCTGACAGAATAAAAGTATTATTTTCTTAAAAAAAAAAAATAATTTTATACTCAAACTTTTGCATGGTGTTTCCCATCCAGACACTAGTGCGCTCTCTTCTGGCAGAAGAGTTAAACAGCGCTAACTGGAGAACACGAGTTCAGGCCTGTACTAGCATTGCACAGCTCAGAAGTCCAATAAACAAGGTATCGCAATGTAATTCTTTTGCACATTTCAAACAGCTCTCTACCTATCTAATTTCTCTAATGATTGTAGAAAATACTAGAATTGCTTTTCATGCAGGATCTTTGCAACAAACTGATATATATGATGTGGAACGACTGGAGCTGTGCTGTTTGTCACGCTGCAGCGCTGGCTCTGAGTAAAATGGATGCAGCCAGAGAGATGCACAGTGAGCTGAGGTGACTATCTCTACCCAACAGACACATCAGAAGGTTTGGATTCAGTTATTTCTTAACATGCAATATCTCCACAGTGCGAAGCTGGAGGAGGGTCCAACTGCTTGGCGGGTGGAAGCGCTGATCTTCATTGGTCAGCTCAATATAATGACACCCAAGCTACTGCCTACATTCCTGCGGTGCTTTAATGATGACTTTGTGGCTGTGCGCAAACAAGCTTGTTTGACTGCAGCATCTCTAATGATGGATGACCAGTTGGTGAGGAAGTAAAGCAGCTGTGCAGATGCACAATAGATCTTTGATGGTATATGGACACTAAAAGACTGTGAAAAAGAAATTGAGGGTTCACTCGAATGACCACATAAAACATGTTCACAGGTCCTGGATCAGCTAATTAACCTGATGCAGAATGATCCATTATGGGAGGTGAAAGTGGAAGCAATTGATGGTAAGCTTGAGAATGAACTTAAAGGAAGAGTTCACCCAAAAACGAAAAACTGCTGAAAATGTACTCACTCTCAGGCCATCCAAGATGTAGATGAGTTTGTTTCTTCATCGCAACAGATTTAGAGAAATTTAGCATTACATCACTTGCTTACCAATGGATCCTCTGCAGTGAATGGGTGCCGTCAGAATGAGAGTGCAAACAGCTGATGAAAACCTCACAATAATCTACAAGTAATCCACACAACTCCAGTCCATCAATTAATGTCTTGTGAAGTGAAAAGCTGTGTAAACAAATCTGTTTTTAACTTCAAACCATTGCTTCCAGCTAAAATATAAGTCCTCTATCCATATTATCCATAACGTCATCTCATCTGAATCAGGAGAGAAATCAAATCAAACACTATTTACAAGCAAAAACCATCCAAAACAGTTATAAACAAATGGCAATGGATTTTGATGTGAGAGGACAACAGGGGGAACTTTTTCACTGGAGGAACCATTATTATGGATTACAAACAGATGATTTCAAAAGAAGTAATGTTTTAAAGTTAAAACGTTATTGGTGGACTGGAGTTGTGTGGATTACTTTTGGATTATTGTGATTGTTTTATTGTGTGATTTATCAGCTGTTTGAACTCAAATTCTGACGGCACCCATTCACTGCAGAGGCTCCATTGGTGAGCAAGTGATGTAATTCTACATTTCTCCAAATCTTTTCTGATGAAAAAAACAAACTCCTCTACATCTTGGATGAGTACATTTTCAACAAATTAAAATTTTTGGGTGAGCTTTTCCTTTAATAATTTAATGTGCAGCCATTTTTGTATGATTGCATGATTGTAAAGCGCTTTGGGTGTACAGCAATACACAATAAAGTGCTATATAAATGCATCATTCATTCATTCATTTTGTGTCTAATAATGAATGTTACAATTTTTATTATTACATCAAGGAATTATTATTCTATAAATTAAGCTTTAGGGAAAATAGGTTGGATGAACCCAGCTCTCCAGGAGTTGCTGATGTGGGCTGTACACCATGAGGAGGAGCCCAGTGTGCGCATTGCTGCCTGTAAGGCCCTGAGCACTTTAGATGCAAAGGGCCCAGAATTACAGCATTTTCTACAGGAGCGTTATGCACTGGAACCCAACGGTGACGTGCAGAGGTGAGTACTTAGATTAGGCCACAATCATTACTATAAGTAAATCATAAGTAAAATTGTTTTCTGAACGTACTTTAATATTTCTTATTAAGGCACATTGAAAGTCTTCTGAAAAAGCATGGATACAGTCTGAAGGGAAACGAAAGCAAGATTCATGAGATAAAGCTCCAGGTTAGTGCACTTCAATGTGTTACCATGGCTTCAAGCACTGAAGCTGCTGGTTTATTCAATGCATTTCAGTCTAGATCTAGAACATTAGTTCTCAACCTTTTTGAAAGGCCCCTATTGCCCAGCACAATAATCAAATTAATTAACCACAACTGAGTTTGTGATTCCAAAAATTTCAAGAACTGTTCTTTAAAAAAAATAAAAATAAACTGTCCTTCAGTTAAAACAATAGCTATTGATGAACACATTTTCAGTTTAACCTAATTTTGTTTTTTTAGCATTTTAATTTAGTTAGATTATTTTAATATGTTAATAATAATTTATTCATTTAAATACTTTTAAGTACAGTGGCCAAGAAGTGCAAAACAAATCACAATTCTGAAAACAAAATAACAAATTACAAACGCAAATGCAAGTCTAAAAAACAAAATAACAATTCAGAAAACATTATAACAAGTCAGAAAACATAATGACAAATTCGAAAATAAAATAACAAGTCAGAAAACACAACGACAAATCTGAAAACAAATTAACAAGTCAGATAGTTTGAGACAGCGCCATTGGTTTGGGATTACTCACCGCTGACTGGACGAGACATCTGTCAATCAACGTATACAGGAAGTACCAGCCGAAGAACAGCAGAGTCGTGGTAGAAAGTTCGGAGATGGTATTAAAGTAGCTCAGTTTAAATGTATTGTATGAATTGCCCTTACTAGGGAATAAAAAATACGGGGTGTCTATTTACATTTAGTTAAAAGTGATTGTAAATCATCAGCTCCAGTGGTGCAGATGGATAAGCGCATGTTGTTGGCATTTTGACGCGATCGACCCGGGTTCGATCCAGTCTTTTGCCGAACTTTTTTTTTCTCCCTTTTCAAATCTCGTATTAGCAATGGATTCTATTTACACTAAGTGAAAATAGCAGTATTTTTAGCAATATGCTATTTACACTAAGTGCAAATACCTATTTACACTATGTTAAAATAGCAGGATTTCTACTATCAAGTATACTACTTGTTGCAAATAGTGGCAATTATCTGCACTTCAGTATTGTAGTACATTATAAAACAGTATGCAATAATAACGTATTGAGTGTAAATTATAATACCATCGCCGAACTTTCTACCACGACTGCTGTTCTTCGGCTGGTTTTTCCTGTATACGTTGATTGACAGATGTCTCGTCCAGTCAGCGGTGAGTAATCCCAAACCAATGGCGCTGTCTCAAACTATACCTACCTCTTCCGGTTTGTCTGATTTGTCGTTGTTTTCTGACTTGTTAATTTGTTTCGGATTTGTCGTTGTATTTTCTGACTTGTTATAATGTTTTCTGAATTGTTGTTGTGCTTTCTGAATTGTTATTTTGTTTTTTAGACTTGCATTTGTTATTTTGTTTTCAGAATTGTGATTTGTTTTGCACTTCTCGGTCACCGTATTTAAGTCATCCTGTGGCCCCCTGGTTGAAAACCACTGCTCTAGAAATGAATGTCTAATGTCACACTAACTACTTTCTCTGTTGTTCTGTAGGTGGAGCTGTTGTGTACAAAACACATCATTACACAGAAAGTGCTCTTAATGGAAGAGAGGGGAAAGCAGCAAGAGCAAAAATTATTGTGCTGAATTTATGGTTTCATTTGTCCTGCTATATCAAATATTATAAAGCCAGAATCAAATCTTTTAAGCTGTTCCACCTAAAAATCACCCACTGCAGTCGCAGACAATCAAGCTAGCAGGCAAGTAATGACCAAATTGTTTTGATACATCAGGTATAAAGCTGTTGACTACTTATTTTACACTGATGGTATATTAAGGTATCAGCAAAAGGAAAGTATATGTAGTGCACAAATCATAAAATACATAATGCTGGTTACAAGCAATGAAACCCTGAGATTTTGGTTTCAAATGTGGAACATTTATTTATTATTATTTAACATAAAATTACAAAAGAAAAAAACACATAAAATGAAGCATGTCTCAATATTTACATATCGCTGCAGTATATACATAATCCATGAATTAAAACAAATCGAATCAGTTTTCTCTAAAGATGCCTGTTAACAACCAGTAGGTACAAGGTGAAGATTAGTTCTTTTTTTATTAATTTAATATCCACTAGTATCCTGACCAAGTGGTAGGTGCCATTATATTTGAATTTTCTGAAATTCTTTATCAAATGGACATGTCTTTAATGTTGGTCTGTAGATGGCCTCGTCGCTTAAGAACTTGCTTGTACAGGTTCTCAACTTCAGTGACCTGAGCCAGCAGTTGAGTTCTGGCATTGTTCTGATGGAGAGGAGTTCAGAAAGAACAGTTAGAATATGCATTCATATTATAAACTTGACAGGTTTGCTAGATTAATGGTAAATCACATATAGACACTGGTTTCAAAGCATATCACATATTTATATGAACATTTAACCACCACAGGTCTATATATTTTTGGTTCTAACAAGCACATTCTTGATGTTTAATCAAAAAACATATATGCTGTAAATACATATACACTTACCAAATTACTCAGATAACTGTCAGTTGTTGGAATAGCTTGAACCATCTTAATTTTCACTTCCAAGTTCTGAATGAACTCCACCACCATCCCCATGAGCTCTACCACATATCTGTACACCAGGTCATAAACAGTAATCAATACTGTTAGCAATTAATTCAATACAAATATACAATTTAAAATATTGAACAAAAACCCCTTTCTTTGAGTGGCACATTAAATGCATCGGACCTGTGAAGATCAGCCTGAATGGGCAGGTTCTGCTGACACAGTGGTTTTGTGAGTCTCTCTCGTAGGACTGTCTGTTCTCGCAACACTTCCTGAAGGTGGGAAGTGAACTGTTGCAAGGAAGCAAACCTTTGACCTTACAACAAAACAGTCATTAGTAAAATTACACTCTTCTAGTATACAAATTGTGTACACCAAATGTCCATGATTCCATTTGCAACACTTACTGAGATAATGAGTGTGAGTGACGTCTGCACCGTCTCTTTCCAGCTTCAGCAGCTCTAAATCTAAATTAGTCTTAAGTGAGTGGATGACAAAAAAGAAAATCATGTCAAGGGATAGTTCACCCAAAAATGAAAATTCTTAAATTATTTCCTAACCCTCAAGTTGACGGTAGCCACTGACTTTTGTAATATTTTTTTCCATTCTATAGATGTCAATCTCTACCGTCAACTGTTTGGTTATCAACATTCTTCAAAATATTTTCTTTTGTGTTCAACAGAAGAAAAAAACTCATACAGTTTTCTGTCATGACAGAATTTGAATTTTTGGGTGAACATTGCCTTTAAGCTTTGTAAATCAGAAAGATATTAAGTGGTGAAATAAAAAATATTAAGTTTGTTTTCAACCTTATCGAGATCATGTCTAATTCTGTTCAGCTGCTCAGCTTCAAGTAAAGATGTGGAAAAGACTTCTGAATCCCGTGGGAGAGCATCTAGCTCCTCCTATAAGATCCATAACACAAATGCTTGACAATATCCACCATTACAGTTTAAAAATCTATCTCAAAATTAACCATGTCTTAGTTTACCTGTGTCATGGTGCCTGATATTACACATCTAGCTAAAATCTTAGCAGCAGGTGTCACCGTGTAAGTAATGGGGTCCCAGGGATTCATAACAAGCGCGTTTCCAGACCTGATGGCAATTAAACAAACAATGAAGCCTAAACAAATTGGGTGTTTCTTGAGCTATAGGCATTTTCATGTGTAAGGCCTTGATTTTTTTTTATTTTATTAAAGATAACAGATTACAACTTCTTATTTATAGGTCCTAGGAGCCCCTAAGGGGAAATAGTGACATAATAGAATAATTAAAAATATGGGAAGGGAATAAAATATTTCAATGGTTTAGCGTTGGTCCACAACACTTCTGCGTTCCCCCGAGAAACTTTCGGTATGTATGTATTTTTCCATCGGCAAAGTTTCTCTGAGGACGTAAAGGTGTTGCAAGCGAAAGCAAAAAGTTTAAAATATGATTTTTAAAAGGTCGCCGTGTACATTTAGGGGCTCCTTGGTCCACTGTTGGAGACATTAAATTGACTATACCTACTATACTATACTATCAAAATATACAAAACATGGTTTTAACTTAAAACAATAAACTCTCAGTAATTACTTAGCTTGGTTGCTATGTTATGCTACTATAAATGCTACACTGACTGTGTTGCTGCGTGACTTGTTTTTCAAAGCGTCCAGTATTTACTTATCGTTCTTGAATGAGATGTCCTCGATCCGTCTGATTTAGACAAAACGTCGTCGTTATTTCAATCTACCGCCTCTTTCTCTCTTGAACACTAACACAGCTACGCAAACGTATTATAAGCGTAGATATCATAAATATAAGCATATATTCGCACGTTCTCATCGTTAACCCGAATAATAAACATATGATATACAGATCATACAAAGAGTAGCGTGACGCGCAATTCCACTTCCTATGTTGTGCTACATTCTCAGGTCCGCAGATTCACAAATACCCACAAAGAAGAACAATTCTGCACTGTACATCAGTTATAACCAAACTACAGAGTATATATAAATTGTCCATGATGGTCTTAAATGCATGATTTAAATCATTTTATTTATTTATTTTAGAATTTGTTGAATCAGCAGGCGTGGAAACGTAGATCACTTACTTCAACAGCAGCGCGCCATAGCGGTCTGCGCAGCGATTCTGTCGTTAAATAACGAACTAAATGCATGAAATAAAAAAGAACCAAGCGTTTCTGCAAAGTTAGGTATAGTCATTCTAGAGAATCAGTGGAAATTATAATATTCGCGGATAGTTTGATGAATCGTGATGCGGTAAGAAGCGGGTCACACAGTGACAACAGTCCTCCAGCGTAACAAACCCCAGATGTCACTGTGCTAGAATCACACTAGGACCGTCTGAATCGATTTCTCGTGTGCAGCTTGTGTTTACATTAAGATACAGCAAGAGAAATGTCGGCTGCGGCGCGTATAGCAGCGCCCGGTGTGTTGTCCCGGTTCCGCGGCGCTCTGGTCGGTTCGGTGTTGGGCGACTGTATAGGCGGTGAGTTTGAAGGCGCCGTGGATGTACCTCTAGATCGAGTCCTTCAGCATCTCGGCGCTCTGGAGGATGAAACACGGGGCGATGGTGAGTATTTTCGTATTTTACGATTATATTATACATTGAACATATTTATTTGCGCGTGTATGTAATATTTAACATTACTATACTATTACCGTATCAGAAGGCCACATACTGAAATGAAATATCAAGCTTTTGCATGTCCTAAACTCTTTGGTATTCCTCATTTAGGGGTCACAATTGTGAACCTTCGCGGTAACGTTTTGGTGACATAAATATACTATATTTTGTTTAAATAATATTTATTCTTGAATATTTTGAGGGGATTTCATGGTACCAGGCAATATTCACGTTTAAATTATGCACCATTTTTTTTGCTATATAAAAAAAGTACAAAAAAAATACCAGTTTTACTTTCATTAAACATTTTTGACTATAAATTCAAATTGTTTCTTAATTACACATCTTATTCATTTTTTCCCCAGGAATTCTTCAGTACAGTGATGACACAGCCATGATGCGATGCGTTGCAGATTCACTCCTCACCAGGATGGCGTTTGATGAACGAGACATGGCTCGAAGGTATGTTATCATTGGAAATGGCTAAAAGAGTCCTTTTAAGCAAGTGTTTGATTTTCCTGATCATCTTACTTGATTCCAGATTTGCAAAGGAGTATAACCTTGCTCCGGGGCGAGGATACGGTTCAGGTGTCATACAGGTACTGCGGAAGCTTGCGTCGCCCCATCTGAAGGATGTCTTCCAGCCGGCACAGGCTCAGTTTGGCGGCCGCGGTTCTTTCGGGAATGGAGGTGCCATGAGAGCAGCACCCTTTGCTCTGGCCTTCAAAAGTCGCGCTGATGTCTGCAAGGTAAACAGTCATCTGATTGTCGAATCTAAGCTAGTAGACTTCAGGCATTCTTGACTTAAAGGGTTAGTTCACTGCAAAATGAAAATTATGCTGCATTTTACTCACCCTCGAAGCATCCTAGGTGTATATTTTTGACATTTTGAATTGGTCATAAAAAGACTGAAGTGCAGCCAGCAAAAGCTTTAGACTTTATATAATGAAGATTCATATCATATGTTCTCAACCTGGGGGCCTTAAGATGGCTTAAACATATTTAAATTAATCAATTATTATAAATATATTAAATTAATAATTAACTCAAATCTAAATAAGAATGCTAAAAACACATAAATCAGCATGTAAAGTGAATCTTTTTTTTTCTCAATAATTGTTGTTTTTACAGAAGAACATACAGTTATTGAAACACAAAATTAATCGTGGGTAATTTAATATATAAGTATTCCCAGTTTCTGTTCATGAAAATTTTTGAAAACAAGCTTTGTCGTAATTACATAGGCAGTGTTGAAAATACGGGTTGGTGCATATGGGTGGGAAGGTGGGGTTCGAATATTGTGCTTGAGAGTGGGGGGCCTTCGAGTCAGAAAGGTTGAGAACCATTGTTAAATGCTTAATTTGAAAGGCTAATTTGGACTGTCCCAGGCTAACATTCTGTCCTTCCATTTGCTTTTGGCAGTACTCAAGACTTGGCGCAATGTTAACACACTCATGCTCTTTGGGCTACAATGGGGCAGCGTTGCAGGCCCTTGCTGTCCATCTGTCTCTCCAAGGCGCTTTGGCTCTGCCAAAAGAATTCATCAACAAACTGATATCAGAAATGGAAGAGATGGAAAAAGATGAAAAAGCCCAGCTTGATGCTAAAGCGTAAGTGAACCCATGGCAAGAACAAAAAAGGGAAAGTTTACTCAAAAATTAAAAGTATGTCATCATTTACTCTCCCTCATGTCGTTCCAAACCTGAATGACTTTCTTTCTTTAGTAGAACATGAAGATATTTTGAAGAATGTTTAAACTGTGTTTTGTTTTGTTGTCCATGCAGTGTTGTTATCATTAACTCAAACTATTAAAACTAATAAAAGTTATTTTTGTTTTTTTTAAATAAAGCTACATGAAAATAAGAAAATAGTTAAAAAATAAAGCTAAGTTAAGATAATAATAATAAAGCACAAAACAAAATTACCAAAACCTAAACTAAAATTAAAATGAAACCTGAACATATCAAAATGTATTAAAAATATTAATAAATACTATAATGGTATATAAATAATACAAAAATACACTGTCCAAATGACTTTCATTTTATGAACAAAAAAATATATTATACAAAATATCTTCTATTGAGTGCCACAGAAGATGGAACAGATTTGAAGCAGTAAATTAAGACAGAATTTTATTTTTGAGTGAACAGACCATTTAAGAACAGTTATTATAGTACTGTCTATGGATTTCGAGCCACTGTGTTTTATTCCACAGACTCAATTTATCAGAGTTCCCATATTGTTCACGATTGCACAGAGTGAAAGAACTTATGGACAGAAACAGTGTGAGCATTGAGGAGGTCATATCTGAACTGGGTTAGTATCGATTACTCTTGATTAGCATTGATCTGATCATTCATAAAGCATTCTTCTGTTTTTCTTGAAGTTGACGCTCTTTCTTTGTATTAGGGAATGGCATCGCTGCCTTACAGTCTGTGCCCACCGCTATCTTCTGCGTGCTGCATTGTTTGGAGCCCCGGGACGGGCTGCCAGAGCGATTCGGAGGACTGGAGAGGACAATATCCTACAGCTTGGCTCTGGGTGGTGACACTGACACCATTGCTTGCATGGCAGGGGCAATCGCAGGGGCACATTATGGCATTGACTCCATTCCCCAGAGCTGGCAGAAGAGTTGTGAAGGGGTGGAGGAGGCAGATGATTTAGCGAGACGTTTGTATAATTTTTACTGCCTTCCACAGTTTGAAGAGGACAGGGGGACATCAAGCTGCGAGAACAATCAACCGCACACACACACCAGTGATCAGCACACTACAAAAACTGACTGACCCACTACATGGCCATATGCAACATGCAGCCACACATAAGTGAAACTTTACCTGGCACAAAGTGTCAAATGTACTTGCTAATATACCATCATCTGTGTTTATAAAATGTGAAACTTCTTGTGCAAAATGTTTACAATAAAAAGAACAAAATGGTACAATTTTTATTGGTAATTGTCCGGAATAGCCTTTGCGGCCGGGGTAAAAAGTAACCAGTCCACTAAAGTCCCATTGCAGGTGCATTTATTGTGCAATCGGTGGCAAAGGTACCCAGAATCAAGTTAGACATATTACAAAAAACAAAACAATAAAAACTATACAATCTTAAAAAGTCCGTTCACTGCGATTGTGAATCAAACAGGAGCACGAGCACGCCAACCTTGCCGCCAGAGCACATCTCTTGCAGCATTTTACATTCTAAACCCCGCCCTCGGGAGCGTACCACTCTATGGGTAAGCCCCGGCACAATTACCATATACAACCTTTAGCCATACAGACACAGAATGCATACAAGACCCGAATATCAATACAGTTTTAAACCCACAAGACATAAGCATGAAAGACCACCCAGAAATACATTTGTTTCACTGCAACTGTATGGACCCTTCTACTGACCTCAAGAAAACATGGACCAGTCTATTCAGGTGACACAAATACCAGGTTTAAATACCTCAAGGTTTGTACAGCACAGATTTGGCAACTGATGTTTCACTGCTAGTAAGTATATCTGTTAATCTGCATAAACTATCAAATAAATGTTTTAACACCATGAATAAGTCTTATGGTTATTTGTACAATGAGTATTGGTATAAACAGAACTTATACATGCTGTCACGTTATGTTAACTGGCTAAATCACACAACACATTGAACATGTACAGAGTTCCCCATGAACATAATACACACATTAACTCAACACACACCAAACACATCCTACACAGCTTCGTCTAATTCAAGCATTACATAAGTCCGTGTACAGATGTCAATGCCGGCAAACAGACCGTGTAATGCTACCTGCTCTGTGTGTGTGTGTGTGTGTGTGTTATGAGGGTACGTGCCCATAGTTCATAAATGATCATGGGTTAGCTCCGTGACAGTAATAGTCTTGTTTTGTTCTTTCTTTACTTCATATTTAACATTGTTCTGTAAACTATATACAGTGGGGTTTAGAAGTTCACTAGTGAACATTTTTTTGCATTTTTCTAATTTAATACTAATAAAAAAAATTTTATTACAATAATAATAATACAATAACATATATAGAAATGTTAATGAAGAAAACGGGTAAACCATATATGAGAAACATGATGCAAAATATACAGAAATTTATTTTTAATACATGTGTATGCTTTGATAATTTATCATTAGATTCTTGTTTTTATTATTGTTTAATCTGTTAGAATCTCCTGCTCTCAGCTCAGTATGACAAAAGAATTCCAAGAGTTTTCTTACTAACATTCGTTCGGTATCTCACTATTTTCACTATGGGAACGCCTCAGGCGTGACCGATCGCGGAAGCACCAATAACACCACGTCTGCCAACTATGGCAGACCAATTGCTGCAGCAATCAGGGAGTCCCGCCTCCCTGTATATAAACCGCAGCGACCTGCTGTTTCGTCATTCTCGCTCTCTTCCCCGTGAAGATTTTCAGAAGCTGGCTTAGCAGACTTTGGGAATTATTTGCTTAACAGTTTATAGTCGGAGCCGCAAGGTAACATCCCAAACGCAATACATTCCTAACGTTTGTTGAGCGACTTCACTTATTGTGAGATAACTAACGCATCAGGGCGAGTTTTCTGCTCTAAGTTTTAAATTTATTTTCCAAGTTTTTGGGGGCGCTCACCACGCACCAAAAAGAAGGAAAAGGAGAGCTCTCTATCGCAGCACAGCTCCGTACTAGTTGTCACATTGTGGTGGGCTTACTGTACGAAGAGAGTGCAGGCCCCATGGCCACTGCAAAAAAGCCGGAGAGCCCCGGAGGAAAAGGTCTTCCTCCCCATCCATGTGCTTGTGGAATGTGGATTTCTGCGAAGGATTCACATGGCCTCTGCATCTCCTGTTTGAGCGCTAAACACGCTCAGGCAGCTCTGTCCAACCCTGGCCAGCAGCTCGTGGGGAGAGATGATGGAGAGGGTGTCGTCCGTCCTTCCCCCCCTGTTTGAAGATCCGTTAGCGGGAGAGGAAGATAATTACTGGACGAAATATTGTCGGCCATCCTCGAGGACGAGGATGACGATGATGAAGATGCTATTCTTCCCGCAAATCAGTGCACAGGATATGAGTTCACCCTCCCCTGTACAGACGAACACGGATCTACTCGAGGTCTGTCGCAGGGCCGCGGCTAGACTATCGATCGACTGGCCATCCCAACCGGCGGGTCGGGGGCTGAAAGAGATTTGTATGATGGAAAGAGACTTCCGTCACGTCTCCCTCCAGCGAGGCAGTTTATTCCAGCCATCCCGGCTTGTGTGGCTGAAATGAAGAGGTTTTAGGACAAGCTTTTTCCCACCGTGTGCCCGTCAAGGGCTTCTCGAGGCTGGATGTTCAGGGAACGGAGGATTTGGGGCACAGGACTCACATTTTCACATAGATATTTTTCCTGCTCACAGGAAATATCTGAGGTTTGCTTATCAGGTCACAGCATACAGGTATACGAAAATACCTTTTGGCCTTGCTTTGGCTCCCAGGGTTTTTCAGCAGAGCTGTCTCAGCCACAGAGTGCGCGTCTCACCAGAATGCATGAGCGCTCTTCGTCATTGGAGAGCCCGTCTTTTCTCAGGACAGGATGCCCTCTGGGTCCTGTTATGTTAAGGAAAGTGGTGACACAACAGATGCATCTCTCACGGGCTGGGAGGCGGTGTTCGAGGGCAGAACAGTGAGAGGAGTTTGGTCTCCTGCACTGAGAGAGAAGCACATAAATTTTCTAGAACTACTAACAGTGTTACTAGCTCTGAGACATTTTGTGCATTTTCTCAAGAATCATCATGTATTGGTCAGGACGGACAATACAGCGGTGATAGCCTACATAAATCGGGGGAGTTCGTTCTCACAAGCTTCACTTGTTAGTGAAAGAACTGATTATGTGGAGCAGCAGGACCCTCCTGACGTTACGCACGACACATGTTCCAGGAATAATGAACAGGGGAGCGGATTTACTGTCCAGAGGGAATCCTCTGTAGTGGAGACTCCACCCCCAAGTGATCCTCATGGTGTGGCAGAGATTAAGGCATGTCATGTTGGTCTTAACGCAGGTACTATTGGCCAACACCCTCTCGTCTATCGATTTATGAGAGGGGCACGTAGGCTACACCCAGTATCGAAGCCGCTGGTCCAGCCTTGGGAGTTGTCCGTAGTTCTTAACACGCTCTCAAAAGCCCCTTTCGAACCCACTGATAATATTGCCTTAAAGCTGCTCGCTTTTAAGACAGCTCTGTTACTTGCGCTCACTACAGCAGAAAGGGTGAGTGAGCTACATACTTTATCAGTTCACTCCTCATGTATGATGTTCGCTCCAGGGGGGGTCGAAAATGTACTTTTAGACCTAACCCGGCGTTTGTGCCTAAAGTGTTTGATTATGCTGGTGCAGTTCAATCAGTGGACCTGCTAGCTTTTCATCCACCACCTTTTTCATCCCCAGAGAAGGAGAGGTTACACAGTTTATGTCCGGTTCGTGCTCTGTATATGTACGTTAAGAGAACTCGCACACTTCGTAAGAGCTATTTGTCTCGTGGGCTGACTCTTACAAAGAAAAACCTCTTTCTCTTACAAAGAAAAATCTCCCGTCAACGCCTTTCCCACTGGGTAGTGGAGACTATCGTGTTATGTTACAACAATGTGAATATAGAGCCCCCAATAGGATTACGAGCACACTCTACTAGAGGTATGTCTACATCCTGGGCTCTGTTTAGAGGCATTTCTATTCAAGAAATTTGCGCGGCAGCCAGCTGGTCTTCTCCGCACTACTAACAGTGTTACTAGCTCTGAGACATTTTGTGCATTTTCTCAAGAATCATCATGTATTGGTCAGGACGGACAATACAGCGGTGATAGCCTACATAAATCGGGGGAGTTCGTTCTCACAAGCTTCACTTGTTAGTGAAAGAACTGATTATGTGGAGCAGCAGGACCCTCCTGACGTTACGCACGACACATGTTCCAGGAATAATGAACAGGGGAGCGGATTTACTGTCCAGAGGGAATCCTCTGTAGTGGAGACTCCACCCCCAAGTGATCCTCATGGTGTGGCAGAGATTAAGGCATGTCATGTTGGTCTTAACGCAGGTACTATTGGCCAACACCCTCTCGTCTATCGATTTATGAGAGGGGCACGTAGGCTACACCCAGTATCGAAGCCGCTGGTCCAGCCTTGGGAGTTGTCCGTAGTTCTTAACACGCTCTCAAAAGCCCCTTTCGAACCCACTGATAATATTGCCTTAAAGCTGCTCGCTTTTAAGACAGCTCTGTTACTTGCGCTCACTACAGCAGAAAGGGTGAGTGAGCTACATACTTTATCAGTTCACTCCTCATGTATGATGTTCGCTCCAGGGGGGGTCGAAAATGTACTTTTAGACCTAACCCGGCGTTTGTGCCTAAAGTGTTTGATTATGCTGGTGCAGTTCAATCAGTGGACCTGCTAGCTTTTCATCCACCACCTTTTTCATCCCCAGAGAAGGAGAGGTTACACAGTTTATGTCCGGTTCGTGCTCTGTATATGTACGTTAAGAGAACTCGCACACTTCGTAAGAGCTATTTGTCTCGTGGGCTGACTCTTACAAAGAAAAACCTCTTTCTCTTACAAAGAAAAATCTCCCGTCAACGCCTTTCCCACTGGGTAGTGGAGACTATCGTGTTATGTTACAACAATGTGAATATAGAGCCCCCAATAGGATTACGAGCACACTCTACTAGAGGTATGTCTACATCCTGGGCTCTGTTTAGAGGCATTTCTATTCAAGAAATTTGCGCGGCAGCCAGCTGGTCTTCTCCGCACACATTTGCTCGTTTCTATTGACTGGATGTGACAGAACCCTCTCTGGCCCACTCAGTCCTGGGAGTGAGTAGTCAGGGTGAATAATGCAGGTTATTAAGGGGCAAATTCCTCATATTATTCTGTTTTCACCTCCGTTGGGAGTTATGACTCAGATAATAACCTACTCTTTCTTTAGTCTGCTTCGTCAGCATATCGGCAATACGGGAGTTGTCTATATCCCATAATGAGATACCGAACAAATGTTAGAAAGAGAACGTTAGGTTACTGACGTAACCCCGGTTCTCTGATAACATGAAGTGAGGTATCTCACAAACATTGCCCTCCTTGCCTTTACTGCACGGAGAAGAGATATGCGGAGAATGACGAAACGGCAGGTAGCTGCGGTTTATATACAGGGAGGCGGAACTCCCTGATCGCTGCAGCGATTGGTCTGAAATAATTGGCAGACGTGTTATTGGTGCTTCCGCAATTGGTCACACCTGAGGTGTTCCCATAGTGAGATACCTCACTTCATGTTATCAGAGAACCGGGGTTACGTCAGTAACCTAACGATTGTCGTTCCTGAAACTAGAGAGAAGTCTGGTAATATTTAAATTTATTGTCCAAACAAATACTGCCACGGTCACGCCTGAGGCGTTCCCATAGTGAAAATAGTGAGATACCTCACTTCATGTTATCAGAGGTTCTGGGGTTACCGGGGTTACATCAGTAACCTAACATTTTAGAATGTAGCGCGGGACTATAAAGACTTGAACTCAGCTGCTCACTTTGTGGCAAGCAAGGAGTAGTTATCATCAGCGGTGTTTACAGTTGTTGATAGCGTTTTTATCGTGTGTTGAATATGGGACAGCGACTTTCTCGCAAAAAAAAGGCGGAGGAAGAAGGTGATGAGTGTATGCATGAGATCAATCCCCATACACCAGTTACACCCACCGACCACAAGGCGGAGGTCCATCCTCGTCCTGACGAGACGCCTGTGGGTATTGGTGAGGGAGGAGGCGGGCAGGAGAAAGGGCGAGAGAAAACAAAGAAAAAGAGGAGGTTCCGGAGGTTTGCCTCTTTCTGTTGTTTGTCTCGCCCCAAATCCACCAGAGCTCAGGATGAGCAGGTGGAGCAGGGTGAAGTGGACCAGGACGCTGACGCCAGACCATCCATTAGGTGTTCTAATGGTAAATTACATGTTTTCATCACCAGAGCTCTGTACATCCAAAAAAAGTCTCTTAATCATTTACACACAATATTACGCACAATATTAAAAAACACAACACCCATTACACATCACAAAAAACTGCTTTCTTATGCTTTATTTGTTGTAATATAGATGAAATAGTGTAAAGACTTTTCCAAACTAGCCAAAAGTACCCCTAAGTGAAGAATGAATATGTGTATGCAATATTAATTTTATATTATTTTGGTTGATATTCCTCATTTCCTCTCTTTAGATCAGACTTCTCTACAGGACATTGTCTGTACTGTAAAGGACAATGATCATCAGGAGGCTCCTTCCAGTAGTCCTGAAGTCTACACAAGTGCTGAGGACCAGCAAATGGAAGACGACGAGCCTCAAGATCAGGACAGTCCAGTTACTCTGTCAGCAGGTGTGAATGCATCACATCTGCCGAGACAGCTGGACTGTAATGAGATCACGAGGATCGAGGGTGAGTTTACTGTCAAAATCCAAAGTATAATAATTATATGATAATTACAAGCCATGTTAAAATAGTTTTACAATAAGTATAGCATGATGTCACACTGCAGAACACTGCTTTATTAAATAATAAAAAATAAAAATAACTATAATTATGTTTTAATAGACCACATTTGCTGGAAATATGCCATCGGCAGGAAGATGGGGGAAGGAGGATTCGGCTCCGTCTTTGAGGGGACCCGGTGCGAGGACGGCCTTCTGGTGGCTGTGAAATTTGCAGCCAAGATGGAGAATGTGCCGTACATCAGCCTTGTAAGTAGACTGCGCTCTCTGTGTCATCTCCACTCAGTCACTGTTTGCATTTATAACGTCTTAAAGAGCAAATATTTCAATAGACTAAATCCATATTTGAGAAAGCACTTCCATCTAACCATCATAAAAACTGTCCTTCTTCTAGCCTGATCATCCCAGTCTAGTTCCTCTTGAGGTGGCCCTGACAATCATGGCCAATCAAGGCCCCAGCTGTTGCCAAATCATAGAGTTGCTGGACTGGCAGGACAATCCAGACCAGTATATCATGTTCCTAGAGCGGCCCTCACCCTGTGTCAACATGCACCTTTTTTGGCAGTATCACGGCAACCTCTTTAGTGAGGAGTTAGCACGTCATTTCATGTGGCAGGTGATTGACGCTGCTGCCGTGTGCTGTTCCCGGGGGGTGTTCCACCGGGACATCAACATGCCAAATCTCCTCGTCAACACAGAGACCCTGGAGGTCAAAATGATTGATTTCGGGTATGGGGACCTCCTGAAAAGCTCTTCTTACAACACCTACTCTGGTATGGATTACCTTTTAAACATGTAGTTTGGGACTTAAACGCTTGTGACCAGTTACACGGTGTCTTAATCAGAAGTGACACAAAATTAAATGCCATTTCATTCAGAGTAACATGTGACAAACTCTTGCCTTCAGGGACAGCGATGTACTGCCCTCCCGAGTACTTTGAGAAGGGCGAGTACCATGGGAAGGAGGCAACAGTGTGGTCGCTGGGCGTGCTGCTGTTTGCCATGATCGCCAGCCTTTTCCCGAACAGCGGCGATATCGGCTTGATGGACGCTGATGTCTGGTTCCACTCGGGCTTCTCAGATGGTGTGAAATTCATTGCAGCAAAGAAGGACAACTGACATTCTTAATCATATAAAACAGAAAAACAGTGGCTTCATAAAAGATGGCCTAAAGGATATTGCGGGAATCTTTCAGAGTTTAGAAAGCAGGTGTGAAGTTGAAGGTAATACATCTTTCACATCTTTCTGCACAGAATGCTGCCATTTCATTTGAGGTTGCCTGAAGAGCAACCCAGAACAGAGGCTTTATTTGGAGGAGATGCTGTTCCATGACTGGTTCGAGGTACCAAGTCTAAGATAAGCTCAAATGTATATACTGACATTTGGTTGTTTGTTTGTTTATTTTTTGCCTGTTTGTTGGTTTGGTTTGATTCTCTCAATATGGACATCAGCTTCCTCTTGTTACTATTCAGTACCTGCTGCAACAATATGGTCAGTGCTCATACATTCTGTTTCAGGTCCCCCTATAAGTCATGAAAAAGAGGGTCAGCCTTGCATCAGGCAGGCTGACACATGTGGCCCCTCCATCCCTCCAGCCTTAGCGTTTTGCTGGGCTGGCAAGCCTTGGTTGCATCTGGCACCTTGGCTTGCGGTGGTAGTTTTTGCACCTTGTGGAACTACAGTACTTGCTTAGGAATGTGTACATATTGTAAATAGTTCGTTTAGTTTTAGTTAGTTAAGTTAGACCCTCCGTCCCTCCAGCCTTTGCGTCTTGCAGGGCTGGCAAGCCTTGGTTGCGTCTGGCTCCTTAGCTTGAGGTGGAAGTTTTTGCAAGGCCCCACAGAGGATGAAAGTCTCAGGATGCCCTTTTCATAGCTTCACTGGTCCCAGAGGTCCCTCACATTGACGCTCCAAAAGTTCCTGCCACAAGCAACCGGGTCCCAAAAATCCTGTCAGGGGCCCTCCAGAAGTCACAGCGTAGGCATCCCTAAAGGTTCCTAAACCTGCTGAGGTCAGAGAAGTCATGTAACAGGTCCCTGTCCCAGCCTGCTACAGCTCTAGAGCTCTGTGTCATAGCAGCTCCAGTCGCACAGCTTCCCAGTGGTTCCTGACAAAACCGACCAGGTCACACTAATGCACGTCACTGATGCACAAAGTTTCCTCTCATGATGGTACAGAGATTCATGACACGTCTGCCAAGGAAATTGCAGCAAAGTCTGGCCCAGTGTTTCCTGTCATAGCCTCAGTCAGAGCTTGTGTCCAGGGCTGCTCCAGTCCCAGAGCTCCTCTCTCAACCTCACTGGTCCCAGAGGTTCTTGCTAATGCTAGGGGGTTCGGTCTCTAAGGCATCATGGGATCTTCTCACAGCCCTAGTGTTTCCTCTCACCGGTGTGATTCCTCTATATTACACCTGTGTGCCGCATTAAAAACATAATGTGAAAATAAATAAATTTATCACTTTGTATGTTCATTTGAATAATACTCTCACCAGGTAAGTAATTCAAAGGGGAGTTACACTATGGGCCCCTTCGTTTACTGTTTGAAGTCCAAGGTATCAGCATGTAATTTGGCTGCAGACAGGGTCCAAGAAATAAAAATGGCCTTTGGGGGGAAATAAAACTGCCAATACCTTAATAATAAACTACAACAAAATTTGTGATTTAAATTAAACTGTAAGAATTTAGAAAATAAGAGTTAAGTGTCATGAGCAATTAAAATGAAAGACAAAAAAAAGTGTACCATCAGAAGGCATGTAACAATCAATTTTTGTAACATCAAGGAGTTTGCAGATTGTCTTAACGTTAAAATAAATTAATGTATATAAATTAATCCTGTTGCCTTTATGTAATATTGCCACTGTAAAAAAAAATAAAAAAGCAAAGATTCATTTTAAATGAGGGAGAATGGAATAAAATCTGATTTTGAAAAAGGAAATTAGAACAGTCCAAAAGAATGAAGTCGGAACAAAGTCACTATTGTTCACTTCTCTACCAGTCTTCCTACTATTTTGCTGTTATTTATTATTATAGTGTTAACACAACTCACTCAGGTTAATGGTTCAACTGGCTGTAATTTTAAATAAAGGTTTTTTTTGTTTTTTTTTTACATTAACTGGGTCTGGATTTATTTCAAATGCAAAATCTCTAGAAGTAGTCTGTCTCCAACCTTAAAGCTAACATTTTTACAAAACTTATTTAAACAAATATTCACTGCAGTACAATACAGTATAACAATGTGCCTTCAGACAGTACAGTGGTTGTTTTTTAGCATTTCTTTCTACATGTCTAAATCTTAATACAGTGCATTAATAAATGTATATTTATGCACATTTTAATTTTAGAGAAATGTAGATAAAAAGAGAGAGACTGCAAGAAAACAACAAGCATGGACCTTTGTCAGGAAGTATAAAGGTCTGAAGAGTAAATAGCTTTTGTGCAGTAAATGTCTTGATTGTAGACACAAGTGTAAATGGGTGTTGGGCCGAATGTGACCATCAGATTCTCTGATGCTGGGGAACAGTCTTTGGATTAGTGGCATAACATAGTATGAGTACAACTAATATTAGTACTGTACCCACTAATAGTTCAAATAAAAAAAGATCCATTAAATTCTAGACCCACATAAAAAGTAATGCAGAGACCCTCCATCACAAAGTGTTAAGATACCAGGAGCTGACTGCTGAGAGAAGCCCCCTGGCCTAAAGTCAGCGATGTAATAACATAAATGTCCCATTAGGTGTCACTAACACGGTTCGCAATAGTCATAGCATTAAACGGCAGAAGCAGAGCAAAAGAGTAGAAGAAACACGCGAGTTAATGCTATGTTGTTGACTGTGATGAACTAAAATACTTTAAAACTACTTTTAAAATTAATGCAATAAATGACAATTATACAGCTTTTTTAGAAGAAATCTGTAAATCTGCAAATAGGTCATATGTTCTCAGTTAAATTACGTGATGAGAAAAAGCACAACATAATTCAGCTGATGTTATTGCATTGTACAGATTAACATTAAAGTAAACACTATTACATGCATAATGTCGGAGTCCACGACCCCAGGAAAAAAGGGCAATTTGACCGGAAGTGCCAGGAAATTAAAGGACGATGCCGCAGATTGGCATAATCTCATCCTGAAATGGGAGCGATTAAATAACGAGGGATCCACAATTGCGACTAAAATTGTTAATCTGGGATTGAGCAAAAAGTACGTTTAATGTGTTAAACAATAAATATAAATTATATAAATAAATTATACTGTATAGTAACATTATAATGCGTTTATATATTCATTTGTGTGTGTGTGTGTGTGTGTGTGTGTGTGTGAGCAATCTGCCTGCTCTTTACACCTGTAACCTGTTTTCTCCATCGTGTCTGTTCCCAGATCAGATATTGAGCCTGACGTTGTGATGGAAGGAGGCAGTTTGGCAGCTGGAGACTTTTCAGAGAATCTGAAACAGAGCAACCAAGAGCTGGAAGAAGAATGTGTCGAGTTACAAGACCTTGTGGATAAAATGTTAACTTTTTGCAGAACGAGCATTAGCAATACTTTTTTATGTAGTCTAAAATGTTTCGCCAAAGGCAAACATACTGTCAAAGATGGAGAAGGTGGTCCATGCTGAGCGTGGCATCTGTGAGTTCGAAGCATTCCGGTTTGGAGAGAAAGGAAGAGCAGCACCACTTTCACACGTGGTCCACACATCAGTTTGGTAAGAGGAATAGAACAAATGTTCAATCACATACCAAACTATCCCATTCTCTGTTCATTTGATCTGTGATCTGTATGTCCAAAGTTTACTTTAATAAAATTGGTTTACTTCTAAATTTATATGTATGTGTTTGTGTGTGTGTATATATATATATATATACACAAACTAATTTAGTGTGAAGCAATCATCTGCTTTCTTTGCAAATGTGACCCCTTAAAGGAATAGTTCACCCAAAAATGACAAATTGCCACTCAGGCCATCCAAGATGTAAAGTAGTTTGTTTCTTCATTGTAACAGATTTGGAGAAATTTGGCATCACTTGCTCATTAATGGGTCCTCTGAATGGGTACCGTTAGAATGAGAATCCAGACAGCTGAAAAAACACTTTTCTCTATTCACTAAACAAGACATTAATTAATCAACTGGAGTCTGGATTACTTGTTAATTATTGTGACGTTTTTATCAGCTGTTCGAACACATTCTGACGGCACCCATTCACAGAGGATCAGATTGATTGCAGAGTGAGCAAATGGTGAGCAAGTGATGTAATGCGAAATTTCTCCAAATCTGTTCTGATGAAGAAACAAACTCATCTGCATCATGAATGGCCTGAGGGTGTGTAAATGTATTGCAAGTTTTCATATACATGTATGACAACCATAATATGTATAATCATATTATTAAAAAAAAAAAACTGGTACCTGAAATACATGAAAGCCCTGTTATCTCAATTTAAAAAAATTTAAATGTCAATGTCCCATAATCACTCATGCTCTGTGTTATTGATCTTTGTCACCTTCGTGACAGTTGAAGTATCTTCCAAGCTTTACGAGTCATACAAGCAGGAGTTGGCGCTGAAGAAGACTATACTGCGAGAATTGGCCCACACGGCTAATGCTGACCTTTCCATGGTCTACCTGTCATCGTGGCTGTATCAACCCTACATTGAGGACAGTGGAAAACTGCTACTAGAGTTTGCTATTGGAAACGGGTCACAGACCTTTGTGATTCAGTCTGGAGTCTATGCATGAGGACTATGTAAACAAATTAAAAGCATATCATGACATGTATATAGCTTTGATGTAATGTTTAACCTTCAAATTTATTTCTCGAAAATATGCTATTTTTATAACTGTATTACTGCCTTGTAAGCAGTCTGGTACCATACAAAGTCTTAACTCCATAAACTCACTCACAAAAGTTTTAATGTCATATTCGAACATGTCCCTTTGTATTAAAAATGCGGAGATGTTTCAAAAACACAGTAAACCAGATATTATATAAAAAGTAATAAAATAGTGCAACAACTTTTCAAATGACTTTTGCACTACACAAACTACTAAATAACAGAAACAATGGAACATCTGAGGCTGCGGTCTAAGATTATAAGCACCTCAAGTTTTCTCAGTTTGTTTTACAAATCTAGAGCGCTTTCTTACTGCACCGAGTGGCCAGTTATCAAAACCAAAACATCCCCTATGCATAAGACATCTCAAAATATGTTTTTAGGTCAGACTTCTAGGGATCAACCATTTTCAGCCTTAAGATAAGGGTTAATTTTCAAACGAACAAACAAACGTCCAAAAGTGTTTGAATAAATAAAATGTCATGGGGTACCAATTTAAACTGTATTATAACTACAGCCTGGCTTGCTAACATAAAGGAACAGTTTATATACAGATTTCACTGGATGGCCAACTAAGTGGACACAGTATCACAAAAATCTTACCACAGCTTTACTGAACCTTGCTGGAGTCCATAACTTAGTTTTGGCAGATAGTATTTTCTTTCCTCCCATCTGTGCATGTTGTGAAAGAATCAGTTTCCAGAATGAAAAACACTGGATTCCCTCCACAATTTAGTGTGTTGTCACAAGTGTTTCCCACCATGTCATCACTCTTGTCACGTCCCCTTGAGATATGTAACACGCAGCTACATAGTCACGGACTCTGAAACCAATAGTTAAGATATGCCAACATAAGTGAACATTCTCTAAAATTTGAAATGAACAATAACTTCTTTTTGTATAAACAAACAAAAAAAAAAAACACTAATATATAATAATACTGTTTTTATACAAATTTACAAAGAATGCAATAAAAGTTCATTGAAAAAACACCATTACACAGACAGAACGTATGTATGGTGTGAATAATGGACAAAAACAGGAAGTGAAGATGTGACTCCATTAAGTCTTTCTTTCGGTTTCAATGCCCAGCAGGGCATGAACGGTCTCTAAAGGAATGCCTTCAGGTGCCTCGATGTGCATCGTGGTGCCATCGGGCCCGTTGACAATGACGATGCCTTTGGCGGCTAACTCTTCAGCGCTCTGCATGACAAGCCCTTCTGCTGTCTGGAAAATAACTGAAGATTCTTGCTGCACCACCTGACTGGCCTCGGGATCTTCGAGAGCATCGGTCTGGCTGTCTTGAACCTCTTGTTGAGCGGCTTCTTGCGAGTCTATGCTCAGAGCTTGTTCCAGCTGTTCCATCTGATCCATGATGTCCACGACGACGCTGCTGTTCAGAACCTTGGAGATCTCAGGGTCTTCTACGGTTTTTGTGGCATCAGAATCCGAAGACAACACTTCCGTCTCCATAGGCTCTTCCTCTGTCCTCTCCGGGACGGTGTTTTCAGTGCTCTGTGTAGCGTCGTCAGAGGTTAGATCTACAGAAGTCAAGTTCTCCAGTCTGGTCAGCACCACCTGAGGCTTACGCAGCATGGAGCCATCAACACTCTCGTCCTTCTGGATACCATTCTGATTAACTCGATAGCCGTTGGTTTCTTCATTGCAGTTTTCTATTTTGAACCTTTTTGCAGGAGGCAGCATTTTGGCATTCTAAGAACAACATGAAGAGGAAATATTATTACTATACACAGTAACTGTGTTTTGTTCACATAAAACTATAACAAGTAGCCCAAAACAGCTCACAGTGGAGTGGTGATAATATGGATCTAGGTAAATGAACGTTTGCAGGTTCAAAACCCAAAAGGAGCAAATCATGAAAAAAAAAAAGTAATAAAAGTGTCTACTAAATCAAGGGTCCACAGAACAAAAATAGGGCTGTCGAGGTTAACTTAAAATAGATAAATATTTTTATTCAACAAGGACACATTAAATTGATCAAAAGTAACAGTTAAGTTGCAAAAGTTAATGTAACAAATTATTTCTATTTCAATAAATGCTGTTCTTTTGAACTTTCAATTCATCAGAGAATCTTGAAAAAAAATGTATCAAAGATTCCACAAAAGTATCAAGCAGCACAACTGTTTTCAACATTGATAAGAGAAAATGCTTCCTGAGCACCAAATCAGCTGATTAGAATGATTTCTGAAGGACCATTTGAAACTGAAGACTGGAGTAATGGCTGCTAAAAATTCAGCTTTGCCATCACAGGAATAAATTACATTTTAAATTGTACAAAAAGAGAAAAGAGTCATTTTAAATTGTAATAATATTTCACATTATTACTGTTGTACTGTATTTTGTATAATAAATGCAGCCTTAGTAAACATAAGAGACTTGTTTCAAAAACAAAAAAAATTATCAACCCATAACTTTTGGATAAAAGACATTTAGCACAGCTTTCATCATGTTAACCCTATTAGATATTACCATTTCATTCTGATTTCTAAAGGATAATTCATGCGATTAATCAAGGTTATCTTATTCTATTAAAAGCCCAAGATTTTAACAGTAAGAAAAATACAACTTTTTCTTTTTTTCATTTTCATTTAAATGTTTACCTTTACATTAATTACCCTAGTACTGGGTATATAAAGATGTTAGTAAACTTAATACAAAGTATATATTCTTTCAATATTTTAATAATAGTGCCTTTATATTTCACAAAGGGGGTTCCTCACAAGAGCATCATCTTTGGAGGTTCAGGCAGGCCATCTAAAAGTTTAAAACTCCCTGAATTAAATGACTAGTTAGTAGACAGAATTAAACAATTCTGCAGCTGAGCAATGTGTGCTATGTACACTTGCATAAAGGAGTCTGCACTGGAATGATTTTTGCACAGAATGTACCTCGATACTCCGTAGGCTCTTGGTGGCCTGATTTGCTCGTGGCTCTGACTGATTTGTCTTGTGACTTTGTTGTCCTTCAGAGGAAGTCAGGAGTTTTAGTGCATTGGGATCGGTTACACCCAGAGATTGTAAAACCTGGAATGACAAAAAATTTGTATGGTACTCATGCTTGAGCACAAAGCTGCAGTGGCTATATGTCTTGCGATTACTTACTCCCATGTTGTTGACCTCTATAGCTGGCCGGGAGGCTGGTGAAGTGTGCAAATATTCCAGGGCCATCTTCTTCACCTGGCTGTGTAGCTGTTCAAATTCATGGTATACGCTCGGGAACTGTTGCTTTGACGGGTAGCCCTTTTCCACCTAAAGGAACAAGCACACTGTAAGCGTGCATGAAATGCTTCCAATACATGTAATAACATGGTATTTTACAGTGAGAAATGGACACGACCAGACAAAATAAAAAAAATCTATCCCATGTTTCAGAACGTCTAAACTTACCTTCATCAGCACAAACTCCCATACAGTCATGACTCTGGCCAGACGTGGAAGAACAATCTCCATGAGATCTTCATCATCATACTGTTTAATAAACTGAAGAAAGATGTTCAGTACCCACTGTTAGTATCAGTGATTTAATTAACTGCTCTGCTGGGATTGTTTTTGCAGTAATGAGAATATTTACCACAACATTACAATATCAATATTATACAATATTTTAAAAAAGGCATGCGTAACTGATCTGAATGTCTGCAAAGAACAGCACACAGATGTATAGCAAACCAGATCTTACTTCTTTCAGTCGATTCCTCTGTCTTTGTGCTTGCTGCTCCAAGCTCATTCCTCTGGGGTACTTGGGTGGCCTTCCCGGTCGTCCTCTTTTAGGTGGCCGCCCAGGCCTCCTAGGACGACCAGGCCGACCTGGTCCCCTGGGCCGCCCAGGTCTCCTGGGTTCTACCTTCCCAATTTCTTGACCCTGAAATATTTTATATGCAATTATCTTATCAATCGGATAATTTTTTTTAATGATCCGAGACCTAATATCAAGCAATCAAAACAAATCATCTTACCTTTTGAGTACTGAGTGTTTTCACTTGACTAGTATCGGTGACTTCTGTTCCTGAAGGTTGTTCGTCTTCTGCTTGAGGTGGTGTTGGATTCTTGTCATGTGTGGGATTTAGCTTATAGTGTCTGTTCAAACCGGCGACGCCGATGTACGCTTTCTCACAGGTATCACATTTAAAGGCTTTGTCACGGAGGTTGTGTGTCACATCTGAGGTCTTCTTCTTGCCTTCCTCTCCATCCTCATCCTCCACACTTATCTCAGAGTAGTCATCTGAATCTGACTGGTGGCTTTCTGCCAAGTCCTCATTCTTAATGAACTTGTAGTCTTTCACCTTGTGCTTAGGTGGTCTGGACACCCGACCAGATCGGGTTTGGATTTTCTGAGGTTTCTTCTGGCGATTTTTAACTTTTTGTGTGTTTTTTTCAACAGCTGGAGTTGCGGTTTTTGTTTCCACAGTAATGACTTTGGAAGGAATTGTTACCTTGTCTGGAGAAGATGAAACTTTCGGAGACGGCACTAGGATCTTTGGGGTAGGAACTATTGGCTTGGCTGGTGGACTCTTGACCGTGGCAGGTGCAGGGACGTGTACCTTGCTAATGGGGACAGAAATGGTGCTAACAACAGGAGCTGGTTTCTGAAGGAGAAGCTGAATTGGAGGATCGCTTGGGTTTTGTAAGAAAAATTGCTGCTGTCCAGGCACAGGGGTGATGTGGAAGATCTGTGGGCTGCTTAATGTTCCTACGGTTGAAACCTTCACTAGCGGCTGACTGGCTGACAGATTCTGCGGCTGTAAAATTGTTATTGGAGTTGTCTGCCGTTGTTTAATGTCTTGCTTCAGAGGTGCCTGAACTTGAATTTGGATGGGCTCAGCTACCTGAATAATTCAAGGTGTGAAAAAACAATTAACTTTGGAGATAAATGGGTAAATAATTTGCTTACGCAGTCTTTGGACTAAATTCATTTAATGCATATACAGAATATCTAACAGATTGCATGTGGGATACTAAACAGAAGATGCATTCGGCGTTATACTACTGTAAAATAAAAGAACTGGTTTCTTTTACAAAACTTGTTTGTGGCCATAGTTTCTGCCCATATATCATAATTACTACAATTATTGATACAACAGTGAAATCATAAATAAATATATGATCTAAAGTACTTGACAATTTGTATAATTCCTTTATATAATGCATTAATTTTTAAGGAAGGAAGGATGGATGTATAGGGTCATTCTTTGTCAACTCAACCAGATGTCCCCAGCTCAAATTTTTGATTTTGCTAATATTTTTTCTGAAGAAAGATAAACATGTATAGTAATGAAAGCCAAACTATTAAATGTCATGGTAATGATGAATATTTACTGAGTAATCCACAATTTTGTAGAGGGGGGTCAAAATGGCAATTTTCACCTGAAATTCAGAGCCAAATTACAAGGGTGTAAAAATGACTTCAGAAAGATGGCAGCATCATAATGTTATTTTTACACAGAGATTGGTAGGTCTGTAGGACTTTAGCAATCTTTGTTGCATTATGTGCCAATGGTGACCACCCAAAAATGGGCAAAGAGCACTTTTCAAGTTTTTTCTCCAGAGTTTGCATGCCTGTAACTCACGAAGTATTAAAGATATCTTAATGCCTTTTTAGATATTGGGTCTTAACAAACCTTCCTTTTGGCATCTTCATTTAAGGCCCTATATGATTCAGTTCCAGAGATATTGGAATTTCAATATGGCTCCAGGAGTAAATCGTTAAATTGTACACATTTTCAGTGGTCAAAAGCCAAATGTGGGTCATTTTGCATAAATATGATACTTCTTTTCTTTTAAAGAGGAATGTTTGAAGAACAAGTAATGTTTAAATAAGAAATGTATCTCGTTTCCTTGTCAAAACAACTGCATTGAGCATACTAGTGGTCGACCGATATATCGCCAAGGCCGATATTTGGCATTTTTCAAACATCAATTTCAAAGTTTTTCAGTTTGGCCGATGCGTTCGAGGCGGGACTTTTATTTTGACGGCGCTGAGAACGACAGCGCCTGAGCATACAGTGCTCACATTCTCCTTGTTCGCTGTCATCGTTAACAGTTCTGTCTAACACGGACAGAAATCTGTCTAATAATCAGAAAGAACTGTTAAACAAAGGAATTAAAATGTATACAAAAAAGTATTATAATGATTGCTTTTATATTCTTAGTTATAGAAAGACAAACGTTATAATATTTTCTCGTTTTCCGTCAGCATTCAGCAAATACGCATTTATATCATTTAAACAAGTCTTTGAATGACTTATGAACATTTAATTAAAAAAATCTTGCAAACTTAGTCAAATCCAGCTGCGAGATCTTGTGAAGTGTACATGTGTATCCTGCATGATCGCGTGTTCTCTGCGTGACGGTCGGTCCGTGTGAATTGAATACGGACAGGAGGAGAGTTCTTCTTCACTGGAGACGCGCGATCCACAAACTTTAAACTCGGGATTTTAAATTATGCTGCTCTTCATGCTTTTACCCAATGTCATATTCATGTCATTTTCACTGTGTGCTGTATGTAAAATGAGTGTTACCTTGGCTTTATTTGAAAAAATATGATTCCCAAATCCCAATGCACACAAGCTTCCCAGAATACTGAGTGCCCTGTTGGTTACAGTGTTTATTTCCTTTTTAATTATATTTTTGTTAAATATTTATTTATTTGTTAAAAAAAATACTTTGTCATTTAAAGTATAAATATGTTTATTTTACACATTAATTTTTTAATCCATTTTCAAATTATTTAACATTTCTTAAATATTAATTAAAATAAATACAATTATATCGGCTGTCAATAAAACAAAATCGGTCGACCACTAGAACATACCTGTCTGAGTGCCATAAATATTATTTTTCCAAAGTTTGTATGCCTATAACTCAAGAAGTATTAAAGATATTGCAATATGATTTTAGATTCCAATTCTTAATAAACCTTTCTTTTGGAATCTTCATTGTCAAGGCTAGGGATGCAGCGATTAACCGGTTTCACGATTAACCGCACTTTAAAACGTCACGGTTAATTAATCGTAAAGGTTCCGCTAAACCGAGTGTTTCTGTTACATGGAACGGAACTGTTGCAGCTTGCGCAAAATGAAAACAAAATTACACTAGCGGTGCACCAGCTTAAAGGGGTCATATGATGCGATTTCCATTTTTCCGTTCTCTTACTAGCTCTTGGTGCATATAGAATATCTGTAAAGTTGCAAAGACTAAAGTCTCAAATCCAAAGAGATATTCTTTATAAAAGGTAAGAGTCAACCACGATCTCCGATCTCACAAACCAAAATAATAGGCATGATTTTCTCAGGCCACATGTAAAATCATATGAATTATTATAAAGATTATTAAAATGAATACGTATGGATGACAGTTGATTACAATAATATTTCAGTTTATTTCCATCATTAGTAACAGTTTCCCCAGTGGGACATATAAAGTTAATATTATTCATATATTAATAATACTTCATTAACTTTGTTATTTACTATCCCTGTTCACATAAGGGATAATGCACGGCTAGCTGTAAATTGAACGATTTTAATGCACGACGTGAAGGTAAGAACCACCTGACGCGGTTTCAAAAGCCAGCAATATATAACACTTTAATATCTAAAAAGTGTTGATGTGATTTTACACATTAGTAATGTTGGGAAATGAATAAATGCATAATAATAGTCATAATCGTAAAACCATGATTATTCCTCAGACAATAATCGTACCAAGAAAATCTATAATCACTGCATCCCTAGTCAAGGCCCTACATTTCTAGTTTCAACATTACTTATTCTTCAGACATTCCGCTTTAAATACAGTAAGTATCGCTGTATACAAAGTGACCAACATTTGGCTTTTGACGACTGAAAATGAGTAGCCTAATATTCAACAATCTGGACATGGTGCCTCATTGAGTTCCCCAGATCTCTGGAACTGAATGATTTAGGGCCTTGAAAATGAAGATTCCAAAGGAAAAGTTTATTAAGAACTGGAATCTAAAATCATATTGCGATATCTTTAATACTTCTTGAGTTATAGGCACGGCCACTGAAAATGTGTACAATTTAACGATTTACTCCTGGAGCCATATTTAAATTCCAATATCTCTGGAACTGAATCATATAGGGCCTTAAAAATTAAGATGCCAAAAGAAAAGTTTGTTAAGACCCAATATCTAAAAGGGCATTAAGACATCTTTAATACTTCCTGAGTTACAGGCATGCAAACTCTGGAGAAAAAAACTTGAAAGATGCTCTTTCCCCATTTTTGAATTGTCACCATTGGCACATAATACAACAAAGATGGCTAAAGTCAACAGATTTTACTAACAGACCTACCAATCTCTGTGTAAAAATAACATTATGATGCTGCCATCTTTCTGAAGCAATTTTTACCCCCCTGTAATCTGGCTCTGAATCTCTGGTGAAAATTTTCGATTTCACACGGAATGACCCTATAGAGAAAAAAAAAGATATGGAAGGAAGTATGTGCAGAAAAAAAGTACTAAAGGAAGACAGAACAAAAAAAAACACTTGTGGAAGAAAGGGAGTATGTAAGGAAGCAAGTACAGAAGGAAGTACGTTCAGAAATAAGAATGGAAGGAAAACCTTGTGGAAAAAAAAAAGATTGTACAGAAGAAGTTCTTTAGGAAATCTGCACAGAAGTAAAAAAAAAAATAAAAAAAAAAAGAAAAGAAAAAAGAAGCAGCAGCAAGAAAGCAAAGGAGAAAATACTTTTGGAAGAAAAAAAAATATATACAGAGGAAAATATGTAAAGATATTTGTGTGGAAGAAAGGAAGCATGTTTGAAAGGAAGTACAGAAGGAAATTCTTGTGGGAAAAATGTACAGAAGGATGAATGAAAGGTAATCTGTGCAGAAGTAAGTACGTACAAAAGGAAGGGAGGAAGGAAGTACAGAAGGACATACTTGTAGGAAAAAAGAAGCATGTGTGGAAGAAAGGAAGGAAGGAGGAAGGAAATGCAGAAAAAGGAAATAAAGAAAGAAATACATTTGGTAAAAGGGGAGTACAGAAGGAAGTATGTACGGAAGAAAGGAAGTGTTCTACAGAAGAAATACTTGTGGAAGAATGCATGTAAACGTATGGATGGAAATCTGTTCAGAACAGATGGAAATACCTATTGAAGAAAGGAGGATGTATGGAAGGAAATCTGCAGAAGAAATGAAGTACAAAAGGAATGAAGGAAGTACAGAAGGAAATATTTGTGGAAGAAACGCACAGAACAAAATACAGAAGGAAATACTTGTGGACGAAAGAATGTACAGAGGGACATACAGAAGGAAATATGTACAGAAGAAAAGGGTACAGAAGGAAGGGATGAAGCAGAGAAGGAAATACATGTGGGAAAAGGAAGTACATACAGAAGGAAGTTTCTGCAGAAGAAAGGAAGTACATAAGCAAGCAAATACAGAGAGAAGGAAGGAAAAGCAGAAAAAAAAAGTACAAAAGGAAGGAAAGTTAAATGAGGGAAATGCTTGTGAATAAGTTGATATGCATGAAGTAGGTAGGGGAAAAAAGCAAGAGAAAGAAAGTACTCCACAGATTTTCAGAGAAAGCCTACATTCCCATTCTACACTGTAAAGAAACAATTCCGGCAAGTTAATACAATTTCTACAACTTATGAAAGACCCTACGGTACCTTCTGGGTGGTCGTGTGGGCTCCATTCTGCGACTGTTGCAGCGCGACCTGTTTGGCGACGCTCAGCAGCTGCTGCGACGCGTTCTGCACGATACTGACTGGCTGCGGCTGGATCGCTGTCGCCAACTGCAAGTTACTGGATTCCAGCGCAATGTAGGACGTCGTCTGCGTCGTGACAGGTCTCTGCAATATTTTTGGGCTCGTTGTATGGGTCGTAGCCGGCTCGGCCTGAGCAATTAATTGTGCTTTACTAACTATAACCTGCTGCACGTCCACGATAGGGGAAGTGGATGGTTTCACTGCTGTCTCGGTACCTGCCACATGGATTAATTGTTGTTTCGTTAATTGCTCGATTAACTGCTGCTGCTCCTCGGCCGATAACCCCGAGCTCTCCACGAAGCTGCCGTCGGGCTGCACGTAAATGATGGTGGTCGTCGGTGCAAGAGCGTTTAAGACTTCACCGCTTACCGTGGTGCATTCAGCAGTCAAACCTGCCTCTGCAGTGGCATGAACGTAAGACGTTATGATATTCTGATCGGTTATCATATCAGCGCTCACGATCTGCCCGATCACCTCCTGGGTGCCGTCCAGAACTGTGACATCCACCGCCGACTCGCTGTGCATTAACTCGGCGAGGCCTTGATCAACGCCCCCTTCTGCGGCCTTGCTTGCGTCTTCTTGATTATTTCCCGCTTCGGCTGCGGTTTGTATCGTCTCGGGCTGCGGCAGAGATCCGCTCGCGTCGACGTTTTCCATTTTCGCTGCAGCAGATTTGGACGCTGAATTATTATCGTCTTCATTGTCCGCCATTTTGTTTAGAGGACCAAAAGTTGCTAGCTGACGTAGGAATCCTCACAAGAGCGCGAGAAGCAGCCGTTTGCTTACAGACGATTAATGCTCAAGATGGGAGTAATATTTGCGATATTGATTCAAAGCCCGGCCTTTGAAAACATTTCAAATGTGGAAAACTGTTATAATCCAGAGACGCTCACCAAGGTAACATTAGCCAGGCAATTGGTTTTCCCGTCCATGCCACCAATGACTAAAGCACGGAGGAGGCGAGGAGGGGTGACAACAAAATACGTCACTTCCGTTTTTAGCGCGCCGTTCTCGCGCCTCTTTTACCCGGTTAACGTTCATACTGTCCTGCTGCCTTTACATTGGAAACTATTTATAATAATTTAAGAAAAAAATCTTGTATAGGCGTGAACACCCTCCTCAAGGAAAATTTGATTTTATTTGGTCCAAAAGTTTATTATGATATAAAAAAATATATTTATATTTATTTAGATTTTAATACATTTCATAATGTCATGTACGAAAACATCTGTATAATTCTGTCTTTGTATGAATGGTGTGTATTTTACACATTTCACAAATAAAATTACAATTATATGATTGTAATTCTAGGCCTTTTTCATTCAAAATACCAGTGCTTTTAGATAGATAGATAGATAGATAGACAGATAGATAGTTAGATAGATAGATAGATAGATAGATAGATAGATAGACAGACCTCTGTATTATTCTGTTATTGTATGAATGGGGTGTATTTGACTCATTTCACAAATCTCCATTTTTAACCCAACATGATTTCATAAGCCCGTTTCTGCCACAGTTCAGTAAAAATGCTTCTGCTAGTCATAATAATGTAAACTTTTGTAATAATTACTTAACATCTCATCATAATGTGAAACCTTCTCCTAATAATGACTTAATACATAATAATAAGAAACTTGCTCGTAATAATGTAGAATACTTTTAAACTCAGTACATCATTTCAGATCAGTTGAAAAAGTTATTGATTTTTAGAAGAAGAAAAAAACAAAGGACTGAATTCTCTTGTGATGCCTATAACACCGTTGGGCATTGTTAGTGAACAAATTAAACTAATAAAAATCTTATAGTGAATTAATGTAAATTGACAAACTTATAAACCTATACAATCCATCAGAAATTGATTTATTACCAAGTAAACACCAATGGTGGGTTTATGAAGCAAATTATTTACAGCAAATGTCCAGCAGGGGGCAGGAAGGGACCACTTTTACATTCCTCAATCCACATTTTACGGTCTGTTTTTTCATAATGCTACATCAATAAAACGAACTGAATCTTTCTTATCACATTATTGCCATTATTTAATGAGCCAAAATACCTTCAAACAGAGCAACAACTATGCTATTATAATATAATAATGATCAAGTCCACTGAACAAAAATTGCATACGAATGCCATTCAGTGAAACAGACTGAAGAGAATTTTTCTTTCAACCATTTTTTCAACATTTTAAGCGCATATTGAATGTCTAAAGAAACAGATTTAGATTGTAAATTGTAAAGCATGAAGAGTTTAGAATGTCAGCAATGTTCTGATCAATGTAAACAGAAAATACATTTCAGTGTATTTAAAATAATTCTCAGAGTTTTCAAATAATATGAGTGAATAGTAATATTTAAATTATATTGTTCTTAATCATGGCAGAAGTAATCCCTACAAAATGGCATTATTAATTTATTTAGCCAAATTATAGATTATATATCATTTAGAATTTATATTAAAATATAAAATTAGTCAGGGGGCATGAAGTCATTGAGACATGCTGAAAAGACAGGATACAGAAATCAATTAATAATTCAAATCAGTTTGATTGATATCAAATATATGACTGGACTGATGTATTTTACATGCATACTATCAAAGTGAATATCCTTTCTCATTTTACACCATTTTTCAGATATTTTAATTACCTATGTTACTTGTTTGCACAGCAGTTTAGTGATCATCACAATCTGATTAAGAAATCACTTTAAAGGCAGCACGGATTTGCCACTAGGATAGATGATCTCAACTCTTATAATCTTCATATCACAGATAAAGTCCAGTTCGTCCCTCAGTCAGGCCTCTTATGGCCACCATTAGTGACATTGTGGGATTAGAAAGTACTTCACTGTAATTCGGTTTCCTCTTAGTGAGAGTGCCTGAAGCCTGAGCTTTGATAAATCTGAAATAAAGAAACTGGTAATCGTCACAAACAGCTTTGCCAAGTCTTACTAAAGATAAAAACAAAATGTCTAAATAATGAGTGTTGAGTGAATGAGTGTTGATTAAAACATGCTTTATGGCATAAAAGCAGGGAATCCATTTGAGGTTTTATACAACATTTCATTTATTAAAGGGGTCATCGGATGCTACATGCACTTTTACAAGTTGTTTGAACTGAAATGTGTGTTGGCAGGCTTAGACCCGCCCTGAGTGAGCTGTCATCAGTGAGCTGTCATTAAAGGAAAATGCTACAAAACGGCTTGCTCTGAAAAGAGCTGTTTTTGACGGTAAAGAAAGGTGTTTTTTTACACTACCATTGAGAAATTTTAACCAAACTATGTTACAGACTTTTCATTAAGACCCTAAAGAATCATATCAACTTGTGGAAAATGGGCATCCGATGACCCCTTTAAACCATGTCTAGAGCAATATAGGGAAATGTAAAAGGCTAATATGCCTGACAGGATCACTGAGATGTCAGGAAAGCGGACAGAGATACAGTATATTCTGTTGCTACGCAAGCCTAGCCTTGTCACCCCAGATGTCAACTAATTAATTACGCAGACACTAAGTAAATTAAATTAGGATTGAATTAACAGTGTGTATCAATAATCTGTTGACAGGCCTTGATAATAAGGGCATGGAAAGGATCAACAACCCAGATGAAATAGAGAGAGCGTGCAACATCCTTTTGGACACTTCTAATCAGCACAAATCCTGATTGATTTCACAATTTGTGGATTAGTCAAAGGGAGAATTTCAATTATTGTAAGATAATTTCCATGCTTTTCTCTATCCTGTTATGTGAGGCATCCAAAACTGCTAACTGCTAATAGAATGATTGTAATCCTGGGCCTGCCCTTATTCATTCAAAATATCAGTGCTTTTAAACAGACAGACAGATAGATATATAGATAGACTTTATATGCGAATACATGAAGGATAAAGGGTATTACAGGAGAACTAGCCTCAGTGAGAGCACCTTATCTAGGGCTGCTTTCATGCTCTCTCCCATATGTCTGTTATGTCTGTTATCTGCTGTTTAATCTGCCCAGATTGAGGCCTCTCAACTGTGTCGGATTACACTGACACACATGACACACAACGACATACAAACGATTGTTACTCTATGTTCTCCATAGACCAGAGCACACTATAAAAAACTATTAGTTGTAGGTAAAACAAATATTGGAGCCATTTTTTTTTTGTGATTTGTTTGCTTCAAAATTTTATTTTAATTCAATGTGTTACTTGCCATTTCTTTGTCTTTGTTAGTGAAATTTGCTAGCAATTTCTGAGTAAAAAATTGTTCCTTCGCCAGTTAGTGCATTGCAAAATGCAACAAAGAAAAAGATTTTAGCACAAATTTGGATTTTAATTCAAAAGCATTATTAGCATCTTATATGATATGATACCTTAAACACAATTAAACTGATGCTGTACATAAAAAAAATCTGCTCAAGTAAACTGATGCATTTTATGTTCTCCTTCACTTATGATTTAAAACACACTTGATGTAAAACAGGTTAGCATTGTTCATCTTTTTTTAAATAATTTGTATCGCATTTTACATGTTAGGAAAAAAGCACATAATTAGACTACAGTACATTAATGTATAGTTCAAACAATACTGTAGCAGGCTTAATTTACAATATATACAGCAATACACTCTATTACAACTTTTAACCACTGAGAATTTGAAGACGGGGTACTGTACAAAATAAAAAAGAAAAGCATTTAAATCCTGTTATTTCAAAGCTCAGTAGGAGTTCTTGACCAATAATTTTCTGATGACGTTATTACTTTATACTGAAATTAGATCATAAATATCCAAACATTTATGGTTTTATTCAATTGAGCAATTTTGCAAACAGCACTGAGGAGGCTGCTAAAGGGGCCCTATACTTATAGAATTTTTATAGGCCTATATATGAGAAAAAAAAATACAAAAAAAAAGCTATTAATCACTGGCATGATGGACTGATGCTACTATCAAAATACTGAAAATGTCTAAATGGTTTTGACTTTGCTAAAGTGAAATAAAATGCAGAGGAGCATTGATAATCAATCAAAAGTCCAGTGCTGTCCTGGGAACAGTGCAGGAAGGGAAGAGAAAATAGCCCAGATATTTTCACACTAAGCCAATGTTTTATGGCATTATGTAGGGAAGAATTACAGTGCATAATCTAAGAACTTTTTTCCTCTTCTTTTGTGTCTAACTGTTCGCTGGACTCCTCTGTCACCGACGTCTCCATTTTGTGCTCTAGTCTCTCAGAGGAAACCGTTCCCAGCACTTTGGCACTGTGCTCCTGTGCTTTTGCCCTGAGAACAGCAATACTGTTCTCCCTCAGTTCCTCTTTGGACTTGGGTGACTCTGTCCTCCTTTCCTCAGCCTCGGCCGCATCCGGCTTGGGATTGGTCGGTTTCTGAGTGACATCTGACTTCTCATTTGATTGGACTTCAGCAGTCTCCAAGGACTTCTTGTGCATCCCTGCAAAGAATGGTGGGTATTCGTGTTTAGAAAAGCAGCTGGTGGTAGGAAAACCATCTCGAACTGGAAATAGCAAGAGACAGATTTTAGATTTAGTAACAAAATATAACTAATCTGAGCCATGAGAGTCAAACTGCATCAAAAATAAATGGATAAATAAATTAAGAAATGCAATATTCTTTTTTATAGTTTGTTATTATAATTTAATCATGTACGTAAATTCATTGTTATTTATCTATTTATTTACAGGTAGCTAATGTGGTGATAGTCAGTTGTGAAATGTCATTGGTTAAAGATTTATGTATTTATTTTTAATATTTTATTTTAAAGAACAAAAAATGCAGTCATCTTCAGAGGGGTCATAGTAAAACAAACAAACTGTTGTAGTCAAGAGCAAAACAACTGCCAGGAAAAGACAAAAAATAATGATAACTGTAGAAAAAGTAAATACAAATACAGATAAATAAAACAACATAAAATAATAAGTATATAATTAAGTAATTCCTATTTAATTAGCAATTTAATTATATGACTACACTTTTTTTTTTTACTTTCTGCTTCTTATATTATTGTAATACAGGAAATAATTGCTCTAAAAACTGGTCAAATGTTATTTAAAACATTTCTGTGAGATGTCTGCTGCATAAAAATATAACATTTAAATGATCAGCTGAGAACATTTTTGTATATGTAATCAAATCGCTTAATTTACAGCATGTTTAAATTCAAAATGAAATAGAGAGAGCGTGCAACATCCTTTTGGACGCTTCTAATCAGCACAAATCCTGATTGATTTCACAATTTGTGGATTAGTCAGGAGACCTATATATTTTTATTCATTAGGTTTAACACGGTCATTTTAATGGCTAATTTCAATTATGTACAGTTGTAAGATAATTTCCATGCTTTTCTCTATCCTGTTATGTGAGGCATCCAAAACTGCTAATATGAGATAGAATGATTGTAATCCTGGGCCTGCCCTTATTCATTCAAAATATCAGTGCTTTTAAACAGACAGACAGATAGATATATAGATAGACTTTATATGCGAATACATGAAGGATAAAGGGTATTACAGGAGAACTAGCCTCAGTGAGAGCACCTTATCTAGGGCTGCTTTCATGCTCTCTCCCATATGTCTGTTATGCATCACTCCTGCTGTTTAATCTGCCCAGATTGAGGCCTCTCAACTGTGTCGGATTACACTGACACACAACTGTTTGGTCGACATACAAACGATTGTTACTCTATGTTCTCCATAGACCAGAGCACACTATAAAAAACTATTAGTTGTAGGTAAAACAAATATTGGAGCCATTTTTTTTTTGTGATTTGTTTGCTTCAAAATTTTATTTTAATTCAATGTGTTACTTGCCATTTCTTTGTCTTTGTTAGTGAAATTTGCTAGCAATTTCTGAGTAAAAAATTGTTCCTTCGCCAGTTAGTGCATTGCAAAATGCAACAAAGAAAAAGATTTTAGCACAAATTTGGATTTTAATTCAAAAGCATTATTAGCATCTTATATGATATGATACCTTAAACACAATTAAACTGATGCTGTACATAAAAAAAATCTGCTCAAGTAAACTGATGCATTTTATGTTCTCCTTCACTTATGATTTAAAACACACTTGATGTAAAACAGGTTAGCATTGTTCATCTTTTTTTAAATAATTTGTATCGCATTTTACATGTTAGGAAAAAAGCACATAATTAGACTACAGTACATTAATGTATAGTTCAAACAATACTGTAGCAGGCTTAATTTACAATATATACAGCAATACACTCTATTACAACTTTTAACCACTGAGAATTTGAAGACGGGGTACTGTACAAAATAAAAAAGAAAAGCATTTAAATCCTGTTATTTCAAAGCTCAGTAGGAGTTCTTGACCAATAATTTTCTGATGACGTTATTACTTTATACTGAAATTAGATCATAAATATCCAAACATTTATGGTTTTATTCAATTGAGCAATTTTGCAAACAGCACTGAGGAGGCTGCTAAAGGGGCCCTATACTTATAGAATTTTTATAGGCCTATATATGAGAAAAAAAAATACAAAAAAAAAGCTATTAATCACTGGCATGATGGACTGATGCTACTATCAAAATACTGAAAATGTCTAAATGGTTTTGACTTTGCTAAAGTGAAATAAAATGCAGAGGAGCATTGATAATCAATCAAAAGTCCAGTGCTGTCCTGGGAACAGTGCAGGAAGGGAAGAGAAAATAGCCCAGATATTTTCACACTAAGCCAATGTTTTATGGCATTATGTAGGGAAGAATTACAGTGCATAATCTAAGAACTTTTTTCCTCTTCTTTTGTGTCTAACTGTTCGCTGGACTCCTCTGTCACCGACGTCTCCATTTTGTGCTCTAGTCTCTCAGAGGAAACCGTTCCCAGCACTTTGGCACTGTGCTCCTGTGCTTTTGCCCTGAGAACAGCAATACTGTTCTCCCTCAGTTCCTCTTTGGACTTGGGTGACTCTGTCCTCCTTTCCTCAGCCTCGGCCGCATCCGGCTTGGGATTGGTCGGTTTCTGAGTGACATCTGACTTCTCATTTGATTGGACTTCAGCAGTCTCCAAGGACTTCTTGTGCATCCCTGCAAAGAATGGTGGGTATTCGTGTTTAGAAAAGCAGCTGGTGGTAGGAAAACCATCTTGAACTGGAAATAGCAAGAGACAGATTTTAGATTTAGTAACAAAATATAACTAATCTGAGCCATGAGAGTCAAACTGCATCAAAAATAAATGGATAAATAAATTAAGAAATGCAATATTCTTTTTTATAGTTTGTTATTATAATTTAATCATGTACGTAAATTCATTGTTATTTATCTATTTATTTACAGGTAGCTAATGTGGTGATAGTCAGTTGTGAAATGTCATTGGTTAAAGATTTATGTATTTATTTTTAATATTTTATTTTAAAGAACAAAAAATGCAGTCATCTTCAGAGGGGTCATAGTAAAACAAACAAACTGTTGTAGTCAAGAGCAAAACAACTGCCAGGAAAAGACAAAAAATAATGATAACTGTAGAAAAAGTAAATACAAATACAGATAAATAAAACAACATAAAATAATAAGTATATAATTAAGTAATTCCTATTTAATTAGCAATTTAATTATATGACTACACTTTTTTTTTTTACTTTCTGCTTCTTATATTATTGTAATACAGGAAATAATTGCTCTAAAAACTGGTCAAATGTTATTTAAAACATTTCTGTGAGATGTCTGCTGCATAAAAATATAACATTTAAATGATCAGCTGAGAACATTTTTGTATATGTAATCAAATCGCTTAATTTACAGCATGTTTAAATTCAAAATGAGCTTGTACTGGTTAGGTCATTTTGCACAATTTGATGTTGATCTACTCTCCATAAAGTAAGTCATGCAGTATTCATTCATATAACTTGTTGAAATTGAGCCATCATATTTAGAGTATAAGCAAGGCTCTAAATTATTAGAAAAAAAACAGATTTAGAGAAGAGTTTATATATGAAAATGTTCTTGTAATTTAACAAAAAATATATAATTTTCAATTAAAAAAAACCCCCGTATCATTAGTTATGATGATGAATAAAGGTTCATTTGTTATTTAAATAATTATTATAATTATTAAATAAATAAATTATTATTATGATACAAATAAAAAGTCTTAATATGTTGGCATACCTAGAAGCCAGGGAGCACAGGAGTCCATGATGCCATCTTTAGCAGACTTCAGTATGGACTCAGGCAGAGGGATGGAGTGACGCACCATGGCACCGTAGAGCCCGTATTCAGCCATCACGCTGCTACGACCCCAACACTTCTCCCGCTTTCTCCACTTGGCCCTCCGATTTTGGAACCACACCTGCATATAGTTTATTAATGGTCAAATATAGTCTCTTTGGGATATCGGAGTCGGAATTACAGACTCACTTTCATATGGAAAAGTAAAAGGTAGCTATCAATCTGTTTAACATTGGTGTTTGTGTGTGTGTGTGTGTGTGTGTGTGCGCATGCATGTTTCACTGAAGAAAGATAATCATACAGGTTTTGAGATAATCAAACAGCTTGCAACCTGCAAATATAGAAAAACAATTATGTAATTTACATCTTTTTTAATGTGTGCCAATGAAAAGATATATGAGTATCTTTGACTATCACCTCTCATTGGCTAATTGGAGCCATATGTAGTAGGCTACTGTTGTAGCTATTATCGAGCGAACAATTTAAGCAGGCAGGCATGATAGTGTCCATTTGAGCTAAACGATGCAACGCCTGCGGTTGAGTTGTCATGACGCGGCGCAAGCGCAGGTTGATCGCCTCGTCTCCTCTCCCCTCCTCTCCTCTCCCCTCCCCTCCTCTCTCCTCTCTCCTCTCCTCTCCTCTCCTCTCTCCTCTCTCCTCTCCTCTCCTCTCCTCTCTCCTCTCTCCTCTCCTCTCCTCTCCTCTCTCCTCTCTCCTCTCCTCTCCTCTCCTCTCTCCTCTCTCCTCTCCTCTCCTCTCCTCTCTCCTCTCTCCTCTCCTCTCCTCTCCTCTCTCCTCTCTCCTCTCCTCTCCTCTCCTCTCTCCTCTCTCCTCTCCTCTCCTCTCCTCTCTCCTCTCTCCTCTCCTCTCCTCTCCTCTCTCCTCTCTCCTCTCCTCTCCTCTCCTCTCTCCTCTCTCCTCTCCTCTCCTCTCCTCTCTCCTCTCTCCTCTCCTCTCCTCTCCTCTCTCCTCTCTCCTCTCCTCTCCTCTCCTCTCTCCTCTCTCCTCTCCTCTCCTCTCCTCTCTCCTCTCTCCTCTCCTCTCCTCTCCTCTCTCCTCTCTCCTCTCCTCTCCTCTCCTCTCTCCTCTCTCCTCTCCTCTCCTCTCCTCTCTCCTCTCTCCTCTCCTCTCCTCTCCTCTCTCCTCTCTCCTCTCCTCTCCTCTCCTCTCTCCTCTCTCCTCTCCTCTCCTCTCCTCTCTCCTCTCTCCTCTCCTCTCCTCTCCTCTCTCCTCTCTCCTCTCCTCTCCTCTCCTCTCTCCTCTCTCCTCTCCTCTCCTCTCCTCTCTCCTCTCTCCTCTCCTCTCCTCTCCTCTCTCCTCTCTCCTCTCCTCTCCTCTCCTCTCTCCTCTCTCCTCTCCTCTCCTCTCCTCTCTCCTCTCTCCTCTCCTCTCCTCTCCTCTCTCCTCTCTCCTCTCCTCTCCTCTCCTCTCTCCTCTCTCCTCTCCTCTCCTCTCCTCTCTCCTCTCTCCTCTCCTCTCCTCTCCTCTCTCCTCTCTCCTCTCCTCTCCTCTCCTCTCTCCTCTCTCCTCTCCTCTCCTCTCCTCTCTCCTCTCTCCTCTCCTCTCCTCTCCTCTCTCCTCTCTCCTCTCCTCTCCTCTCCTCTCTCCTCTCTCCTCTCCTCTCCTCTCCTCTCTCCTCTCTCCTCTCCTCTCCTCTCCTCTCTCCTCTCTCCTCTCCTCTCCTCTCCTCTCTCCTCTCTCCTCTCCTCTCCTCTCCTCTCTCCTCTCTCCTCTCCTCTCCTCTCCTCTCTCCTCTCTCCTCTCCTCTCCTCTCCTCTCTCCTCTCTCCTCTCCTCTCCTCTCCTCTCTCCTCTCTCCTCTCCTCTCCTCTCCTCTCTCCTCTCTCCTCTCCTCTCCTCTCCTCTCTCCTCTCTCCTCTCCTCTCCTCTCCTCTCTCCTCTCTCCTCTCCTCTCCTCTCCTCTCTCCTCTCTCCTCTCCTCTCCTCTCCTCTCTCCTCTCTCCTCTCCTCTCCTCTCCTCTCTCCTCTCTCCTCTCCTCTCCTCTCCTCTCTCCTCTCTCCTCTCCTCTCCTCTCCTCTCTCCTCTCTCCTCTCCTCTCCTCTCCTCTCTCCTCTCTCCTCTCCTCTCCTCTCCTCTCTCCTCTCTCCTCTCCTCTCCTCTCCTCTCTCCTCTCTCCTCTCCTCTCCTCTCCTCTCTCCTCTCTCCTCTCCTCTCCTCTCCTCTCTCCTCTCTCCTCTCCTCTCCTCTCCTCTCTCCTCTCTCCTCTCCTCTCCTCTCCTCTCTCCTCTCTCCTCTCCTCTCCTCTCCTCTCTCCTCTCTCCTCTCCTCTCCTCTCCTCTCTCCTCTCTCCTCTCCTCTCCTCTCCTCTCTCCTCTCTCCTCTCCTCTCCTCTCCTCTCTCCTCTCTCCTCTCCTCTCCTCTCCTCTCTCCTCTCTCCTCTCCTCTCCTCTCCTCTCTCCTCTCTCCTCTCCTCTCCTCTCCTCTCTCCTCTCTCCTCTCCTCTCCTCTCCTCTCTCCTCTCTCCTCTCCTCTCCTCTCCTCTCTCCTCTCTCCTCTCCTCTCCTCTCCTCTCTCCTCTCTCCTCTCCTCTCCTCTCCTCTCTCCTCTCTCCTCTCCTCTCCTCTCCTCTCTCCTCTCTCCTCTCCTCTCCTCTCCTCTCTCCTCTCTCCTCTCCTCTCCTCTCCTCTCTCCTCTCTCCTCTCCTCTCCTCTCCTCTCTCCTCTCTCCTCTCCTCTCCTCTCCTCTCTCCTCTCTCCTCTCCCCTCCTCTATCCTCTCTCCTCCCCTCTCCCCTCCTCTCTTCTCCCCTCCCCTCCCCAGCACTAACTCATTCTAGCTGCAGAGCTGACGGAGGAGAGGAGGAGGGGCTCCCGGGTCCAGAGAGGCCAGACATGGGATAAGAAATTATCAATACCATTTTCCAATCTTTCTGGTAATGCCGATGATGATAGCCCTCATTTCATGCAAGATACTTTTTGAGGAGAAATTGGTTATCGGGCACTCAAAAGAAAGCGGGTGGAGACAGCGATGAGAGACGACCCCAAGGGCACGAACAAGCTGATTGAAAAATAAGTTAATTTCGAGCCCAATCGATGGTGGACAGGCGGGCAAATATCACGGGAAATTAAACGAGCAGGACCCCAGAGAGCAGCGCCATTGACCCGTGCTAATAAATTCAATGTAGTTATTTCATTTGAACTCCCCACATCCCTTCCCCTGGAACATGGCAAGCTTTTCTCATTTAACTAATTACACTCGATGAGAAAATTAGATGTTAATTTTACTTTGGATTGAAATATAATTATTTATTTATGTCCTTATTATTTATTCACTGAGAGGCACCGTAATGAGAAGGAAATTAAAAGGCGTGCCAGCAGATGGATGGTTCAGGTCACACAGTAATCTTCTTCTGCCTTGATTGCTTGATTAGGTCGTTAGCGCCTTTCTCTCTCTCGCGCGCGCGCACACACACACACACTGAGAGCAAATTGTTTCACATCTAACTGAGGCTGATGAGATATTATCTGTCCGAGTGGGATGCTGCACTTGATCGATAAGTGAATTGTACAATGACTTTTAGGATGGTCGACTATGTTAAAGGTTTTTTGGTGTTTTTGTAAACTGATTAAACGTAGGCCCTATTCCAAATTATTAGGCCTACATTAAATAGCCTATTAAAGGTAATTTCGAGGCGCTATTTAGGTTAGTCGCAGACTCGCAGCGCAAATGTGTAATTTGGCACCATTATATCTCATAGGCCAACATTTATAATAAAGTGATACATGATGCTAGTATTTGCCATGCTTTATCGACTGAACTCACGAACTATTCGCAAAGAAAATCGCGAGCAGAGTTTATAGCGATTAGCCTATTTCATGATCGCTATAGGCGAAAATACTCGTTTTGACAAACTTGTAGGATCTAACTTTTGTTATTACTGAAACGTTTGATAGCCTAACCGTGTGGAAACTTTCTTACGTATGAAAATAAATATCAACTTATTTAAAAATCCATAATTAGCGGCATAGACTGGCTAATTATAGAGGGCTCTAACTCCCATAATTCGCACCACTGATATTCATCTGATAGCCTATTCACCTTCTGCAGGTGACTTCAGGAAATTAGCCTGACTAACCCTTAACCCACTAACCGACTAAATTAATCCAAGACACTTCACCATTTCCTTTTTTCGCCATTTCCTCAGATCACCACACTGACCACTGAGAACCTATAGGCGCCCTTTCTATAAAAGGTCAGTTCTCTGAGGAACCAACAAGTTCCGGCACGATCTCAACAATGGGCCACGCGGTACAGAGGAAAGGTTTTGAGGCACTTCAAAGTTCCTCGAGTAGGTCCACATATCTGAGCATAGCCTATCTGAGGCAGGTTCTGCGAAGGCATCTGAGAAACCTCAACTGGTGGTTCATTTTTTCATAAGAGATAGGAATGAGGTCCGATGTGGCAGAGTTTTTTCGTCTGGCATATTAGGCTCAGAGAAGAGACCCATACCAACCCAAACTGGATTTATTTTATTGCATTTTTTTTTTATTAGGCTATTAGTCCTGTTCGATTTCCCCCCTTTTTTGGTCTACATTTTTAATTGTAAATAATTTAAAACATGCTGATAACTGCCTATTAGTCATGTTGATGTGAAAACAGGAAATGCACCAAAGCAAAAACAAAAACAAAGAAACGAATATAGAAAAAGCTAACGTAATTCGAGGAATTATACAGGGCAAGTCTTAATGTAAAAACAAAATACAATAAAGACCAAGAATATTTTAACTTATTTTGTAAATCAATAAATAGCCTACACGTCAAATAACCTGTAACAGGAAAAAGGATCATTGAAAAAAGGCGCATATAGCGAAATTATTAGTGTAGGCTTTTTATTTAATAAATAAAAAAAGAGTGGTCGAAGAGAGCACATTGTCGTTCTCTTATATTCTCATTTAATTCAAAAGGCGAGTGTCAATAGTTCAGTGTTCGCTCTCTACCTGTATTCTGTCCTCGGGCAGCTCGGTTTTCATGGCCAGCATTTCTCTGGCGTACACATCCGGATAATGAGCCTCGTTAAATGCCTTCTCCAGTTCTTCCAGCTGGTAAGATGTAAATATTGTTCTACAAAAGAACAACATTCAGTTGTCTTAGGAAATCAATATTAGAAACATAACGCATAAATTGTATTTCGATAACGACTAAAATCGAATGGACTATCCGCAAATGTCGAGGTCAGTAGCTACAAGAGATATGTTTTCTTTAAGGTTTTAAAATATAAAATACAAATGTGTCTTATTTCATTTTATTATTTTCATTTTATTCTTATTATTTCATTTTATTTTTTAATTTGTAGACCTGAACATGTCAGACGCTGAAAATCATAATGTAGACCTGTGTTTCTAAATGTAACAAAATAATCCAAATGCCTCTTAAAATATAATAATATAAAAATACAAATTACAACGACAATTATTATTACTATTATAAAGAAAACAATATATTTTGACTGCCTTTTAAAACCTACGAACCTTTAACTCATTACGAAAAAACGAATTAGCCCTTAAAAAGAGGACAGGGTGTTCCTCAAATGTTATTTTCCAGTTGATTTTAAACTGGCCATGATTGCCAAACCATCGTTACACGTTCCTTTTGTTGTTTCGGCTGTTTAATAAAAGAATTATATACAGTAGATCACTGTCGTTTTACTGTCATTTTACATTCATTTTATTAGCGTTAAGCCTACCTGTGTCGTCGCTTTTTTCTCTTCTTGCTCTGGCTCAGTGAAGATTTTGATATTTTCCTTTCACTTGAAGAGACATCCTCTGAATCTGTAACATCGGGGGAAATGTTATTTAAAATGGCTGATGTAAAAAAAATTGAAATATTTTATGTTTTGCAACAGTTAGCCCTTTAATTTTAAAAGCAAAATTGACGTTTTGACGATGATAGTCACGTAGGATTTGGAGGAAAATTATCACAATTTAACATAAATAATAAAATTTGCAACAGGCAACAGATTTCCATAAAAATAGAAACAATAATATAGAACAGAAGAGAAACAAGAATAATAGCTTAAGGCCTTCTGTTAACAAAAAAAAAAAAAAAACGAGAAATTGAACCAATTGTCTTACACAATGACAAACCCCGAGCAGGCCTTGAACATGAATGTCACCTGAGCTTGCAGACTGGTTCGTTTCCAGCGGTCCCACTGTCCTGTTGAGCGGCTGCAGATGGACGTTCTGCGCGTCTGACAGCACCTCGAGAAACGCGGGCTGGCTGTAGAACGATGGAATACCTCCAGGGCCAATTAATCCCATCCCCATCCCGATCCCAACACCAACACCAGCTGGACCGAGCATCGACCTGCTGGCTAGAAGGTGCGCCCCGGCAGGGAACGAGTCCAGTGTGCTCCGCGGAGCCGAGGACGACTCTTTATTTAGTCCCAGGATCTCCTGGATGCCGAAGCCCGTGCATTTGGGCGGATGTGTGGTGCTGCTCTTTGACAGATGTGGATTGTTATTTCTCCCGTTCTCAGCGGCACACACTGATTTTGATTTGTTCAAACGTTCCGACAAAACAGCCCCATCCTTTCCCGCCATGATGCCTCTGAGACTATCCCCTTCTTCACATACGAGTCGGTCCCTTGTGCACAGGCATCCACGGCGCAATACGCATGATCCCGATAGAAATTCTCCTTTTATCCAACAGGTCCATCCCAACAAGGGTCAAAACTCAACAGCCAATCAGCGGCGAGGAAGTGATTTAGAATTCCAGAGGATACAGGATGCTGCTCTGCCTGTTTTTATGCATCATGTCATTTCATTCACATCACATTTTGCTTGCAATTATGTGTTAATCAGATATTTAACCAAAATTAGCAAATAAAATGTTCACTTCGAAATTAAATTTCGAATTAAATTTACTCAAATGAAGTAATAATAATAATCGTCGATAGCAAAATGTTTTCGGTTTTTAGGCTTCAACATTTTAAACGTGATAGGTCTATATAAACGACTTTAGGAATCAATTTTTGCGTGTAGCCTATATCTACATGGTAAAATAAAAGGAAAATGTAGAAATAGAATAGGGCATCTGGAGTAATGTCGTCAGCAATGACAGAATATATATATATATATATATATATATATATTGTGAGGCAGCATCGCCTGATACACCAAATCATAATGAATAAAAATAACCTACTATTACAAAAACAAGCAAAACTGATTTTTTTTAATTATAAATAATCTGTCTTATAAAACTAATAAATAGCTCAATCATATAAGATCGAATGTTTGTCACTGAAATAGATTGCAGATATTTTAAAGAATTCCTGTTGGGTGTTGAAGGATTCAGCAGATCATGCTACAGAACCTGTGAGGACTTATAATTCTTGTATCGCTATATTCCTCTTGCGCAAAAGCTAAAACCATTTTTAGGCTTAAAATAAAAGGCTTTGATCATAAGTGCAAGGCTCTAAAGGAGAAGATAAATGGGTCATTCAAATTAGGATGTCTGAGATGATAAAAACACGTGTCAAGTTCTTAGAATATTTCCAAATGAAATGGACAAAGTTTATAAGGGGTATTCCATTTGATCTAAACAAAACATGCATTTTTCATTAAAAAAAGGGCCACAATATTGAATTTCCAAATTATTATTATTATAACATTTTTAAGACGAAATTGCTTTACTGTTTATTTTAAGATATAGTGGCAACATTTAATTTTCAAGAATCTCAGCTTCTTAATTCATTTTAATTAAACAAATAAATAAATAAATCAGAAAACGAAAAACGGGTCTATTTATGTCATAAATCACCGTATCACCACCGTAAAATTCTTATAAGAAATTCTGAGAAATACAAATAAGTTTTTATGTTTAATTTTAAAGGGTACAGTTTAAAGGGTTATTCTTACACTTTCAGAAAAACTGTTGCAACAGTTGTACCCATTTGAACAGACCGCAAAATATAGCTTATTCTAATTACATCCAAGATTCTTTAATACACCGAGGTCTAATCAGCTATTACTAAATTACAGTGGGGTTTTGATTCGTTTTGCAGATAATTTGTGGCACAATTTGGACATCTGGACAGATAATTACTGGGAGATAATTTATGGAAATGAGCAGCGAGCCGTTGATGGAGACAGAGATAACACCAATCTTATCAAAGTGCCATGTGCTGATGCATAAATAAACGTCATGATTCATACGACACCAGCAGAGCGTCAGACGCGTGGCGTCAGACCCGAGCTCGCGCTCCCTCGAGACAGCGCCTGATCTGTGGCTTTTCTGGCTAATTAGTAGCCACACCGAACACTTGGAGATGTGTTTTTGCTGAAGTGGCCTGATAATAACCCTACCCCGAATATTACTAATAAAGGTGCACAGTAATCCTGTTTGCACAGTTTAAAACACAGAAAAAACATGTGATTTGTAGCCTTATGCATGGGACATTATTCAATTACCCATCCATGCTAATTCTTTGTTGGCCTGGCTCCACAGCAATTACACGAGATGATCATCAAAACTGGCAGGCACACAAAAGTAAAGTTTAATCACATATAGGAATATAGCAAACGAGTGATCTGCAAATTTAGACAACACATGCGTAAGCAGTGCAAGAGAATAAAACTTCACGCAAGAGTTTCCGCGTTGCCTCAAAGCATTAAACCCCGCGCCGCTGAGCAAAATATTACAGCTGCAATTACATAGGCACCAGTTGAAACTAATTAGAAGCCATTAAGTGGAAATTTCATTAAGGGTAATGAAGAAATCAATGTTATCAAGATATGCTAATGACACATCACCCGGTCTAGATAAACCCATCTATTCACAAGGCTACAGCGCTCTGTCAACTACAAACTGCTTCCTGCGCTCTCGTAGCCATCGCTTCTGCTGTAATCTGTGCCTGGCTTTGTTGTTTATTGTGAGAAGAAAAAAACCCACTCTCCCTCCACGGCTTTTAATAATCCATCTACATATGAAAATGACTGCACCCTGATTTACATGCATAAGAGGACAAACTAGTAAGGCTGTAGATTAAGGAAAGATTTAGCTCAGTCATTCGTGTAGATTGGGTGGCCTATCAAAGACTGGAAGATCTGATGGTGGCAGATTAAAAGGCAAACAGCTGTTGCAAAATTTGTTTTGCCCCTCTCTGAATATTCGGTCTCTTGTGGGCCTGTTGCCTACTTGCTTTAAGTGAAATCCGCCATACAAACACAAAGCAAGCAGTTGAGACACTGAAAAAGCGATTGCGTTAGTCAAACAGATGGATGGCAAATTACACCACTGCCTTGACCTCTACGAAAAATATGGGAGACAACCCTTGTGTACTTTTTCAAAGCTGCTAAAATGAGAGTTTGTCCAAACTTGTAACAATAATGTGACGAATACAAATAAAGACCTCTCTTATATTGAAATGCTTGACTGCTATTTGTCTTTGCGAAGAACTTTCGATGCTGGAAGGTCACCGCAAGGTAATGAGCTTTGGGATGGGGCTGTATTATAGGGACATTGTATTGCATTAGTCTGACCTCTGCACAGATTGCTGGTGCTTGATCTTCTCATGCCAGGCAATCTAAATGAAGAATCACTTGTGCTCTTCTGCTCATAATTCTGTATTTGCAATGTATTGGAAGTGATGAATTGTTTTTAATGTTGCATTTTGTTTTTGTACACCAAGCACACACACCGTCTGCAGCATAGAGGAGTGTCTCCCAACTAAACCCCCAAAGCCCCACTCATGTTCCCCTTCATCCAGAACCTCTGATATTATACTGGATATTGTTTTGTATTAATTGAATTAATGTGACCTTTATTACGATCATTCATTTTCAAACTGAAAACAATCAATACTGTGCCTGAAAAGACTTATCAAGTTGCTTTCCCTCTCTTTTAACGACATATCTGAGTTTGTTAAACGTTTTCATGGGGCAATTATAGTGAGTCATTTTTGAACAAGACCTAACAGAAAATATATTAATAAATGAAGTACAGTTTAGTCATAATTTACGTTTTATAAACTACCATTCAAAAGTTTTGAGTCAGTAAGAATTTTTAAAAGAAATCAATACTTTCATTCAGTGAAGATGCATTAAATTGAACAAAAGTGACAGTAAAGACATTTATAAAGTCACAAAAGATTTCTATTCCAAATAAATACCGTTCTTTTGAACTCTCTATTCATCAAAGAATCCTGAAAAAATATATCAGTTTCCATAAAAATGTAGCAGTACAACTATTTTCAACAGCGAAAAAAACTAAGAAATGTTCCTTGAGCACCAAATCAGAATTACTCAAATTTCGAAAGGATCTTGTGACACTGAAGACTGGATGAAAATTCAGCTTTGACATCACAGGAATAAATTACATCTTGAAATATATTAACACAGAAAACTTTGTTCAAATTGTAATATTTTACAAGATACTACTGTATTTTTGATCAGCATAAGAGACGTCTTTCAAAAGCATTGAAAAATCCTTTGAAAGGTAGTATAGGTTTAAAGAAATATTCCAGGTTCAATACAAGTTAAGCTCAATCGAGAGCACTTGTGGCATAATGTTGATTACAATTTATCATCCCTCCTTTTCTTTAAAAACAACAAAACTTACAGTGAGGCACTTAATTAAATAACAAACGCGTAATTAAATAACATTAAAATACTCACTGTTCAAAAGTAAAGCCAAAATAAAGCATTTGTTAATGATTTTAGTGTGGACAAAAATCACAAACTAACCTTTTCTGTGTAAAGTTGTACCCAATTTTACAACTTCATTGCCATGACAACACAATGCCATAAATCCTAAAGCTACAGTAAAAATGCCAAAACAACTTTACACCTCAAATAATAAACAAGTTTTACCTAAATAATTAATGTAGGTGCTTTTATAAAATTATAAGCTTTACATTTTTATTTTTATATCCTCCAAAAGTTGGCCTCATTAACTTCCATTGTATCAGCGTAACCTAATTATTTTTTTAAGTGCTGTCGACTGAGCTTAACTTGTATTGAACCCAGAATGTTCTTTTAACAAAGCAAAATCAAATTACAATATATTTTAAAAGGTTAAGAAACCTGTCTTGAATGAAACTAAAGTGACGGACTGTGAGGTGTTTTAAAGTTACTGCTAAGGCTGGGAAACTCCTTTCCCTGAGACTAAGGATTTTCAGAGCGGATACTGAGGACAGCGGTCTGATAATGGCAAACACCTTGTGCTGAGTAGGTGGAAAAAAAGGAAACTAGAGTTCTTTCCCTCACAAACCGCCAAGGGTGCGATGACCCCCTGATGCAGAGAGTTTGCCAGCTCCAGTTTTCTCATACAGCTCCCACAATAGCGTGTTTGGAAGCTGCCTGCCGGCATTGCTTAATTAGGCGAGGAGTTGATTAATTTGCACTAATTGACAGCTAATTAAAGGCCTGAGGGCACATCGGATTGACGTTTGTTAGGGCAGCAAGGCCCGTCGAGGTCAGGGCAACGGGTTGTTTATGGCTGTGCTGGTGTTTCTGGAGACAGACCCTCTGTGGGGAATGACCTTCATCTTAAGGAGGATGTCTGGACAGGACCTACAGTATCCGACAGGCCGGGTGCCATTATGTGAACCGCAGCTTCCATGATGTTTACTGACCGGTCCGCCACAACAGTCATTGCACATCACTACTGTCACAATGTATGAGGGCAACAAAGTGTAACAGATGCAATTGTACAGAACCAACAAGTGCAAAGTTCTGTCAAACTTCAGATTAGAAACAGATTAGATAATAGATCAACAACAGGACGAAGAAATACCTTCATTCAGCTAGTATGTGAGACTATTTGCCAAAAGTTGAAACCTGCATACAGAGAAAGCATTTTGTTACTCAATGTTTGGTAACACTTTACTTTAGTGTCCTTTTTACAATGTTACATCTACTTACTGTAGAAATAACAGTAAATTATGCATAATTACATGCAACTAACCCTAACCTTAAACCAAACCCTAACCAGTAGGTACATGCTGTTAATATTACTTACATAAGTTCTTCGCTTATAAGTTCATTGTTGTCCTCTTTTTTTTCCAGCATTGTGGCTGATTTGCAGATTGTACCCCGAAAATTCTTTGTATTTTCATCTTTTTTTTCATATTTCCCATTGATTTCCTATGGTGGCCATTTTTGACCACAAAGAATACAAGCGTTTTTTTTTTCTTTTCTTTCTTTTTTTTTAACAACCATTTTGCCTTTTCCAATCATGTCCATTTTTGTGTGTTCACATAGCCAATGCACCAAAAGTTTTGTACCATTCCAATTAAGTTAATCTTTAAAAAAAAGTAAAATTGTTGGGTCAAAAGTGACTGAAGAGCACCGGAGGGTTAAACTTGCAACAAAAAAGCTTGTTTAGACAGTTAAAAAATAAATGAGGGCAAATCTGGGTCCTCCAGAATGGGATCAGACACCAATAGTAGCTTTGCAGGGTTTAACTCAGCAGCTTCCTTGTTCCATGTGAATCAGAAAGACAATTAGGGGCTTATTAGGCAATGGGGGGAGAGGCGTACCTCTAAGAATTGGTGGGAGCAGGAGCGAACACTCGCCAACCGCAGCCAAAGCGTCTACGACATCTCCAGCCGAGAACAGTCCTGGCCACTGTCTCACCTAATTACGCTTGCCAGAGCGTTCTGTTTGCCGTTCAGCATGCCTGTCTGATTCCCTTTTCTCCCTGACCGTTTGCACCAATGTCCCTGGAAGTGTGCTAATTAGAGAAGAAATGGCCCTAGTAATTATGTCAAGTCTTGTTAACAGGGATGACAATGAGCAATATTATTTTTACGCAATGTTTTGTGCTGAGGGCCTTCAAAACTTCCAATTCCCATTAAATAGAAAAAATGGCCTTGCACTGGTGTGGAAGCACTCTCATGTCAAAGCCTTTTACATGTCCGGAGCAAAAGAGAGACGTTAATGGAGCAGTCGATGGAGTGGCACAGGCATGAAGTTATTGCCCTAATTAAAAGTTTGAATGCTACTTCATGAACTCCCTCATTGTTTCATGGAAGCTACTTTTAGGAAACGTCACTGGATGGATGCCAAAAGCATTCTAAAAGTCTTTAAAATGTTGAAAAAATTAAAAAAATCTAGAAGGGGCATGTAGACAAGAGCACAACCAATTGTACTTCATTTAAACAACACTGTATTTTTATTAAAACAATTGAAGTTGTATTAAACTGTAGAGTGAAAAATAAATACATTTATGAACTTTTACTGAAAGGCACACCACTATCCTACCCTTTCTACTCAGCGCCTGTCATTTAAAGAAATTAAACTTGTATACAAAAAAAAAAAAAAAAAAATTATTATGGTGTCATGGTGTTTTGACCCCAAATACGTCAAATATTAGTGAAAACGTTTAAAATTTAGCGTATCATGCTACTGTTTTCTGCCTTACAAGCTCACAATCAATTGGTAGCTGACCCGACAGGTCAGCGGTCACCATCTGGGTCTTCACTTTTTGGGTCTCTCCAAGATGTTCAAGAATTTCCCTCTTGTCATTTCTCGAGCTGTAAAAGGAAATAAAAGGTTAATAGGATATTGTGATATCAAAGACAGTCTCCAAACCTTATCAGACACAGATAAAGTAACTTTCCATGGTATATTTTAATCAGGAAGAGCGAGATCGAGTAATTATTGAAGTAAAAATAATGCACATCATTAAAGTTGTTCTAATGAACTAATTTTTTCATCTTCATTCTCAAAGCTCCATTTACATAATCTACAGCCAACTCTCATGAGCTTTTAGAAATGGAGATGTAATGGCTATTTTTTTCATGAATAGAAAGTTCAAAAGAACAGCATTTGTTTGAAATTGAAATCTTTTGTAAGATCATAAATGTCTTTACTGTTACTTTTCAATGCAATTTATTCCAAGCTTGCGGTCTAAAAGTATAAATGTTTCTTCCAAAAAATAAAAAAAAATCTTACTGACCCCACAACAGAAAATATATTTCAAATGTATTAATATATTTCAAATGTATATTAAAACAGTTTTATTTTATTTACTTATATTATTTTAAAGATATTTTACTAGACCTTACTAATATTTTAATATTCTTTTAATCGACTACAGTTTACATTACATTAAAAATGCATTGTACATAAATTAAAGGTTACAAAATACCCAAAATAATATTTGGCGGGAAATTCACAGGAATTAAGAGCAGTTTGATTATTTCTACTTTCCATGGCATAGGTTCAAACAGTAGACACATGAACACTTGACTCCTGACTATTAGATCCCTGAGAAAATTAGGAGTAAAGCCTGAAATGCAACCTAATCTTCAGTGTATTAATACAACAGATATCACCATTATAAGTGAAACATTTAAGTAATGATGAGCATTATAAGATAATGCAGTCATCAAGCATTCACACTGCAGTCTCACTGTGAGATATTAATGCCTTCCAAGTGCTTTCCATAAGTAAATGTTTGTCTTAATCCCAGGTTTAATGTCAATGATAGGGCAGCTAACGCTTGTTAAATGGGCCACTGGTTTCTGGAGGGGTCCACAAACGGGGGGAAAGAGCTTTGCCAAGAAACGACGCTGAACGACCCACCCCACTCTAACTCTTACTACCCCTCTCCCAATCTCCCTCACATTTTCTGTCCAAAACAATACAGGAGTTTGTCTGGCTAAGCATTCTCCCATGAGACCCCTTCACCAGAGTGCACCCCTCTGATCCACTCATTAATTAGATTTCCATTTATCCTCAAATCCCGTCAGAGCAGAAGGGAAATGATTTGCATTGAGTGAGTTAGATTAAAAAGGGGAGTGTAGCGGGTCCTGCCAGCTAGCCTCGCTCAAACACACACACACAGACAAGTAAGAGCATTTACACACATGCACAAAGCTGGTGCTGTCACTGGACGGGGCAGATCAATACTGATTAGCAGGAGTTAGAGATTTGTTTAGTTGATTAGAAAGGTCAATTACTAATTCTGTATTTAGTTAATCAGAAGATTGTTGCCGGTGACATCTATATTAAATGGCATATTATGGATTCCAGAGGCCGTATTTTCTTCTTGATGTTGTACGTACACTCATGAATATTTGCATGAAGCAAATATGCTTCATGATGAGTTAATAGGCAAAATACCGGTAACACAAATGAGACGATACATGAGCAAAATTAAAAGTGCTAAAAACTGTAATGTAATGTTTGGCTTCTTTAAAATAATGTTTTCTTTATATATAATTAAAATATTCTTATTTTTTATTAAATGATAAATATACAGTATACACATCTATGCATCACATATTATGGATTATATATTATAATATAAAATTTAACAATTCAATAATCATATCATTAATACATGTACAATTTAATTAATATGTTTATGTCATTATTATTTTAATAATATAAATAGATTAACATATTACTATAATCAATATAATTCATATTTAACATGATTAAAATTACATGACAGCTATAATTTTTAACTAAATTATAATATAGTTAAAATTAATTATAGCATATGTATATTTATGTATGCCATATTATATATATATATATATATATATATATATATATATATAGACACACATACATACAGCCTATTACGTACATTAAATAATAAATGCATAGGTTTGCAAACAACACAAAAAAAGAAATATGATCAATTACATGTTACCATTAAACTTTTCTGTTTCAAAATCAATGTAGTTTAACTATAATGAATGCTCTTTTAGAGGCCATTAAAGCACATCTAGAGACAAGACGGTTTGTTTTTAAGTCTAAGGAGAAAATGAATCCCTGGACCTTAAACTGAATTCTCGCCAAAACCTGACTGCCCCAATTCACTTTCATTAGAAGTCAAACACACTAATCGTGCCCGTTGCGCATCTGAAACTGCCACTTGGCTATTATGGGGAGTAATCTTTATTTAATAGATTTAACATCCATTCTCGCTACCTAAACCTCATGGGACGGGGGAGGACAGACACACGCTCGCACACAAACCCACCCTCTCGTCCCCACGTCGGAACACACACCTGATGCTCATGTTTGTGTTCAAAATTCAATTACCTACTTACTGATACTTCACAGAGATATTTAAGATGCAGACATGGTGAGTGATTTCCCAAGGGAGCCACTGCTTCCTCTTAATGTCCCAGCTGAGAGCTCTCCTCTTCTCACCCCTCCCTCCAACCGCTTGACACCACGAATCATAAACACATGCGCTCACGAACGCCAGCCAGCCCTGCCACAGCCTATCCCTGCTCAAGAGGTGTCCTTATTAATAGGCAATCAGTCAAAATTCATTCATTAAAAACCCTAAAAGGTTTCACACAGGCGCAATGATTAGCTGGGAAAGAAAATCCAATGAATTCCTAATGTATTTATGGAAATAAGGTGTCATTTCTGATCTGTTGACAGAGGTGGTGGCTAGGACAGAAAAGGGAGAACGAGTTAGATGAATTTCCTCCACTCTCCCGCTGTGCATGTCCAAATCTGAGCCGAGCTCGGATGTATCTGTGCGATCGAAAGGTCTGAATGATGTCATAGCAAGTCAGGGTCAAAACGAATTAAATAAGGAAAATTAAGGATTATATTTTGAATGTGATTCCACAAACATTCCCTACTCCAGTCAGGCACTGTAATGGCCATAAAGCAGCAGGAATAGTGTGTGAGGGGAGGGGAAGATGAGTGGACAGGAAGACAGAGGAGAGGAGAGCTTTCGCCCAGCTCAGCCTGTCATCTAGCAGCACTTCATAACTGCTTGCCCCTGCGGTCGGGTGTCTCTGATGGATTGATGGAAGCACATTACTACGGTAGGGTAGCATCACTGCAATCATATTCAGCGACACACTCCGCTTAATAGAGAAGAGATTGATCTTCGGGAGGAGGCAGTGAACAGTGGGGCCATTAGCGCTGGACGGGTGTGACCTTCATACTGGGTGCAAGAACAGACTGAACAGCAGGAGGTTCTTGGATGTTGCGAGCCAGAGTTTTGTTCCTAATCGTGAATCTTTAACTTTTAGCATGTTTTCCTCCTATATGAAGCACCATGTATGGGTCAGTGACATGACACCCAGTTTTTGTGAGGATCTATTAATTTGTTCAAAAATACATTCAAATGTAATTTATACATACAACTACTTGAATATACCTCCTACATAATGAGCATGTTTCAATATTTCTATTTCTAAATTCAAATTCATTTTTTTTGTTGTTGATATTTTTAGGACATTAGGGTCGTCAAAAATGACAAAACTGTCCTGATATTATAACGAAGGAAAATAATTAAAATACTGAAATTCCTAAAAAAAAATAAATAAATCAAATAGCAAAATAGTTCGGCATAATCATTTAGTATTATTTCTTGGGGAACATTTTATAACAAAGCTTCTAAACTTTAAAAAAAATGATATTTAACTTGAGTCTGCAAAATCAATGTGATTTGACCAAAATGCAGAAACGTAGGGGGAAAAAACACCGGAAATGACATCATAGAGAGAACCTCTGCAGACCCTCATGACTGCATGTCAAGGTCAATAAGTCACTAAAATATCAGATAATTTGGCCTTTTTATTACAAGGCAAGGCTAGATCAGGTTGTAAAATGTAAAATTTCATGTGGTGCAACTACCCAAAAACATGATTATTAATTAATAATTCATCATATATACTGTATACACTTTTTGTATATATATACACACACTATATATAACACTATATAATGTGTTTGAAAAAGATGATTAAGATATGCACACTCACATGTATTGAAAGTGTAAGGAAATGTCCAAAATAAATATTACTTAATACTTGAAATATTATATTTTTTATGATAGTTACACCACATGATATTTCTAGAGTCATTTCCTGAAAATGGTACACAAGTTTTTCAAAACCATATGAATCCCCCATAAATACAACTTGGCACATTATTCTATTGTATGTATTAAATTCGATTTAATTCGATAAAAGACTTTTCTTTAGCGTGGATACATTTATTCGTCTTTGAGCCATATGTGCTCCTATCGTAGCATCTGTAATAAACAGCAATCATGATATCTGTCCAGGGAAACATTAGACTAACTAGATTTATGTGAGTGCTACTTTACTGCAGAAAACTTGCCATCATGATACTAGGATGGTTGCCAGGGTTTTGCTATACAATTGCAAAGATGTTTGAGAGGTTTTTGGTACACTGCTAAATCTGAAAAGTAATACACACCTCTCTTCAACAAGCTGCATGACTTAAGATATTACTCATGTTTAATCCTCAGGGTTAGGGAGTTTTGAAAACCCCTTAGCTGTCACTATTAATAAATTTAATCCATTCCTATTTTTCTGATGCTTATTTTGCTACTAAACACACAAAAATACATTAGCAATCTTGTTAGACCTACAAGTTATTTCCAGATTATTTGATGCCCCATTTAAAAAAACACCCCCACAATTACTCAAGTAGAAACAAGTGTGTTACATCATCTGTGCAAGCCGCTGCAGTGGAATCAGAGGTATCATCAGCATCGCCTGAGGCCTGGCTGTCCCAGAGGAGCACTCTCCATTCAATTACCTTCAATAACAGTACTTATCAGTGTAGTGACTGGTCCTGTGGGAGCAGAGGGGCCTGATGACCATGCTCAGCAGCCCCCCGACAGCAGCATTCATCACAGCCTTGAGCAGATGGGTACTGGTGGGGGGGCTGGAGGGGTAGGCACGTGTCAGGCCCTCCCACAACGACCCTGATCAGCGTCACTCAGCTAGGAGAGGAGGGGTAAACGTCCCCAAGGAGACGGGTGTGGCACGTCATGCTCACACACACACAAATAAATAAAAACACACACATGCACATAATATCCTTATGTGCCTATAGTCGTACCAGCAAAAGGTTTACGCACCTCTCATGTAGCAGTTACAGATGAAAATGTGCTGATCCCACTTCAAGATCAATCCATTAAGATACTTAATATACAGTTATTTATACATTTTAAGCTTAGCATAAGTCCATGATTAATCAAAGCTTAATTTATGCTGCTGTTGATCATCCCCCCCCCCCCAAACATATGCGGGTAATGCATCTAAAGACTCGGCATCTGCATGTGGAAGAGACAAAGGTTGAAATAAATATATAAAACAAATGTGTGGCTGATAACCTTGCCTTTGGGGTGAGTTTTCACTGCCTGATTGCATTATCCCCATTAACCATATCAGGACTTTAATGGCCGTCGTGCCAAAGGTGCAGTAAATCTTTTTCCTCCTCCTCACCCTCCCATCTCCTAACACTACCTCTCTTCAGCTCGTTTAAAGGCGCTGAAGAGAGAAAGAAACATGATGAAAAAGTAGCTCAGATTTACAAGGCTTCCTCTGACAGCTAGGAGAAGGAAGAAAATTAAACCACACCACATTAAAGAGCGCCACGTTAAATGCTGCTCTGAGCCGAATGATAATCATAATTTCATATCTGTCTCCTCAGTGCATAGGTTTTACATACCAGTACGCTTATTTAAAATACCGTATTGAAATATAGAATATTGAGATGATGCAGAACGATTCTGCAATATAATGAATTGATGTAAGCACAGAGTGGAGCACAGCTAGCCGAGTTCGTCTACATTCATGTTACGCATCTTAAAATAAACTGCAAATGTGTACAGACAGTCCAAAAGCCTGAGACCAAAATAAACAGTAAGATTTTGAACTATGTAATACAAAGAAACATGATTAAGAACACTACCATTCTAACCTTTGTGGTTTGGTACAATTTTTTTATATTTTTGAAAGAAGTCTCATAGGCTCAGCAAGGCTGCATTTGTTTGATTAAAATATGGGGGAAAAAACAGTAATTTTGTGAAATATTACTGCAATTTAAAAGAACAGTGTTATATTTTTAATATATATTTTAACATGTAATGTATTTCTGTGTCACATGATCCTTCAGAAATCATTCTAATATGGTGATTTTCTGCCCAAGAAACAGAGTATTGCTGCTTATATATATATATATATATACAGTGGTGTGAAAAAGTGTTGGCCCCCTTCCTGATTTCTTATTTTTTTGCCACCACTGTGTGTGTATGTATATATATATATATATATATATATATACCCCCCCACCCAGGATTTTTTTTATGGATTTTTTTTTATATATATATAATTATTTGAAATATACATTTTTCTAAAATCTTAACTTTTGAACAGATAAAATTAATATGACATATTTCAGATTTCGAACTCTCTAGGTTACTAATCTAAATACATTAATCATGTGAACACCTACTGACATTCAGATGTTCTTGTTTCCAATAAAGCACAAGATGCTCTTTTGGATCAGTCTCAAATTATGTTTGAGAACATGATCATTTGGTTTTACGCAAAACTTGTGAAGTTCATGAAGCTGACTATTTCTAACTATTCTTTCGCTCAATGGCATAGAGCTGTGACAAATTACATTTGGCATAATCTTGGTTGAACGAGCCTACTTTAATCATGCGCTCTTGATGGAGATTTTACAAATCAGCAGTGAACTCACAAGGCGGCCTCTCATCACTTCACCAGTATATTTTCCACACTACAGCACCACGTCTGACCAGAGACTAAGGTAACCAGTGGGTGGGTATAGCCAAAGATATATAAGAAACAAATGTGAAACCAAACTCACACTAAATTACAGTTTTGTGGTGCAAAATAGGGCTGCACGATTATGACAAAAATCATAATTGTCGATTATTCCCTTGAAATTGTAATTGCCATTATTAATTACGATTATCGCAATTTACATTGAATGATGTTTAGGCTATACCATTATGTTTGAAGCAACTGCATGGCATATTTTTATTTGAAAATAAATAAGCTGAAAACACTAACTAAAAAACTTTTATTGCTTTTCTATAGTATTAAGCCTCAAATGTCAACCACATGGGATTGGTTTCTTCTTTAAATTAAAAAAGTACAAATTTGAATGGTACTATAATGTTAAACTAAACCTAAAATTAAAACAATGGAAAAACCCTTAAGATAACCTGTAGAAATCTTAAGCATGCAGAATAACATAAGCGGACTTTGAACGATTAATTGCCGCTTTGAACGATTATGTAATTGTGTCATCCGTAATTGTAATCGCGATTAGGAATTCGATTAATTTGTTCAGCATTAGTGCACAGGTTATATATTAGATGGAGAGAACCTGCTTTCAGCATTGGAAATTAATTTTCTTACTCCTGTTAAAAAGAATAAATGTCTTGGAGCATGTTGCATTCCTACAGAAGTGAAGAAGCTACATCATGAACAAGCAGAGGACAAAATAACAGGAGGGTGGAGACATCTAGGTTGACTTATTACACTGCTAGAAGTCAAAGATATTAAATGCAGGCAGAACAGACTCAGGTTATGCCTTTCTATTTGTAAAAAATGCCAGTTTTACATAGCAAAATCAACATGGGAGCTGTACCTAAAAGTGGCATATTTACCCTAGAGAGCTGCCTGGCACTTATACTGTACAGACATTCAGATGTTTTAAATATTAAATGGTGAATATAGAAACATGAAATATCACATTAAAAATATAAACTTTACTCAAATGTAATAGAATAATGTATGGATGAATATTTCAGGTCAGTAAGATTTAATTTATACATGTTCAGAATAAATAAAATTGTTCAAAATAATACGGTCAATTCAAGCAAACATGTGGTTTTGAGTGTGAGAGTTTACCTGAATTCACCCTATGTTTCTCATTGAAAGAAATTTTGTTGAGGGATGATTTTGAACATGCCACGAAAAGGTCAAAATGTCAGAAGAAATGTGATATATTTGAAACAAGTGTTCAGACATGGTCTGCATTACTTTCAAATTGCGCAATATTTGTCCATTTGATGCCCATTTTCATCTAGAAAATCTTTTACACTTATCTTTTCTGTAATTCTGCCAGTATGGATTAATACTACATCTAGCAACCCTGTGACATAACATTTCAGAACTACTGGGCAAAAAGCCAGTTCTGTTTAAATATAGTGGGGATTTATTTAGGACTTAAATAGAAAAAAAATAAAAATTATATATATATATATATATATATAT
>NW_015555763.1:1282587-1287219 GCF_001515605.1 Sinocyclocheilus anshuiensis
TATATATAAAATGAAGTCATTTTTCTGGTATGTTTCAAATGGATTTAGGTGCTAGATTATTTATAATAATTTATATGATTTAAAGAACCTCTATCTTTTTTTCTTCTTTGCTGATATCGCCATCTAGTGGAGGCTTTACAAAGTCTTCAAACCACTTCTTAAACACTGCACAGATGGACTAAATGTTTCCAAGAAACTAAGATTACTAACATTCCTCCAAACCCAACTGATAAGCCAGATTCTGCAGTCCCTTCACCTTCTCCATCAGATTTGCTGTGGTCAAACTTCCTAATTCTAATTAAAAACAACAACACACAATAACAACAAACATAAGATCATCAATATTTGTAGTGCCACTACAAATAACTTAATTTAAAAAATGACCATACCATACAAAAAACACCACAGCTTTTTTAAATTAATGTTGCAATTTATCAAACCATATTAAGCTCTTTAATTGAACTGAGCATCTGTCAGATAGGTCCATGACATAAAAATGCTAAAATTATGCTTAATATAATTTGTTTTGGTTTTATGAAAAAGGCAACAGACCTTTCAACATTTCAATATCTTCTGACTCCAGTTCAGCCATCCACTTGGGCGGAGAATTTGTGATAGGCTGGAACAACAAACAGAAGTCTCAATTTCGTGTCTGAATGCAAAACTTTCTAAATAATTTATTTAAAATTTATAATTCTGATTCTTAGCTCACATTTTTGAAGGATGCAGCAAATTCAGAGACACCCGGCACTGTTAAAATGTTAAAGAAGTACATGGGACTTTCAAAACAACATTCAAAGGTACATTAGAAAAACACATGACAGGCCAAAATAAAAATGTTTAAAAACGTTTGTTTTTCAACAAATGTAACTTTGGGTCATATGTGGAAACATCTGTGAATGTTACATCCTATAAAATACTGTTTTAGTTAAAATCAAAAATATTAGACACTCAAACTTACACTGCTCCGGCCACAGGTCAGGTGAAGCTCGGTCAAGTTTTTCAAAACTTAGCAGAGAGGATTCAAAGTCCTCACCTATATAAATAAATAACAAATGATATATGCTCTTTATTACAACACTGGTTCATTAATTAGATCAGCAATAATTTATTTTTTTAAATCAAGCATTACTTACAATTAGACCACAGATGTAAGTGCAATTATAATGTGGATGACTTTAAATGCTGTGACTTTCGGAGCAATAATCCCCAGGTTATGCAGGACATAATATTGAGCATACAAGTAATGTTATGACAAGTCACATTAGAGGGGGAGGTTATGTTATGTTTGTATTGTTGTGATCCAGCTGAGCTAGCTGCATTGATAGCAATGCTTGTTAAAAATAAACAAAAATACACATTTAAAAATAGAAGCAAGATACAAAAAGTAACCTTTTCCTCATAACCGCTCCATCAATACATTCGTATAATATTTAATATAGTAACTGATGTCGCTTGACACGTAGCTTGCTAATGACCGACTCCAAACAATTTTATGACGCTATTTCGAGGGGAAAAAATACTTTTTTGAAACTGAATTCGTAAATTATTTAAGAGGATATGTTGACTAGTATAATAGTTTATAAGGGTTAATCGGTCCGTTGCACTAATACGACAACTAACGTTCCCAGGGAAAAGAGGAATTAAAATTTACCTCCATTCGGAGACGCCATCTTGACAACAACACACGTGATTCGAAGCAGCCAATAGCTGAAGTTCGTGAATACCTGTAGCCCCGCCCTCTCGTGTTGTGTGAGATGTCGCAACATTAACTTAAGACTTTCAGCTCCCTTGAGAAGCAACGTCATTTTTAACAGGGTGTTAATTTAATAAAACTGATCACAATATTTAAATAGTCTGAGTTAAATAGGCTATATCCTCCTGAGAACCAGAAATAAAAAGCTTTGTGAATTTAGTATTTTACTAAATTAATGTCAGCCATTTTTAAAAACCAAGGAGAGGGAGTGGTGATGGTGAAACATCCAATCATTTGGTATCTCTGGAAAGCCCTGAATGTGCTCTGTACAAGACATCCAGACTTAAAACTGTGACATGTGAGGTCTCAGAGAAATTCACTAAAATATAATGTCCACTACAGAGGCAAAAACTCCATTGCTGGGTCTCAGGAGGATATTTAAGAAAATACAACAGATTCACTTGTTAAAAATATTAGCTATAAATTAATACAGTGAAAGTGAATTATTACAAATAAGACCATTTATACAACATTACAGTATATTAATATAAAGTGATATGTAGCATTACTTAAATATGACAAATTTAGAGATTGTCAGAGAAAGGGCCAGACATTGAAAAGCTAGTTGAGATGGTGGGAGAAATCACCCAGATATCAACACAGATAAAGTTGCTTAAAGACAGTGGCTAGAAAAAAGCAGATTTCTTAATAAATGGTGATTATAGAAACCCTGTGAGAAAAGATTAGTTTTGCAAGAAAACGTTATGCTTCAGTGATAAGCTACTAGTTGGGTAAAAATATACAACCCAAAACGAATAACAATTTTCCTCTTAGCATGATGCATTTAAGGCAACAATTCCAGTAACACAATTACGAAGGGACACAGTTAATTATTTTGTAAATCCAGCGTCCAAACATGAATCCAAATGAAATTCTTTGGTATGACCCAGAAATGGCAATTTAATTTATCAAAAACACAACTTGTGTAGATGAGATATATAACAATGTGATAACATTGTATTTCAAAGGTTGCTGTTTTTGCATACACTAATTCAAACATTTTGTCTCATAGGAAAAACAAAATATGTAACAAATGAAATGTACAAAACACAACTGAAGGAGTGAATATCTGAAACCTGAAAGGCACTTTATTACTTCTATCAATTCAGTTCAGTCCAGCTACAGCAGTTTAAAACACCATCAAACTTTAATGTAAAATACATGACTGTAAAACACTAACTTTAAAATACTATTTTAAAAAGTTTCATCACAGCCTAACAGCAGAGTAAAGGCTGTACTTCCACAATGAAATTAGCCAGTCAACATGTAACAAGTGAAATAGTTAAAAACATTTAATGAAGTCCCGGGCACTTCAAAACTGTCTAAAATGGTCTAAAATTCCCAGGATTCCATCCACCTGAGGCCAGCCATGAAGGAGGCAGGGTCATGTGCCAGCGGCCCCCTCATGCCATAGGAGAGAGGGTGGAAGAGATAAAAGCTGAAACAAGCAGAAATTGAAAACTGAAATTCAAGTGTGAGATCAATATTAGAAATGGACTGAATTTGTAACCTAAACAAACATAGTACATAGAACATTTGTACAAAATGCACAATTTCAGCATTAGATAAAATTAACATACTTTATTCATTTCCAACAGGAAATCTTGTAAAGAGTTAAAAATAATAAAAGCATAAAAGTGTTGTGAGCCCAAAAACAACTACATTTAAATATTGTAGAGTCTTACCTGTAGATGAACCCTAACAGCAGTATAAATTGACCTCCCCTCACAAGATAATGGGATATGGATGAACTAAAGAGAAGGTGTAAATCCTGGAGGAAGATGTCCAGAGTAATACCTTAAATAAAGGTAATTAAATGTTAGAATTAAATGTGTTAATTTAAAAAAAGTTGTATCTTAATAGGCTTATTAATGCTACTAAATATGACATTTGTAAATGAGTTTGTTTTTTATTGGAACAGATTTGGAGAAATTTAGCATTACATCACTTGTTCACCAATGGATCCTCTGCAGTGAATGGGTGCCGTCAGAATGAGAGTGCAAACAGCCGATAAAAAAATCACAACAATCTACCAGTAATCCACATGACTCCAGTCCATCAATTAATGTCTTGTGAAGCAAAAAGCTGTGCATTTATAAGAAACAAATTCATTAGGATGTTTTTAACTGCAAACTATTGCTCCCGGCTAAAATATGAGTCCTCTACGCATAACATTGCCTTTTTACTACTTAAAAAGTCATTTTGTCTATATCAGGAGAGAAATATGCACAGATCAAGCAAGCGAAAACAGTCCAGATCAGTTCTAAACAAATAATGTTTTTATCAGCTGTTTGGACTCATTCTGACGGCACCCATTCACTGAAGAGGATCTACTGGTGAGCAAATGTCAGCATAAGTTTCTCCAAAACTACATCTTGGATGGCCTGAGGGTGAATACATTTTCAGCAAATGTTCATTTTTGAGTGAACTATTCCTTTAAAGGGGTAGTTCATTGCAATTTCACTTTTTTAACGTTAGTTAGTGTGTAATGTTGCTGTTTGAGCACAAACAATATCTGCAAAGTTACGAAGCTGAAAGTTCAATGCAAACGGAGATACATCTTTTAAAATTCTGGCAGTTTAATGCCTACAAAAACGGCTGGTAGGGACTACAACGAGTTACTTCCCGGGTTCGTGACGTAACAAACCCAGATAAACCCCGCCCTCGGGAATACGAAGCAAAGGGGGCGAGGCCTGCGCCGCTTTAGAGAAGAGGAAGAGAAAACTAGGGGTGCACGTAAAAATCTATTCATATATGAATCGCGATTCTGTCTTCTAACGATTCTAATGGATTCACAAGTTTCAAAATCAGTGTTCTAAAGCAGCGGTTCTTAATACTGTTCCTGCTCTGCACACGCTCTGCATCTCTCTCTCTCT
>NW_015555763.1:1287540-1302881 GCF_001515605.1 Sinocyclocheilus anshuiensis
AAACCGTATATTAAAAGCTAACATAAGCAGTAGCATTTACAAATAACAGCATATCTAAAAGTATGAGACAACAACAAACAAAAAACATAGGCCTACCATTAAAAGCCGTGCTTGCACAGGTTCTGCGCGATCCTCTTCAATAATATCCTCTGCTTCTCAATCGGGCTCAAACTGATAAGCGATATTAACAACGCCGTTGTTTACAATACAACCAGAGCACATGCCGCTGAGGTGAGGGGCGGGACATTTAGACGTGTACTAGAGGCGGTTTAGCCAATCACAACACACTGGGCTAGCTAACCAATCAGATCCCATCGCATATTTCTGAGGGCGGGGCTTCATAAAAGCAGGAAATGATCAGCGTGTTTAGAGGAGAAGGGACAGAGCGGTGTGGAATAAAGGTAAATTATGTGAAAAATAATGTGTTTTTTTTTTTTAAACGAAGCATTAAAACATGTTAGACTGCACCCCATAAACACAATCAAGCCTAGAAAAAACCCAGTGAACCTTTAACGCTTTTGTAATTACAAGATGGCAACTCTGACTGCAGCATAACCTATTGGACAAATGCACTGGAAAATGTATGAAAGGCTAATTAATTAACTTCCAGTCCATAGAAAAACAGTTTGATAAGAATATATTAGAGTAGGCATGCAGTGACTTTGGTTATCTGGTTTGCCGTCGTACCTGTGAGCATACTGCTGAACAACATGGCAGGAAAGTAATGGTGGTAGTAGAGTATGCGACCCATAATGTAGAACGGGAGGTAGTGTAATAGCCAACCCAAAAGCAGCATTCCACCACCCTCCATGAGAGTGTGACAGTGCACTAAAAGACAACATCAGCTGTTTTAGACTTGTTCTGATTGGCTCTTTTTAAGTACTGCACAATATGTAGTGCTGCTTACCTTTCCTCATTCCCTCCATCTTCACCCCTCTCTGTTTTGCTAAAGATGCAACTGTCAGCATTAAAACAAACAGAGCAAGACTCAAGAGGTTCAGCCACCAGATGACCTGAGGATTAAATGTGATCTTCAGCAATGATACGACAAGAGATCTTAGGAAGCAGAGGACATAAAGTCAGAGACACTTACAGGGTTCCCGAGAAGATAAACGCGGTACTCTGTCTCATTCACTCCAGAAAACCTCAAACCCTATCATGAATAATGAATAACAATGAGATAGTACTCCATTAGATCTGGATCTTTAAAACAGTTTTGTTAGTGTTAAAGGAACACTCCCCTATTTTTGAAAATAGGCTCATTTTTCCAACTCCCCTAGAGTTAAACAGATGAGTTTTACCGTTTTCGAATCCATTCAGCCGATCTCCGGGTCTGGCGGTAGCACTTTTAGCTGTAGCTTAGCATAGATAATTGAATCAAATTAGACCGTTAGCATCTCGCTATTTTCAAAAATAGTGGAGTGTTCCTTTAACTAAACTTTTAGTAAAACTAATAAAAATAAATTAATAAAAAACATTTTCATTAGAAAGTTTTTAATAGAAATAAAAACTCAAATAAAATAAATTAGAAATGTTGTCTTGGCAATTAACTAAAAATACGTTGAAGTACTAAAATTACTAAAAAATAAAACAAAAATAAAAAAATTAGATATAATTTAAAAAATAACAAAAGCACACCAAATGACTAAAACTACCATCAAAATTAAAACTAAAAATATAAAAATTAAAGCTTATTCAAAATATTAACAATTATTATAACATTATATAATTAATACTAAAATAAAACTCTTTCAAAATAGTGGTTTTCTTTAAACTAACACTTCTTACACAACATACCTGATAGTTGATGGGCCAGTGCCAGGGCTTAGAGTGCATCTCGTTGTCTTTGGGCTTCAAACCACTGTTTCCCTAAACAAAAATACAAGTTTTACTAAACTTAAACCCATATACTTAAAATCATGAACCATGATGCAAAAACAACATTTTAAGGGGTAGATTTTCCTTTAGGAGAATCTTACCCTGATCATCACGATATGAGACTCCCAGATGATCTCCAGGAAAGTTGGTTTGAGCACTGAAAGACTGATGTTGGGCACTGCAGACATAAAAAGATGAAGTAAAACCCATCCAATGGCACATTTCTGCCTATTATCATATTTTTAAAAAGCAGCTATATGAACACACGTTTAGGATTGATGAGATCCTCAATGTTCCACTGAGTGCTGGGGGTCTCTTTGACATATGGGCTACATGTGACCTCCACTTGTTCCCATCCCCTGTAGAAGAGTAATATGCAGTTAAAATGGTTTTCTGTGGTATGTCATGCGCTACAGTCCAGGGGCCGGCTGCATAAACTGCTTAGACTCAGTCTTCTAGACCGGTCATACCTGTTTAAAGTCAATAACAAAAAGGTAGATTGGCCCAATTTTAATCAGAAAAGTGAGACTGATTGTCTCTTGGCTAACTGCTAGTTGGTCAAACTAGTTCTTAAGACACAGTCTATGTTTATGCAACTGGCCCCAGATCTGAGGTTTTTGCTGAATGAACGCTCTCACCACTTGGGAAGGGTCTTTCCAGAGGAGCAGAGCACACAGCCTGTAGAGCGATGGAGAAAACGCACTTTACTGCGCAGCACCTTCACCGGATCTCCTTTCTTCCCTCCACACACCTCCACCTGCCACAAGTCATTCATGTCTCCGCTTCCATTCTGAAATGAAAAGCCATTATTTTTTGGAATTTGTGATGCTACTGTATTTGTACTTACATAAAATGCTCAACATTCATTTGGAGGTTTAAAGTTGTGCTGAAATTTGCTGTTATCTAGAAGCACAAGATCATCCCTTTGCTGGCGATGATACAATCAGAAAATAAAAACTAAATCAAAACAAAGCCGAATCTATGAATCTGATAGAACACAAACCCACCTAATCAACGTAATAGTGGAACATAGTTTCTATAATAATGTCAAAACATTATAATACATGAATGGTAACATTTAATTAAAAAAAAGAAAAGAAATAGAACTCACAATGCCATAACCTGTGACCTGCAGGTGTTTTTTGGTCAGTGGAGCTTCATGGAAATGACTATGAAGATTCCTTGTAGTTCTGATGAAGAAGATCAGTAGTGCACTGTTTTAAACTAACATTCTTTTCGATCATTATCATGTTACTTTTACAAAGACCTGATACGTACTCTTTGTGTTCCAGTTTAATGATGTCACCATGTCGGACCAGTTCTGGTGGCCCAGTGAGATCTTAGTAGAGTACAGAAGTTATTGATTCATGTGCAGTGTGTATCTAGAAATATAATACAAACATGTACAAGAACTCACCGTCAGAGTTGTCAGGTCTCTTGACCAACCACAGGTTGTTGTAATCTTTGTGCAAATAGCCTGTAACCTACATGAGGTAAGTTGAAAACTAGATTTAGACAGGAATGATTTATCATTCTGTTAGAAACGAATCACCTAACAGAATAAATAATAAATACAGGCCATATATCAAATATACACATTTAGATACACTATTGTTGTTATAAGTTTGGTGTCTGTAAGATTATTTCAATACTGTGAAAGAAGTCTGTTATGATCACCAAGGCTGCATTTATTTAATCTTGTGAGATATTATTACAATTTAAAAGAACAGTTTTATTATATTTTAAAATCTAATTTATTCCTGTAATGGCAAAGTTGAATTTTCAGCATCATTACTCCAGTCTTCAGTGTCACGATACTTCAGAAATCATTCTAATATGCTGATTTGCTGCTCAAGAAACATTTCTTATTATTATCTTCATCAGTGTTGATAACAGTGTGCTGCTTAATATTTTCTTACTTACTCCGAACTTTTTAACGGTAGCATAACTAGACATTTTGAACCAAAATAAGGATCACAGATCAGTTTTTCATCTTGAAATCTTCCAGATAATGTTACTGTAGTACTGTTGTCTAACTGTCTGTTAGGAGTAAATGAGGGTGAACTGACCTGCTGCTGGTGAGCGCCAACCCCTTCTGGGTAAAGGTGCCAGTGAGAGTGCAGATACCCTCCTGCTATTCGCAGATTCTTCACGGTTATGACAGAGCCATATGCCAGATCTGTGTGAGGGAGAAGTACAAGCCAGGATAATATTGTCATTAAATGGAATCTTTTCACAATTCAGTAAGGTTTTTTTTAAGTAATAAAAGAAACATAAGCAGTAAAAATGCCAAATATTGAGCTCAAGTTGTTCTTACACTCCGGCATGGAGGCGTTGTGCAGATTGTTTCCAATCAAGCGAGACTGGAAAGAAGAGCTGAAGAAACCATCCCCAGGACCGCTGTGTGTTGAAAAGAACAAAGCTTTAGCATTTTATTTTACTGTATTAATGACCAATGAACTGCTTTAATTATAAAATAGAAAATTAATATTGGCTCAAACATACCTTCTGTTTAAGACAACGAAGTGGACGGCAAATATTGTGGTGTACAGGAACAATGGGAGCATTATCAACCCGAAAACTCGAGCTAATAAGTGCTTCCCAAAATCCACCTAGTGAAAAAACAATAAAATATTATCATCCACAACATGCACTAATGTTCAAAAGTTTGAAATCAGTAAGATTTTTTCTCAGCAAGGATGCATTCAATTGATCAAGTGACAGTAAAGACTTTTACAATGTTACAAATGATTTCGATTTCAAATAAATGCTATTCTTAAAAAATTATATTCATCAAAGAATCCTGAAAAAAAAAGTATCACGATTTCCACAAAAATATTACACAGCACAACGGTTTCCAATATTAATAATAATAATAATAAATGTTTCTTGAGCAGCAAATCAACATATTAGAATGATTTCTGAAGGATCATGTGACACTGAAGGGTAGAGTAATGACTGCTGTGCTTTGACATCACAGAAATAAATTACATATAAATATTTTCTAGTATATTCACGTAGTAAATGGCTATTTTAAATTGTAATATTTCACAGTATTACTGTTTGTACTGTATTGTTGATCAAATAAATGCAGCCTTGTTGAACAGAAGAGACTTCTTTCAAAAACATTAAAAACCTTCCTGATCCCAAACTTTTGAACAGTGTATATATTTGAGACTATATTCAATCTCGTAACTGGTACTCATTCATACCAGAGACAAGCTGAGGTCCCCAAGCAGCCTCCACAGATCAAATGCGGTGTTAATTCCCACCAAGAGGATGACAAACAGACCCACAAACTTTACTCCCAGAGACCCTGAGAGGCAGAACCCTGTCAGAAGCAGCCAGAACCACCAGGAGAAGCTGAAAGGCCTAGAGACAAGAAAGAAAATGTGCATTATATTAGGTACACAAACTCAAACCGTAAAGCTACATAGAGAGATGCTTCAGATTCCTCTACCTGAGTCTCTGTGTGTTGAATCTGACCATGCACAGAACAGAGCCCATGATGAAAAACATTAGAATGGGATCCAGGAGAATGTACTGAGACAGGGTGATACAGCCAGTGTCTGTTGTAAAACAGATCAGTCGATTTAGATCATCATAGTAATGCCCTCACTGTATACAGGCCAGCTCTGTGTTGATGATCACTACCACACTCACCAAAGATAAGCAGAGAGGCTGCGATGAGCGCTGCTGGTGTAGAGTGTGACAGCTCCAGGACAATAAGGAAGGCAAAAGGAGGAAGACAGGAACCAAGAGCTGCACAGAACTAAACACAAAGGAATTCATCAATGATAGATCAGCAATGCAAAGAAAAAATAAAATAAAATAAAGAAACATCATGACCATTCATAATCAGAATAACTTTTGAACTTACAAAAAAATTAATATTTGCATTTTTGAACTCATAGCTACAATTTTGCATGGTGAAATTAAAAAGAATTTGCATTTGCAAAAATGATCTTTTAAACTATTATAAACTAAAAAAAACTATATAATGATTAAAAGTTTGGAAAAATAAAATACTAAAATAACTTAAAAGTTAACACCATCTTAAAGATATGCATGAAATGAAGTGGGATTTACTGCTCTCATCCCCCAATAGTTGTGGTGCTCATATTTGTCCCCTGGTTTTATGAAGGGAAAGGTGCCATCATAGCCTGTCAGGTATCCAGCGAGGCCGATCAGCATCTGAGCAATGAGTGTAGAAACATCCTTTAGAGTCACACACGACAAACTACACAAAAATTGACAGAAGAATAATAAATTCAGATTTTATTGCCGCAAGCGTAGGTTTACATGCACTGTAACCCATACCTTTCCAAGAGGTGGATGGACATCAAAGAAGAAGGTGCGGTTAATGTAATAGCTTCCCATTTTCCCGAAATGAGTCTCATCCCAACTGCAAATGTACTATGTTTATTGATCGTGCATTGATAGTAGGGTTATAATCACAATTTTACACAACTAACACTTACCATACATGTGGAGGCTCAGTGATTTTGTAAAAGCGTGTACATACAGAGAGCACAAGCACCAGCACCAGAGTATGAACTGGCACATGATCATCTTTGGAGGGAGAATCGAGGTGTCCTCCTCGCTTGGGGATCCTTTTATTTGCCCCATTAGAAGTCTCATTAGAAGGCTGGGAAAGGCACTCAGACCCCTCGTTTGTCTTACATGTTTTTCGGTGTCTTACAGCTGATGTGTCTTGTCTTTGAGTGCAATGCTCCTTCTGTCTGCCGTCCATTAGCAGCTTTCTTGATGAAGACAATGAGTCATTATCAAAGTTGCGAATCCGCTATAAAGACAGTTTAATTAATAAATCATTAATCCTCACAGGATTTAAGACCTTGCAGTCTGGTCGTGTTGACATGTCGCAGTATGAGAAATGATCTTGCTCATCATTGCAAGGATCCTAATGCTTTCCAGCTCATGTTTGTTGTGCATTTCCATAAACTGTTCTGGATTGTTGGTTTGGGAGATATTGGAAATGTCTGCACTTTACTGTCACCTGCTGGACAGGAGAGGGACATGCGGCCAAAGTGAATCCAATGCGTGGCGTGGCATTCACTGATTAAATGTGAATGAGCAAAATGACACGTCGAGAATGATTTGTGAGGGTCTAATATAAAAACCGGCGTTTTTCTATTTTCAGTTTAATATGAAATTCAATTAACTATGCAAATGAAATAAGTAGCAGGTCTATTTTTAAAGCACAATCTTTTTAGGTTAATGGTAATTAGTGTGTGTGTGTGTGTGTGTGTGTGTGTGTGTGAAATATGGGCGTTATCCTCTGAGAACAAGAAAACAAAACAAAAAATGTAAAACTATAATTTGCTGTATACTACTACTACTACTATTAATAATAATAATACAATTTGTGTCTTTTTCTGCAGTACAAAGAAATTTATCCAATTTATGCAACATTATTTTCCCTTTACTGTAATGACTTTTTATATGTCGGTAGATTGGGTAAATCTGGATTACCTTGTGATTGATATTTCAACTGGAACTGGAGATGTCCAACTATATTTGAATAGCAGCCAAATAAACAAATATTACGGCTGATTTATGGACTATGTTATCAGATAAGTACAATGATAGATAGATAGATAGATAGATAGATAGATAGATATGCTTAACATACCTAAAAAACACAAACGAATCACAACACAAGATAACACAAAAACAGACACCAGGTGTAAGCATTACATTTTAATTAGGAGTGGAGCTATGAACGTGTATTAACAGTTCTGGATGATCCGTATACATTCATGTCCTTCATACACCCATACGTTACTGATCTACAAACAAATGAAAATGGTATAATTCTTAAAACTCCATTAGATGAGTATAAGGTCCATTTGTATCCAGCTTCAAGACTTGTCTGTTTCCATACGTTCCATGTTTGACCTCTGTAACAGTGTCACTGTTCTTGCAGGTTGAGAGTTCACTTTGACAATGAGACACAAAGCTGTTGTAGAGCTTCAAGCCTTCATCTTTCCCAATGTTGCCATGGTACTGCATCCGTTTTCCTTTTGGTTTTCCTCCAAGCGTAGCTTGCGGTACTATGAGAACACTGCCTGGTAGCTGAAGCACTGAGGTGTACTTTCCAGATTCTGTCTCACAAAGCTTCATGTTCAGCAGTGTGTTCACTGAGTAGGAAAAACAGGTGTAAATTAAATATAGCCTAGTTTATATTCTATTTCAGAATGAATGCATCTATATGTTTTTATTGCAAATATGAGACAGAAGCAATTGCATACCCATTTTGGGGATTATATCTTCAGTCGCACCTTTGAAAAAGCAGATGTAGATAACCATTCCCCTATTAATCTGAATAATCCGAATTACATTAGACAGGCCATTAGTTGGACAAAAACTAGAATTGTGGTTAAGGTTAATTAAGTAACTATTTTTCCGATACCTCAACCCATTCAGCCTCACTCCCAGCTTCTGGAGGTTTGACCTGCAGTCGTGCATGCAGACACTGCTGGAGAATCACTCGCGCTTTCATGCAGTTCTCTGTTCTCTCGGACATTGCTACGAAATAAGCCGGAAATTGCCGAGTTCAATGTCAGTGATCAGTTTAATTCCGAAGCATTACAAATAATAGAAGTTTATTTAGAATGAACCTCACGAGTTCATTGGTTATGGAAATGAACTATGGAACTACAGGGGGTTCCGCTTCCGCTTCCGCGTGAGAATCCAAACAACATACGCCATCAACAGTCGACAGTGCGACGCTACTTCACAACAGCGCATGCCATCTATATAAAAAACATGCTGTATTTGTGATATTAAATGATTTATTAAAAAACGTAAACAAATACTAAACCGATAGAAACGAGTGTCACAGTGGTGTCTCATGTCTTTGTTTTGCTCGTGACGTAGTCTGAGATCTCGTCTCTGGAAGCTTTATAAGATGATTAAATTACTCGACAGCTACAAACGGCTTTTGCAAATATATACATTGTCCTCAAATATTATAGGCACACCACGTTTGCCTGGCAGATTTGTTCCTTCACATCAAAATCGACATGAAATCCGCTTCAAGGTAAGTAAACCTAATTAATGAATTAAATGTACGTTAGTGATTACAGGTTCCCTAATTATTAATTCTGTATAGATGCATAAACCTAACTACACTACAGTCTAGACTGTGTTACTGACACATATTCTCCCACTCTTTTCTGTTTAGACTTCAGGTGCTGGTGAACGAGCTCTGCAGGAGAGACAGAGGCAGCACATGGCACGAGGTTTGCCAAAACAGAAGCCCATAGCTGGAGTCAAAGAGGTCATTGTTGTTGCATCAGGGAAAGGAGGGGTGGGAAAGTCCACAACAGCAGGTCTGTTGTCTTTTGCATTCATTGACCTTTGTTTGTTTCATGCCACAATCATCTCCAATCTGTTTGTTTTACTCTTTAATCAACTGCCAGTATTTCTCTGAAACCCTTAATTAGTTTAATGTCTTCACAGTGAATCTTGCTCTTGGACTTATGGCTAATGATCAGGTAACATTCAGATAACCCCTGTCTTAGCCATTGTATTGAAAGCAAAAAATTATTGCACTTTTTATTAGATGATTTGCCTTTAGTAATATCTTTTTTCGTACCACTGTTGAATGTAGAGTAAATCGGTGGGTCTTCTAGATGCTGATGTCTATGGCCCCTCCATTCCAAAGTTAATGAACCTAAAAGGAAACCCTGAATTAACAGACAGTGAGTTTTGTGGCCACATTTGCTTTGTAAACAAAATATATCATGTTTAATAAGAAAACTTGTTTGCCATTCATATATGATACTTTTTTTTTCTCTTTTCTTCTTTTTCAGAGAACTTAATGAGACCACTTGTGAATTTTGGAATTCCTTGGTAAGTGCATAACTGAAAAATAGTTATAGTGCAAGAGTGTTATTTTATGTAGACTACTGTTCAAAAGTGATCAAAAGTTTGGGGTTGGTAAGATTTTAAATTTGTGTTTAAAATAAGTCTTTTCTGCTCACCAAAGCTGCATTTATTTGATCAAAAAAATAAAAAGTCATTTATAATGTCATTAATTCCAGAGATGTCAAAACTGCATTTTCAGCATCATTACTCCAGTCTTCAGTGTCACATGATCCTTCAGAAATCATTCTAATATGCTGATTTGCTGCTCAAGAAATGTTTCTCATAATTATCATATTGAAAACAATTGTGCTGCTTGTTGAAACCAGCATTTATTTCAGGATTCTTTGATGATTAGAAAGTTCAAAAGAACAGCATTATTTTAAATAGAAACTTTTTTGTAACATTATGAATGTTTTTACTGTGATAAATGCAATGCGTTCTTGCTAAAGAGAAGTATTTATTTTACTGACCCCAAACTTTAGAATGTTAATTTTTTTATTTTTTTTTATTTTATACAATTTAATTTTCAAATGTTTTAAGGTCTTACTTTTTGCTTCCCCGTCCTCTATAGTATGTCAATGGGCTTTCTGGTTGAAGAGGTCGCACCTATTGTGTGGAGGGGTCTGATGGTGATGTCAGCTATTGAGAAACTCATTAGACAGGTGTGTAATTTGGATTTGGAAATTGCTGTTGATAATAGGATTTTGTTGAATATCTATTTTTTTCTCAATTGTCCTCGTCCAGCACAAATAGATGTGATTTCTTCAATAGAGTTCAATTTTTCTGTCCATTGGCACATCATGAATTATTCTCTACCCTGGTTCCATGCAAAATTGTCATTTTCTGCAGTCTAAGAAAATAATCCAATTTACTCACCACTGTTGTTCCTTTCATTACTATAATGACTTTTTCCATGCAGGTAGATTGGGGGAATCTGGATTACCTTGTGATTGATATGCCACCTGGAACTGGAGATGTCCAACTGTCTATTACTCAGAATATTCCAGTAGCAGGTAAATAAACAAATGTTACAGCTGATTTATGGCCTGTCTGCCTCTTTTTGGCATCTATTACAATCTGAAAGAAGCATTCAACCTAATGTCAGTCACAACACAGCGCCATGGATTTTTCCAATTCAGATTGTCATTTAAGGTTTTATTGTAATTTCTTGTATCAGGTGGAAGAGAATTGGATGCATTGTTTTCTATTATTCACAACATTCATTATGAAATCAGTTTTTACTGCTCTTAAACATAATGTAAGTACTTTTTGACAGGTTTATACACCAAATGTCAAGCCTAGTTGTATAATTTATGCTAAAATGCTGTCAATTTTGTCTTTCAGGCGCTGTAATCGTGTCCACACCTCAAGACATTGCCTTGCTAGATGCACGAAGAGGTGCCGAGATGTTCAGAAAGGTTAACGTTCCGGTAAAGCATTTGCTTTTGTGTTTAAAGGCTCCAGCTTCAACTTGTCATTAATTTATAGTGGGAAGTAATAGAGTTTAAGCAGGTTGGGTTCATGCTGATATAGACCTAGCAATAATAAAACATTTAAGCAGTAAAAATAGCATCAAAATATTAATATCAATATATTTAATCATTGTTTTGTGTTAAAGGGGTCATATGATGCGATTTCAAGTTTTCCTTTCTCTTTGGAGTGTTACAAGCTGTTCGTGAATAGATAAGATCCCTGAAGTTGCAAAGACTAAAGTCTCAAAACCAAAGAGATATTCTTTATCAAAGTTAAGACTCTGCCACACTCCGTGTGTGTGTGCGCGCACGCATGTGTGTGTGTGAAAGAGAGAGAGAGAGAGACAGCGTAACATCACAGTAGAGTCAGCTGTCTTAACCACGGCTTGTGTACTGCATCATTACTGTGTCTGCCCGAAAGGGGGACAGACACAGTACTGCATCATTACTGTGTCTGTTCCCCTTTCGGGCTTGAACTGATGGTAAAACTAATGACATTATTTACTGTCTTAACATTTATTTTGAAAGATGAAGCTCGCGATTATGGTAAGGGGCATTACATTTCCGACGAGTGCTTGTGGTGTTCAGCCAATCACAATGCACTGGGTCAGCTGGCCAATCAGAGCAGACTGCGCTTGTCGGAAGGAGGGACTTTGTAGAAAACGAAGCGTTTGAGAGAGGCGGGGCATAGAGGACCTACAATAATATACAGTATTTGAAAAATAATGTGTTTTTTGAACATTAAAGCATGTCAACATATTCTGTTACACCAAATACACAAAATAATGATCTTTAAAAAAGCATCATATGACCCCTTTAATTCTGTGACAGTCGTTTCCGACAGAAATTACTTGATTGGTATCAGTATTTATTTTGTTTTATAAATATACGTTTAAGGATATGCTTTGCTCTTTCAGGTGCTGGGTCTGGTTCAAAACATGAGTGTTTTCCAGTGTCCCAAATGCAGTCATCAAACACACATTTTCGGCTCAGATGGGGCTAAAGAGCTGGCTCAGACCCTTGGTGTTGAGATGCTTGGTAAGGCCATTCTCTATAAAGTATTACATTATGACTGACTGTTTTAGCATTTAAGCACATTTAAAAAAAAACTGACATTTTTAATGCATATAATAACGTCAAATTGTATGTAACTAGATTTGATTCAAGTGGATCGGCCTATTTGTGAGGACACAGGGTTTCTCTTTTCTCACTCCAGGGGACATTCCTCTTCATCTCAACATTAGAGAGACGTCAGACAAGGGACAGCCCGTGGTTGTGTCATCTCCAGATAGTCCAGAAGTAAGTGAATCATGTTGGATTTTCCTGTCTTGCTTTTCATTGTTTTCCATTATGGCAGTTTGTTACCATAAGCCTTTCAGGATCTTTGGGTGCAAACTACTGTGGTAACATGTATTGATAAATTACAAAATTGTAATGCAAATATTGTATATTTATTGTATATAATATACTTTTATTGATAAATCATGTTATGTTTGTAAAATATACTATTTTTATTATATTTCTTAAACCACTTTGTAGCATGTGTTGATAAAAATGGCAAGGTAAATATTGTATATAATACACTTATATATTATGTTATAATTTTTAAATTATTATTATTATTATATTATTTTTCTAAAAGCAAGAGTTAAGATAAACTACAGCAATGGTAAAGTAAATATTGTTTATTTATTGTACATAATACACTTTGTACTAATTAGTACTAAGTACTAATTCTATTTTAAATGCTCCTTGAGACTTTATATTTTATGTTGAAATGTGGTTATTTCTAAACAGTCACGCAAATATGAATCACTTTGAATGTACTGTAGTAATAAAATGTTAAACTAATCAACTGGCAGACTTCAATCAGACAGAGTTTGTTGATGTATACAAGTAACGAAAGTTTATAGAACTGATCTGAAATAATTTTCTAATATGCTTATGCATATTTATCTGTTTTGCAGGCCGAGGCTTACAGAAGAGTTGCAGCAGCAGTAGTACGGCGACTAGCGGAGCATCCAAGATAAATGACATCCACACTTAATGTAGTTTTGCTGACCTGAGAAAAACTATCAGTATTGATTCACTGTCTCCTAATCAACTTGTTTACCCATTTAAATTGGTATCACATACCTATTAGAATACTATCATTTATGTTCTTTATTTATGTACTGACATATTGCTCATATTATTTACAGAGATTAAAATAACAAATATTAATAAATCAGTTTGATTTTAAACAGTTTGGCAAAAAGTAAGCTTTCATTACATAGCTAATTAAGGTGTGAAATAATGAAAATAAGAACTCACTGCAATTATGATCATATTAAAAGTGCCCTAATATAATGTCTGCAAAGAGCTCAGACCTATTCCCACCGGAATAGACTGACAAGATGTTTACCCAAAAGGAACTGGGTCAAAGGGCAGATTTAGTGTGGCTTCAATCAATGTCATTGATTTCACTTCAGCAAAGTATCATTCCACACTCTTTCTTGCAACATAAAGATGGTCATTACAGGTCTTAACCACTTGATGGCATTGCAAATGTTTTCATGCATCTTATTGTGCTTTGTTTGATTTATAGTGATAGCTAAATGAGGTCTTTCACTTAAACTGTGACAAATCTTCCTCTTTTGACAGTAACATTATTGGACTCTTTTGTTACTTAACTTGCATTTAATAAAGATAAATGGTCCCGGTCCAATAGGAAAGGTGCAATGAAGTTTTCATGGGATGAGAACAACAGGGTCACTTCCTGCCTATTTTCACAGCTCCCTTGACTCAGCTGAAATAGCTGTATTCAGTCCACCGCTGTGTAACTGTGGCCAGACAGACCAGTCTGTGATTCATCACCGTAATGAAGCTATTTTGCTTTCTTTTACTCTCAATTGCTTAACTGTTCCCAGAAGACCGACCCCGGGGTTTCAGCTGTACAATGACCTCAGATGAATTTGGACAGTTTCACATTTGGTGTTATTTATTTTCTCTTTTTCATGATAAAGAAAGTGTTATTCCGATAACATGCTTTGACTCACACTCCCATGAGTGTGCCGTTGAGGTGTAAACAGCAAATAAACATCTATTCATATAGAGATATAAAATTCACCAAAATTCTGCCTGGGATTATTGTCTGAGAAAGGGAGTTTCACAACGAATAGGAGAAGACCATTCATAAATCTGATTCTAGATCAGACAACTTCCACTCATGAAATCTTATCTGTTTTTGAGAGACTGCATAACATGGGCATATTCAGATTACTTAACAAGCAACATGATTGAGTATGTTTCAGGTAATTGCCAGCTGGCAAGAAACAGTTTTCTAAAACAGTGTTCTTGTGGTGTTCTCAGTGGCATTATAAATGCAGACTTTGCCGCATGTGGTAAATGTGGCTTATAGCTTCTACTTCCTAAGGCTATGGAAAAAAAATCAATAATTAAATGGGGTAGCTGTGCAGAGGACAGAGGGCAGACTTATTTCTGTGTCATCTTTGATTCATGAGCAGATACTGTTAATAAGATAAGCTGAGGTGCAAACAAAAGACATTTAAGGAAAATCATTGTCTAAAATGAATATTGGTCAGGAATGGTCTCTTCAGTGTAAATCATTCTAGTTACATTATTTCGCATAAAACCACACAATTTTCAATCAGATCCTGATTAAATGATCATCTATTATTTTTGCAAATGACAACTATTTAACTATATGTGGTGATCTCTGCATCCTTAGTTCATGATGAAGTCTTCATGGCTTAAGGATCAGCTTTATGCCTGTAAATTGGCTGAATTGGTGATCTGCACATGTATAATAGAAGACATATATGTATAATTGATTAAAATGATGTAAGGTACATGCCTTTTGAGACCTTAAGAGTACATATTACCAGAATTATTATAGTTCATTAAAATTGAAACTAAAATTAAAACCATAAAAAAAGCATTTTCAGTACTTGAAATAAAATAAACTTGGCTGAAATAAAAAATAACTGAAATTAAAAAAAAAAACAAAAGAAATAAAAAAAGGTTTTATTACAGCTTGTTGCCAAGGCAACAGTTCTCATTTTAATTTATTTGAACTTGATGTACTAAAACAACAAA